>NC_086374.1:15000-615000 GCF_036588685.1 Mytilus trossulus
CTAACCCTAACCCTAACCCTAACCCTAACCCTAACCCTAACCCTAACCCTAACCCTAACCCTAACCCTAACCCTAACCCTAACCCTAACCCTAACCCTAACCCTAACCCTAACCCTAACCCTAACCCTAACCCTAACCCTAACCCTAACCCTAACCCTAACCCTAACCCTAACCCTAACCCTAACCCTAACCCTAACCCTAACCCTAACCCTAACCCTAACCCTAACCCTAACCCTAACCCTAACCCTAACCCTAACCCTAACCCTAACCCTAACCCTAACCCTAACCCTAACCCTAACCCTAACCCTAACCCTAACCCTAACCCTAACCCTAACCCTAACCCTAACCCTAACCCTAACCCTAACCCTAACCCTAACCCTAACCCTAACCCTAACCCTAACCCTAACCCTAACCCTAACCCTAACCCTAACCCTAACCCTAACCCTAACCCTAACCCTAACCCTAACCCTAACCCTAACCCTAACCCTAACCCTAACCCTAACCCTAACCCTAACCCTAACCCTAACCCTAACCCTAACCCTAACCCTAACCCTAACCCTAACCCTAACCCTAACCCTAACCCTAACCCTAACCCTAACCCTAACCCTAACCCTAACCCTAACCCTAACCCTAACCCTAACCCTAACCCTAACCCTAACCCTAACCCTAACCCTAACCCTAACCCTAACCCTAACCCTAACCCTAACCCTAACCCTAACCCTAACCCTAACCCTAACCCTAACCCTAACCCTAACCCTAACCCTAACCCTAACCCTAACCCTAACCCTAACCCTAACCCTAACCCTAACCCTAACCCTAACCCTAACCCTAACCCTAACCCTAACCCTAACCCTAACCCTAACCCTAACCCTAACCCTAACCCTAACCCTAACCCTAACCCTAACCCTAACCCTAACCCTAACCCTAACCCTAACCCTAACCCTAACCCTAACCCTAACCCTAACCCTAACCCTAACCCTAACCCTAACCCTAACCCTAACCCTAACCCTAACCCTAACCCTAACCCTAACCCTAACCCTAACCCTAACCCTAACCCTAACCCTAACCCTAACCCTAACCCTAACCCTAACCCTAACCCTAACCCTAACCCTAACCCTAACCCTAACCCTAACCCTAACCCTAACCCTAACCCTAACCCTAACCCTAACCCTAACCCTAACCCTAACCCTAACCCTAACCCTAACCCTAACCCTAACCCTAACCCTAACCCTAACCCTAACCCTAACCCTAACCCTAACCCTAACCCTAACCCTAACCCTAACCCTAACCCTAACCCTAACCCTAACCCTAACCCTAACCCTAACCCTAACCCTAACCCTAACCCTAACCCTAACCCTAACCCTAACCCTAACCCTAACCCTAACCCTAACCCTAACCCTAACCCTAACCCTAACCCTAACCCTAACCCTAACCCTAACCCTAACCCTAACCCTAACCCTAACCCTAACCCTAACCCTAACCCTAACCCTAACCCTAACCCTAACCCTAACCCTAACCCTAACCCTAACCCTAACCCTAACCCTAACCCTAACCCTAACCCTAACCCTAACCCTAACCCTAACCCTAACCCTAACCCTAACCCTAACCCTAACCCTAACCCTAACCCTAACCCTAACCCTAACCCTAACCCTAACCCTAACCCTAACCCTAACCCTAACCCTAACCCTAACCCTAACCCTAACCCTAACCCTAACCCTAACCCTAACCCTAACCCTAACCCTAACCCTAACCCTAACCCTAACCCTAACCCTAACCCTAACCCTAACCCTAACCCTAACCCTAACCCTAACCCTAACCCTAACCCTAACCCTAACCCTAACCCTAACCCTAACCCTAACCCTAACCCTAACCCTAACCCTAACCCTAACCCTAACCCTAACCCTAACCCTAACCCTAACCCTAACCCTAACCCTAACCCTAACCCTAACCCTAACCCTAACCCTAACCCTAACCCTAACCCTAACCCTAACCCTAACCCTAACCCTAACCCTAACCCTAACCCTAACCCTAACCCTAACCCTAACCCTAACCCTAACCCTAACCCTAACCCTAACCCTAACCCTAACCCTAACCCTAACCCTAACCCTAACCCTAACCCTAACCCTAACCCTAACCCTAACCCTAACCCTAACCCTAACCCTAACCCTAACCCTAACCCTAAACCCTAACCCTAACCCTAACCCTAACCCTAACCCTAACCCTAACCCTAACCCTAACCCTTTTTTATTAAAAAAGTAACATTTTGCCACTTTAAATTGCTTCGCGACATAAATATCAGTAACCCTAACCCTAACCCTAACACTAACCCTAACCCTAACCCCTAACCCTAACCCTTCTCACGCATGCGCAGTCACAGAAAAGGGCAGACATGCGCAGAAGTGAAAAAGGGCATCCCACAAACCCTCGCCAAAGTCCACTACCCTAACCCTAACCTAACCCTAACCCTAACCCTAACCCTAACCCTAGCCCTGACCCTAACCCTAACCTTAACCCTAACCCTAACCTTAACCCTAACATTAACCCTAACCCTAACCCTAACCCTAACCCTAACCTTAACCCTAACCCTAACACTTACCCTTCTCACGCATGCGCAGTCACAAAAAAGGGCAGATATGCGCAGAAGTGAAAAAGGGCACCTCACAAACCCTCGTCAAAGTACACTACCCTAACCCTAACCTAACCCTAACCCTAACCCTAACCCTAACCTTAACCCTAACACTAACACTAACCCTTCTCACGCATGCGCAGTCACAAAAAAGGGCAGACATGCGCAGAAGTGAGAAAGGGCACCTCACTAACCCTCGCCAAAGTCCACTACCATGTCCCAATCTTGACCCTAACCCTGACCCTAACCCTAACCTTAACCCTATAACCCTAACCCTAACCCTAACCTTAACCCTAACCTTAACCCTAACCCTAACCCAAACCCTAACCCTAGCCCTGACCCTAACCCTAACCTTAACCCTAACCTTAACCCTAACCCTAACCTTAACCCTAACCCTAACCCTAACCCTAACCCAAACCCCAAATGTGTTAAAATTGTTGATGTGGAGGCCTTACTCCATCTCGGAAAGGGTAAGTCTAGGAGGGTAACCGATTGGATTTTCGTATTAAGTTTTTTTCACAAACTTCTGAAAAATCACAATTTTGGAGGGATGGGGGGGGTCGGGTTATGGTTTTTGGTACTTTTCAAAGTCGATCTTTTCAATATTTCAACATGATCATATGCTTCGATCGGCTTGCCGTTAAAAAATCGGCCCCGTTAGGGGCAGTTCTTTTCGACATTTAAGCTTGTAGTGAAGACCGCAAGTCTTTATCTGTTGTAGTTTAGGAGTTGGGGTTAACTCGGGGTTAGGCTTTACTCTCCCATAAACGTTTCTTCAGTGAGGTCGGAGGGTGCGGCCGTACATTTCAGTGATACCAATACGTTTTCATTCTCTAGATTGCTTCTCTATCTTTTAGGAACAGTTAACTTTATAAAAATATTTCTATTCAAATCCATTCTACATCTGTTTGAAGATTGAAGTCAAAGGCACTTTTCATACTCTGGACTTTTTGAAATTTCTGACGCATGCACAGTCACAAAAAAGGGCACCTCACTAACCCTCACCAAAGTACACTACCCTAACCCTAACCCTAACCCTAACCCTAACCCTAACCCTAACCCTAACCCTAACCCTAACCCTAACCCTAACCCAAACCCTAACCTCAGCAAGAAAAAGGTCAATGTTGGCACCCTATACTGATAATAACAACATATATAGCCGTTTGAAATAGACAATTCTTCACTTAAATGTCTAACATTCAATCTTGAGGTACAAAAAGTACTCAATTACCAAGCCGGTACAAGAAAATTAATCAAAAGAAAGAAAATCTGTCGCCTTTTTTTGTAATCGACACAAATAAAAGTAACAGTAGACTTAAACGGGTCTCATTTTATGTCAACTTAAACATCATAAGAAGAAAATGTTCATGCCAGCACAGTAGTTTCACTAAAAAGGATACATATTGGCGCCATTTGTAGATACAGCCAACAAAAACAGCAACCTGAAACCTTCATGTCTTCACTTTTGTGTCTGAGATTCCATTTAAACTCATAAATATTGCTTTACTGTCAGAATATGATAAAACATAATTATGAAATGGTGTCGCTTTTTATTGTTTCGCGACATAAATATTAAGAACCGTAGACTTATAAACCTCAAATTATGCATTCTTATAGTTGCCGACAAAAGTTTTAGTAACTGTACACCTCTCACCTGTCTAAAACTGACAATTCTGAGGAACCAACACAATAAAATGTGAATGCCAGTCAGAAATAACCAAGAAAATTGTCAATATTGGCACCCATTAGTGCTGAATGCAATAAAAATAGCACTTCAAAAACCTTTATTGATTCATTTTTAGGTCTGAAAGTCCATTTTTAGGTATCAAATGTCCACTATGATCAGGCCAGAAAAAGAATTTTATTAAAAAAGTAACATTTTGCCACTTTAAATTGCTTCGCGACATAAATATCAGTAACCCTAACCCTAACCCTAACACTAACCCTAACCCTAACCCCTAACCCTAACCCTTCTCACGCATGCGCAGTCACAGAAAAGGGCAGACATGCGCAGAAGTGAAAAAGGGCATCCCACAAACCCTCGCCAAAGTCCACTACCATGTACCAAACCCTGACTTTAACCTTAACTCTAACTCTAACCCTAACCCCAACCCTAACCTTAACCCTAACCCTAACCCTAACCCTAACCTTAACCCTAACCCTAACACTAACCCTTCTCACGCATGCGCAGTCACAAAAAAGGGCAGACATGCGCAGAAGTGAGAAAGGGCACCTCACTAACCCTCGCCAAAGTCCACTACCATGTCCCAATCTTGACCCTAACCCTGACCCTAACCCTAACCTTAACCCTATAACCCTAACCCTAACCCTAACCTTAACCCTAACCTTAACCCTAACCCTAACCCAAACCCTAACCCTAGCCCTGACCTTAACCCTAACCTTAACCCTAACCCTAACCTTAACCCTAACCTTAACCCTAACCCTAACCCTAACCCTAACCTTAACCCTAACCCTAACACTAACCCTTCTCACGCATGCGCAGTCACAAAAAAGGGCAGACATGCGCAGAAGTGAAAAAGGGCACCTCACAAACCCTCGTCAAAGTACACTACCCTAACCCTAACCCTAACCCTAACCTTAACCCTAACCCTAACCTTAACCCTAACCTTAACCCTAACCCTAACCTTAACCCTAACCCTAACCCTAACCCTAACCCAAACCCCAAATGTGTTAAAATTGTTGTTTTGGAGGCATTACTCCATCTCGGAAAGGGTAAGTCTAGGAGGGTAACCGATTGGATTTTCGTATTAAGTTTTTTCACAAACTTCTGAAAAATCACAATTTTGGAGGGATGGGGGGTCGGGTTATGGGTTTTGGTACTTTTCAAAGTCGATCTTTTCAATATTTCAACATGATCATATGCTTCGATCGGCTTGCCGTTAAAAAATCGGCCCCGTTAGGGGCAGTTCTTTTCGACATTTAAGCTTGTAGTGAAGACCGCAAGTCTTTATCTGTTGTAGTTTAGGAGTTGGGGTTAACTCGGGGTTAGGCTTTACTCTCCCATAAACGTTTCTTCAGTGAGGTCGGAGGGTGCGGCCGTACATTTCAGTGATACCAATACGTTTTCATTCTCTAGATTGCTTCTCTATCTTTTAGGAAGTTAACTTTATAAAAATATTTCTATTCAAATCCATTCTACATCTGTTTGAAGATTGAAGTCAAAGGCACTTTTCATACTCTGGACTTTTTGAAATTTCTGACGCATGCGCAGTCACAAAAAAGGGCAGACATGCGCAGAAGAGAGAAAGGGCACCTCACTAACCCTCGCCAAAGTACACTACCCTAACCCTAACCTAACCCTAACCCTAACCCTGACCCTAACCCTAACCCTAACCCTAACCCTAACCCTCACCCCTCACCCTAACCTAAACCTAACCCTAACCCTAAACCTAACCCTAACCTTAACCCTTCTCACGCATGCGCAGTCAGAGAAAAGGGCAGATATGCGCAGAAGTGGAAAGGGCACCTCACTAATCTCGTCAAAGTATACTACCATGTCCCTGACCTTGACCGTAACTCAAACCTTACCAAAACCCTAACCCAAACCCTAACATAAACCCTAACCCTAACCCAGACCCTGACCCAAACCCTTAACCAAGTGTTTGGGTTAGGTTAGTGTTAGGGTTTGGGTTAAGTTTTGGGTTAGTGTTAGGGTTTAGGTTAGGGTTTGGGTTAGGGTTTGGGTTAGTGTTAGGGTTTGGGTTAGGGTTTGGGTCAAACACTAACCCTACCCCAAATCCCAAATGGGTTAAAATAGTTGATTTGGAGGCCTAACTTTATCTCGGAACGGGTAAGGTTTAGGGTTTGAATTAGGGTTTGGGTTAGTGTTAGGGTTTGGGTCAAACACTTACCCTAACCCAAGTCCCAAATGTGTTAAAATTGTTGATTTGGAGGCCTTACTTTATCTCCGAACGGGTAAGTCTAGAAGGATAACCTATTGGATTTTCATATTAAGTTTTTCACAAACTCCTAAAAATACAGAGTTTTGTAGGGATGGGGGTCAGGTTATGGTGTTTGATACAATATAGTTAAAAAAAAAAAAATAAAAAAAAAATAATAATAATCTTTCAAATATCAGTGAGGTCGGAGAGTACGGCCGTACACTTTAGTGATACCAATACCAGTGATGCCTTGTCAATTTTTAGGAACAGTTAACTTTAAGAAGATATCTCTATTCAAATCCATTCTACATCTTTTTGAAGATTGAAGTCAAAGGCACTTTTCATACTCTGTACTTGAGTATTTTTAAATAACCCTAGACCTAACCCTAACCTTAACCCTTCTCACGCATGCGCAGTTAGAGAAAAGGGCAGACATGCGCAGAAGTGAAAAAGGGCACCTCACTTATCTCGTCAAAGTATACAACCCTAACCCTAGGAAGTGAAAAAGGTCAAATCACTAACCCTCGTCAAAGTACACTACCCTAACCCTAACCCTAACACGTGGCTCTGTACTTATACATCTTGCCATTGTGCTTCGATAAATCTTATATTCATGTCTGTTATTTTTGCTTGTTCTATATGCTTGCTTCTTTGTTATACATGACGTGGTTCTGTACATATATATCTGCATTGTCTTTTGGTAATGTTTTTTGTATTCTTGTCTTTCATTCCTGCTAATGTACTCGGTCTCTATGCCTTTTGTTTTTATTTGTTACATATATGTATGACGTGGCTATATACTTATACATCTTGCCATTGTGATATGGTCAACTTTTGTGTTCTTGTCTTTCATTTTTGCTTATGTTCTTTGTCTATATGCCTTTTTTGTGTTTCTTTTTTACCTATGCTATGTATGGTCTGGCTTTGAACTTATGCATCCCGTCATTGTGTTATGCTGTTTGGTTTCTATAGTGATCAAAATAATCACACAAAGTTCACTGCTGTACCCAAATTTTTTACATTTTTACCTTTTGTGTTTGTTTTGATCACACATCGTTTTTAATTATATTGGAATATTACAAAAATGTATGCGAACACCATACAAGTGAGAAGTTTAGCTAGCTATGGAACCAGTGTTTATCCAGCCTTTTCTACATAAGGAAATGCATGTACTAAGTCAGAAATAAGACAGTTGTTAGGCATTTATTTGATGTGTTTGATTTTTAATTTTAGTTTTTTGTGACTATTTCGAAGTTTAGAATGACGTCCATTATCTCTGAACTATTAAACGTTTTTGTTTAGGGCAAGCTGAAAATGAAAATATGGAATGCTTCAAAGAGACAACAACCTGACCAAAGCACAAAACAGCTGACGGACACCAATTGGTCTTCAACAGTGATACAATCCCGCACCCAAGGCGAGACTCAGCTTGCCCTTAACAAAAAAGTATAATAGTTCAGTGAAAATGGACGTCATACATTACTCCATAACAATACATAAATGAAATAATATTAAAATACATACAAGACTTATAAAAGTGTTAAACTACAAAGGCATTATGTTCTCGTTAAAAAAATGGTCCAACAGCTGATTCAGCCGGTAACGAATTTCCAATATCATAAAAGATTCCCAATACAAAGGGAACTTACTTCCTCTGCTTAATTGAGCTCCTAAATAAATGTGAACAGATAAGTTTTATTCAAAATTGTCCAACGTTTCATATGTGTTCTCGTACGAATACTGAATACTAGTAACCTGACGGACGGCCACACGAAAAATAAATTATACTTAAACGTTTCACTATCGATCAAAAATCCGGAAAATGACATATATCAAGTATCATAACACTGTTAAAACTGAAAACTTGTGTTTATAATATAAATTCAAGTTCTTCGTGTACATATTGTCAATATTTCATTTTATTACTTTTAAAAATCAAAGCGCGAAAGCGCTGTAAAGGCAGTTAATTACAGGTTGTGTGTATTTCTAGTCCAGTTATATCATTATCTTCCATAGAACAGAGGTGGTTTGTAGAATTAAAGTTTTAGAGTTCTTTTGTACCTTAGTTCACCTATATCTATAGTCTACTGTTTACAGTATATTTTCTGTGCCTCGCCATGAAATGCATTTTTAGCCATGGCCTTGTCAGTTTGCTTTAAATTTATGAGTTTGACTGTCCCTTTGGTGTCTTTCGTCCCTCTTCTTTAGACATATAAGAACTTTTCCTTTTCAATATAAATAGACTATTTTTAATTATTGATTGTATACGCATATTCTATGACTCCCATAAAAAAATAGTTCACAAAGATTGACTAGTCTCTGTACTGTGTGTATAGCAAGAACATCAAGTATTAGTAACATAATGGTAAATGTACATAGTAACATGTCAACTTTTTTGATGACCATACCTGCCAACTGTCAGTATTTGCAGAGTATTTCCCCCATCGAGCTCGAGGCTCCCAAATGGAAATTTTGTAAGAGCAATTTTGTCGACTATTTAAAGAAAACAATTAATTCAACAATGGCTATAAGCTTGTTAATGCAAGAAGAAGCCAAAAACCACATTAGAATATATTTGAAGGGAATCCATGACAATCGCCCCATTAGCAAATAGCCCCACTTTTTCACTAACTTGGAAAAAGATGTTATCCCATTGAATATAAGTTCAATTCCTTATATTGCATTATGATACAATTAACAGGTTTCTTTTCAATTGTTATGCAAATAACTAAGCTTCAAAACTTACATTTATTCTTCAGTATATATCAATAATAGTAATTAAATTAATTTTCGGTTTGTTTGTATTCTGTGTAGATTAGTTTTCATTAAAGTGGTGCGAGTTTTTATTTTTAATTATATATATATATATATTAATCTAAAAATTACCGTTTTTTTATAAGTAGGGCGAGTTGGCAGGAGTAATATTAAACAGGGTTCTCGCTAAGGCGAGTCCATGAGTCCTGGACTCAACAAAATCTGTCTGGACTCACCATTTTCAAAACTGGTGAGTCCACAAATACATGAATATTGAAATATTTTGTATAAACTGAACACAGTTACCATGACTCACCGTGGCCAAAAATGACCGAATAAACTGAACACAGTTACCATGACTCACCGTGGCCAAAAATGACCAGTCCCTGGACTCGCCTTCAAAAATCCTTAGCGAGAACCCTGATTTAAAATGATTTAACCAATTTCACATGTGGGGTGATTTGATAAATCAGTTTGTGGTGTTTTTTTAAAAAGTGGGCCGATTAGCCAGTGGGGCGACTTGTCCTGCTTCCATTTGAAGGCCCCCTTGAAGGTTTTGTATGACTATATGAACCATCTTTCACGTAAAACCCCCATGTGCATTTTGAAAAGTTGGCAGATATGTTTCTAACTCCAGGCAAAATCTACCGGTATGAATGAAAAAGAAGTTTTCAATTAAGGCTCTGTGGCCATATAACAGCTGTCTCATTAGCATTTTAACCACTTCCCATATTTGCAATTAAAACAATAGAAGAAAATTATTCAACGCAAAAACAAAACTTACTTGTAAATATGAAATTCTCTTTACGGTATGAGTTTTTCTCCTTGTTTGAGATTGTACAGTAGTACCTGTAACTGCATATACCTATTTCTTATTCACTTTTGCTTGATAAACTCACTAAATATCATATACATTGTACCACATCTCCTTATTTTTATATGCATTCCAATAACATGAACAATTGTAATTCAATTCTATATACCAAAGCAAAATGAACTGCACCACTTTCATTCTCTAGTATGCATCTTTTGGCAAAATACAAGACTTTGTTCTTAGATGACACAATTATATAATATATATTTATTGATAAAAAAATAAAATTTAGTATACAACTCTTTAACGGTATAAGAAAAAGCACAGCTGTGTCATAAATTGTGAAATCTGTGCTGAAAACATAGACATTGATGGTATTTGAGTAATTCCATATGTGAAGCTCAACATTAGCTCGTCAGTTGGTGGTGGACAGTTATAGTTCCTTTCTGCAGGCTAGGATGAATGACTTTTCAGGAAAACCAATTTCACAAATCAAAACTTTCCTCTAGCATGTCTAGATTTCTCCTACAATATTCATCCAGTTTAGTTCTTTTGTTTTAATTGGACACCGTCCTGATTTTTAATTTTGCAAACCATTCAGTCTCTTGCTTGCAAATGGTGCATGAAAATAGGATGGGTATGGCAGTAGCCAAGTCTCTTTAAAGTGGGTTTGTGCCCTGAAAAAAAGTTTTATAACTTAAGTTTAATTGAAACTTGTGCAACACATATACCTAAATAACTATATTACATAGAAGAGAGCATCATTTGTGTCAATGTTTTGTTCCTGTTTACATTGTCATTGATATTTTTTCAGAAAGCCTGAGGCATAGCTCATGAATTCCTGTCATTAGACATTACATCCTAAATTAACATAATTACTGCTAGAATGATTATCAGTATGATATACGTACACTATCATTGTACAGCCCAAGTCTTCAGTATATATATTGTTGCATTCATTCACTTCTGTGTTCAGTCGTTCAAAAATTTCTAAACATCAACAAATGAACTTTAATAACAACAAGAAAACACTAGAAAAGATACGTACATACAACCCGTGTTTAAGTGTATTTGAAAGAGAAATAAATCTGGTTAAACGATGTAAAAAGGAGAAATATATCTGGTTAAACGATGTATAAAGGAGGAAAAATTGTAGATATTGCATTACGATGCGTTCTACCTATATAGCTAATAGCACGTGGATATGTTTACATATTTAGACTTGACCCAGTATGTCACCGCCGTCGTTTAAACACTTGACTACAGTCGTGTGTAAGCTAGACAATAAAAAGCTTAAGCCTGTACTATTTGTGTGAAGTAAATGTGTTTGTTCTGTACATTTATATTGTTTTACCTGATAGCAAGAACGTATATCTATCCGTTTCCTTCTCAATTCACTTTGTCAAATTCTTCGAGCTTCTTCAAAACATACGTATTACTGCGCCGGAAGTGAAAAAAATATGAGAAATCCTCGTAAAATAATGCTATTTTCAATTTTGTGGAATCCATTTTGTTATATTAATTATACAAAGATAAAAAAAGTTACGATTAATTATGAATTTGCATATCATTATACGGAACGTTTATGGACTATTTTTTAAGTCGGTCATTTGGCGGTAAATCATATACACATACACACGTAGATTGGCTGGTACCCGATTGTAATGTTACACATCAAATATATCAAATAGCTAATACCCGGAACGTAGTACCGGGAACCAGGATAATACGTAGATAACATACATAACTAATACCGAAATTGAAAACGCTTTACGGTTTCTCGTTCATAAACCGAATTCCGCTTTGAATTATAGAAGATGCAATATTAATCATGTTCAGTCGACTTTTCATTGTTATATCAACGTCTGAACTAATTAAAGAATCTTTAGATGTCGGATAACACTTGAAATTGACCCGACCTCTTTCCACACGGAATATACAAATAATGATAGTTTGTAGTCAGGTTGACTGCTTATAATGCAAAATACACACTTATAACAAGATCTATAAAACGAACAATACACACTGATCGTTTCTTTAGTCCCCAATGTAAATGAAAGAAACAAAAACCATATCATACCATAAAAAGAAGAGGAGAAATTCGAACATTTCCGGATCTATTTCTGGCCAAAAGACCCCCAGCATGGATTGCGTATGAAAAGATGAACCTCATGACTTAAAAGTCAGGCCTTAAAGCACTGCCTTTAAAAATGGTGTCCCCTGTCTTATAGGTAGTTACAGGCCTGCAAATATCACAAGATGGTGACAAGGGAAGGTTAAAATCTAAAATTGGATAAATAATAATAAGAAATGAAATATGTATTTGTTACTGACTGGGTATAACCATAGATGCTATCGAATGTTTGATAAAACACAAACTATCACATACTCAAGATTACATACACTAGGAGCTCAACTCACTAAGGTTTGCGAAGCCATCCAAGGATAAAACAATGTAATCAAAACCCAGGGGGCTGGCTTTATTTCAGGGAAAAAGTAAACTACCTACCTTTCCACGATCATTCAAATTCATAGAATAAGCACATAATGGGTTGAGGGAAGGTTTATAGGAAAATGTTCCAATTCGATTTCGAATTATGCACCACTATAAAAATATATCTTAAAAATATAACCGTTTATGTTATGAATGTAGGTATTTTATTTGCAGTATATATACACATGGAAAAAAGTATTGCATCACCGAATTGAAATTCAAATTAAAAAAACACTCTTTTATTTTTGGTGATATAATATGCTGAAATAGAACTAGTTAAACATTATTTAAATCTCACCTGAGTTTAATCAATAAATATCAACTCGATAAGTTCTTATCTGCACATGCAGCTACTGACCCGTAAATAATAAAACAGATGTTACTTCATTATGTTATCAAAATTGTGGTAAGATAAAAGATTTTTTTTCATACATTTTTTTATTCTTTTTAATGCCAATGTTATCATTAACTATTTTTCAATATTATTTTACTAATATTTTTTCATATTCTATCCAAATTAAGAGGCTGATTTTTCAAGGTTTAAAAAATCAAGGTGTTGCAATACTTTTTTCCATGTGTATGGCTACTTAATTATCGGATTTGTTCATAAACAATGGAATGTCTTGTAGGCAACGTTTGATAAATGCATTTCTTCTATCCTATTTGTTCAGGTAGAAACCAATTAACTATGAAACAATAATGTGGCCATAGTACACGGATGCCCACTCGCACAATCATTTCCTATGTTTAGTGGACCGTGAAAATGGGGTAAAAATCTAATTTGGCATTTAAATTAGAACGATTATATCATAGGGAATACGTGTACTAAACTCCGGTTGTTTGGACTTCGACTTCATCAAAAACTACCTCGACCAAAAACTTTAACCTGGGTCGGAACAGACGGACGAATGGATGAACAGACGAACGGACCTACAGACCAGAAAACATAATGACCCTCTACTATCGTAGTTGGGGCTTAAAAATCAAAACATAAGAAACTTATCAAGTATACAACGTTTCAGATTTAATGGAATAGACGTTTTCATTTTTTAATAGTTTATTAGTTTATACTTATTGCTTTATTCGTTGAAAAAAGTATATAACAAAACTTTCACATTCAATTGATTCTGATTATTAAGCAACGGTAGAAAGGGCTCATGGAAAACCGGTTCTTAATCCATTTCTAAACGCATGCACCAACACAAAAATTCTATCTAAAATTAGACGGTTTATATGTTTTGTTCGTACTAATCATTTTATAATATGTATTTGTGTCATTTAGAGTGTATCTTCAAGTGTTACAAAGAAGTACACAAGACTGTTTCTTACATTGTATCAGGTTACAATAAAAAATATCACGAAAATTACATTTTGTATAGTAAATAAGGACAACAGTAGTATATTGGTGTTCAAAAGCCAAAAATCGATTGAGAAAAAAACAAATCTGGGTTACAAACCAAAACAGAAGGAAACACGTCAACTTTGAGAGGATAACCAGGAAATAACAGGCCCATCAAAATGCAAAAAAGACAAAAGATGCCAACACACATAGAAACGATCTTTTTATAACAAGTGCCATATTTCTCAATTTGTAGAAAGATGTGAAGGACAGGCAAAACCTTTTCAAGATGTATTTATTCCATTTACAATCTTAGCAGCATTTGTAAAATTTCAGTAAATGAAATTTCGGGAATATCATTGCAACGAACAAAATAAAGACATATGATATGTATGCAAATAACATTACAGAGTCCAAATCAATGAGGATTTATGCATCTATATGTCACCATATTGCCTTTAATCGTGATCAAAAGCATCACCATATCGTTAGCTATAAAAGAACTCAATATGACAAAATCTAAAACTAATGTATAAATAAAAAACAAAAATTTGATTTCTGACATTCATTTCAAGAAAAACAAATGCACGAAATATGACACGTTTAATTGGTAGATGAGCAAGGTTTTACATATTTACATTGCATCCAAACTCTGTACATTTTTAACTGTTTTCCTCTGTTTACTTGTAAACGTCGGTCAATTAAATTCTGTTTTTCTACTAGTCCTGCTTTTTCAAAAATTTGTTTCAATTCATCTGCAATAAATTAAATAATATACTTATTTATTAAAATGAATATGATTTGTATTTACATAGTGTCATAAATTCGTTCAGTGTATAATCACTTGAATTTGTTAAATTGTTTTTTGATTAAGTAAGCAATTTTCAATTGATATTTCAAAGTGGCTTTTCATGTTGTGGTGTTGGGTATAGATACTTAAAAATTTCAAAGATCTTTTTTTAGAGTACATAAAATCTAACTATCTTTCATCTTGCAATAGTACTAAAACTTTTGATTTTTCTACACTTTACACAAGTATTCAACATTTCAAACTAAAAGACAAATTGAAAGAGTTGGTATTGCTTTGTTTCATAAAAAAGAATGGCCAACGTAGATACAAGTATCTTGTATTAGGGAGGGATAAATCCTACTTTGTAGAGCATCACTCTGATTCAAACAAAAAAATCTCTGCAACTGAAATAATCAAGATGCTTAATTGTTTGATTGACAACATATTTGTTACGTTCGGAGGACGTGTTTTTCAACAGACTGTCGGCATTTCAATGGGAACATATTGTGCCCCTCTTCTTCCCGACTTATTTCTTTATTATTATGAGGCTGACTTCATACAGAAACTTTTTAGGAAGAAAGATAAGAAGTTAGCAATATCCTTTAACACTACTTTCCGCGATACAGGTGATGTTTTCACTAAATAATTCAAAATTTTGTGACTATGTTGAACGCATCTATCCCATCAAACGAGAGATCAAGGATACAACAGATACAGTTGAGTCGGCCTCATATCTTGACTTACATCTAGAAATTCACATTGAGGATCGGTTGAAAACAAAACTTTACGACAAATTACGATGATTTCAGCTTTCCAATTGTGAACTTTCCATTTCTAAGTAGCAACATTCCAGCAGCACCTGCATATGGGGTAAATATCTCCCAATTGATACAATATTCCCGTGCTTGCATTTCCTATCATGATTTTCTTGATAGAGGATTGCTGCTCACAAGTAAGCTATTATACCAAGAGTTCCAAATGGTGAAGTTGAAATCATCCCTTCAAAATTTACAAACGTCATCATGAGTTGGTTGACCGTTATGTATTAACCGTTTCTCAAATGATATCGAATATGTTTCTTACGTCATAACTACACTCCCCTTCCCTTTCATGAATGTGACCTACGGAATTAGACTATTTACCAGATTTGTTATAACATAAGCAACAGGACGGGTGCCACATGTGAAGCAGGATCTGCTTACCCTTCCGGAACACCTCAGATCACCCCTAGTTTTTGGTGAAGTTGCTTATTCTTAAGTTTTCTATGTTGTGTCATGTGTTCTTTTGTTTGTCTGCTTGTCTTCTTTCGTTTTTAGCCAGGTGTTGTCCTTTTATTTTCGATTTATGAGTTTGACTGTCCCTCTGGTATCTTTCGTCCCCCTTTTAGGCCGTTGGTTTTCCAGTTTGAATGGTTTACACTAGTCCTTTTTGATGCTCTTTAAAGCTTGCAGTTGGGTGTGAGTCAAGGCTCTGTGTTGGAGATCATATTTTGACCTATACTGGTTTACGTTTACAAATTAAGACTTGAATTGAGAGTTGTCTTATTGGCACTCATACCACATCTTTTTATATGAACATAACCTGATAACTTCTGAATAATATAAACAGATATTGGTTATACAATAATTAACAATACATATAGATATTTCAAATTTAAATATGTCCTATGAAATTGTATTAGTAGGACAAAATAATTTGTGTAAGAAATTTATAAAAAAAAAGTGATCTTTACAATTGTTTTTAATGCAATAATGCAACTTCTACCCCAACGTAGGTTTGAATCCTCTTTTCATAGACATAAGTCCTGAAAGGAGTAGTATGACCATTATTGTCAATATGGACAGAAGGTATGTTTGATTGCGCGGTCTGATTTTCTATTTAAGTTATAGTTTCCAAGATAATCCACACATCTTTTTTTATTTGTGCAACTTTGTCCAATGTTAGTCATATAGGCCATTTAGGCCATTTTGGTAGGCAGTCTAGATCATCAATCTAATTTTATAACTAGATAATTGCTTAGAACATTTTACAATTGACCACATATTTTCAGAAAGAAATATATAAGTACAACAGACAACACCTGGTGATGACAATAACATACATTGACTCATTGGGTAATTTTGTATTATCATCAAATCATAGTAAGTCACAACCATCATTACCATTGAAATAAAAAAATGGTTAGAAAAAATATGCCCTCGATTTTTTTAGTTTTAATCCTACATTTCATTGCAGTAAACAATTCTTTAACATATATCTTACGTGTTTTAAAGCACCATTATTTTTTTAATTTGGTGTTTGGATTGAATATTATGGAAACTTGAGATTAGATGGTTGATAAAGTTTGTACACAGGATAAAAGGTGTGAAAATTTGAATGGTTTACTGCCAGTGATGGTTATTTCCATATATGCAATGTTAAGTGAAATTTAGTAATAGAGGGGATAGTACTTCACTCATGCCAATTTTTATTTTGTTTATTTGGAACTAAAAAAAAATCTGCACAATTTTTTGAATATTGCAAATTTAACGAAGACTATTATATAATGTTTTAGTGGAAAATCAATGATTATATTACACCTACTTTTGTGAGCTTAAAGAAGATAACATTTGCCCATGGAGGGTATTCATATCAGGCTTATCTTATGGCAAGTATCATTATACTGTTGGGAAGTAAAATAAAATGCATAAAGGATTCTCAAAATATTCTCTAAGTATACAGCAGGGCATGATAATATTGGTCAGGTTTTATAATTATGAAGCAGGTTGAATGTAAATAAACTCATAACAGATACAAGGATTTAAATTTGTATTTACGCCAGACGCGCTTTTCGCCTACAAAAGACCACCTTCAAATCCAAAAAGGTATGAAAGCCAAATAAAGTAATAAACTGAAGAACAGTGAGGACCAGTGCAAAGTACTTTACATAATATTATGTTTTTATCAATTTTCATAGATATTTTTTTTTTAGAATTTCTAAAACAAATCAACCTCGTCTGAAGGAGGAAGATAAAATATGATTTTCTGAAAATAGTTAAATCATCATTTATTATTCAAACTATTAAAACAAGTGTATTTGCAGGGTTACATACCTTGAGTAAAGAAATAAGCTCTCGTTCCATCTCCCCTAACATAAAAATTCTCTGACAAACATCTACCTGTACACAAAATATATCAATATATTATATCACACCCAATAGTTAACATATGAACAACTATGATATAACATGAACATTTAAACAAGATGTTCTTAAGGGGTCAAATGACCATTTTGGTGACTTATTTATAGATTTTTCTTTGCTGAACATTATTGCTGTTTACAGTTTATCTCTATCTATAAACGTATTCAAGATAATAACCAAAAACTGCAAATTCATTAAAATTACTAATTTGGGGTCAGCAACTCAACAACCCATTGTCCAATTCATCTGAAAATTTCAGGGCAGATAAATATTGACTTGATAAACAATGTATCTCCATGTCAGATTTGATCTAAATGCTTTGGTTTTAGAGTTATATGCCAAAATCTAAATTTTACCCCTATGTTCTATTTTTAGCCATGGCGGCCATCTTGGTTGGTTGGCCGGGTCACCGAACACATTTTTCAAACACGATACTCCAATGATAATTTTGGTCAAGTTTGGTTAAATTTGGCCAAGTAGTTTCAGAGGAGAAGATTTTTGTAAAACTTAATGAAGACGTCGTCGGACGACGGACGCCAAGTGATGATAAAAGCTCACTTGGCCCTTTGGACCAGGTGAGCTTAACATGAATTGTCATAATATCAAATCAACATATAAGAATTGAATTACCTTTTATTGCTTTTTTTACAAATCTATATGCATGGTTGTTAATAAAATTAACATTGTTGTCATAGGAAAAATAGAGATATACAGATTATCATTGGTCAACTCAACTCAATTGCTTTTCTCACTTTTGCTGTAGAGGCACAAGCAAGAAAATCAATGACAAATGATCATCTAAGAATATTACATCAACATTAAAGCAATGAATCACTGTGATATCACATCAACATCAAAGAAATTACATATATTGATATCATATTAACATGATGAAATGAATTACTATGATATAATATTAGCATTAAAGAAATTAGTTACCATGATATCACATCAACATTTATTGTATGAATTAACCTGCTATAACATCAACATAAAGAAATAATATATCACTATCACAATCTGATACTAACATGACCAAATGAATTACTATGATATCTTATCAACATTAAATCAAAGTGCTGGATAGCACCTGTGGAAAGTTTGCAACGGTAGATTGTAATATTTCAAATAGATAGTGTGTAGATTGCATGGTTAACTTTTTTTCCCTACTTACATCTAATTTCCTAAAGCATGTAGAGCAAAAATTTGGTTAGCTTGCTTGCTTAGTTTTTATATTCAAATATTATATATTTATAGGTTAAACTGTGCCTATATATATTGTTTTAAGATGTCAATCTTATTTACAAAGCTTGTATTAACAATAATAGAAACAAAGCAAGCAAGCCAACCAAAGTTTTGCTTTACATGCATTAGGAATTTAGCTGTAAAAAAGAAAAAACTTTATCAAGAAATAATTGTAACAGGATGCTGCTACAAAGTCTACCAAACAAAGCTCTCAAAATTAGTCATTCCCACGGGTCGCCTGACATAAAGCAAAGTTCAATACTAATTGGTCTGGTATAGTAAAGTGATATTCATGATTTGGGGGTGGGGATCTAGACAGTTTACAAGTTCTCAAACAGGCAGGAGGTAGGGTAAGAGTGGACCTAGGGGACTAGCCTTTTATTTCATCTGATTTGTTTTATTATTCCGTACAGGAATATATGTTGTTTCAGTGTGGGGATTTCAACAGTTTTCAAGTTTTCAAAAAGGGGGTGGATCTTGACTGTTTACAAGTTCTCAAAACAGGATGGGGTGGGGTTACACCGAGGGACTTAATTATATTTCACTTTATTCCTTTTATTGTCCAATACAAGAATATTTATGATTAAGGGTTGGATCTCTACCGTTTACAAGTTCTCAAACATGAGGGGTTGGGGATGACTCAGAGGTACTCCCACTACATTAGTTTTGTTTTGTTGCCCCATAAAATAGAATATATATGATTTAGTGGTGATCATCTCGACCGTATAAGTTTTCAAAAAGAAGTTGGTTGTCACCCCTGTGGACTTCTTCTATATTTCATTTTGATTTATTTTATTTTCTCATACAAAAATATATATGGTTTGTGGGTGGGTCTCAGCCGCTTTACAAGTTCTCAAACAACAAGGGGATGGGAGTGACCCCTAGGGACTCGCCTTCTTTTGAATTTGATTTGTTTTATTGTCCAGTACAAGAATATATATGGTTAAGGGGTGGGGATCTTGACCATTTCAAAGTTGTCAAACAACAGGGGGTGGAGCTGACCCAAAGGGACTCCCACTTTATTTTATTGAATTTGTTTTGTTGCCCTATACAAAAATGTATATGGTTTAGGGGTGGGGATCTCTACTGTTTACAAGTTCTCAGACATGAAGGGGCGGGGCTGACCAAAAGGGACTCCCACTTTATTTCATTTGATTTGTTTTGTTGCCCTATACAAAAATATATATGGTTTAGGTGCGGGGATCTCAACCGTTTACAAGTTCTCAGACATGAGGGGGTGGGGCTGACCCAAAGGGACTCCCACTTTATTTCATTGAATTTGTTTTGTTTGCCTATACAAAAATATATACGGTTTAGGGGTGGGGATCTCGACCATTTACAAGTTCTCAGACATGAGGGGGTAGGACTGACCCAAAGGGACACCCACTTTATTTCATTTGATTTGTTGCCCTATACAAAAATATATATGGTTTAGGGGTGGGGATCTCGACCGTTTACAAGTTCTCAGACATGAGGGGTGGGGCTGACCCAAAGGGACTCCCACTTTATTTCATTGAATTTGTTTTGTTGCCCTATACAAAAATATATATGGTTTAGGGTGGGGATCTCAACAGTTTCTTAGTTCCCAGACATGAGGGGTTGGGGCTGACCCAAAGTGTCACCCACTTTATTTCATTTGATTTGTTTTGTTGCCACATACAAAAATATATATGGTTTATGGGTGGAGATCTCAACCGTTTACAAGTTTTCGAAAAGAAAGGGGTGGGGTGACTGACCCCTCTGGAGTTCCTCTATATTTCATTTGATTTATTTCATTGTCCCATACAATAATAATATATATGGTATATGTGTGGAGATCTCAACTGTTAATAAGTTCTCAAAAAACCAGGGGGTGAGAGTGACCACAAGGGACTCACCTTTTATTTCATTTGATTTGTTTCATTGTAACGTATAAAGAACATATAATGTTTAGGAGTGGGGATCTGACTGTTTTTAAGTATTCAAACATGAGGGGTTAGGTGGGGTGACACCATGGACTCAACCTAAATTTAATTAATTTGATTTGTTTTATGGTCCTGTGATCATTACTGAAAACCATGTGTGTCTGTTACTGTTTTCTTCAAGTTTATAATTTATTATAGTTATTGAAAATTAAAAAAAAAATCCCTTAGGGTTCTTTAGTAAATTCCTCCCTTCTGTTGGCCCCTCAAAATACAACTAAATAGACCCCAAAGAGAAAAATAATAAGAACTGAGCAAAAACTTTGTTTAGGAGTCTTAATAGCAATTAGTATAATTACGATTTTTGTTATAGTCCGATTTCTAATGCCGAATATGTAAAAGGCCGAGTTTATTATAGTCCGAGTTTGTTGTGGGCCAAATCAGATGAGATATCATGATACTTCCGATACTCTCGGGCTTTTACATATTGAATAGAAATTTGTAAAAATCGTAGTATAAAGCGACGAAAAATGTTTATTCATGAAATATTTTAAACACGCTATTAATGTTCTCTTCAACCGGAGGAGGGTTGGAAACCTTTGAAGCCGGGATTGTAGTACTCCCGTTTGGAGGCACACATATATGGATCTGACGCATGTCTGAAGAATACCGATAAAATCATAACGTAGGAACTGCTGTCTCGTTTGTGTATTGATTTTACTTTCCGCGTAGCGCAGATCTGCGAAGTATTGTTTGTTCGTCTTTCAAATGAAGTTGAATTATTTAATTTATCGATGAAAATTCAGTACATTTTTTATCCAAGCTGTATGCTATTAAAATAGAAGAGCTCAAAATTTCAAAACCATCTTTCTATTATTAGTTTTCAAACACCAGTACTACATTATCTAGAAGTAGGACACACTTCCTAAAGTAAGTTAGGCTTCTCTTTTCTGGTTAGGCCGATGCCTTAAGAAAGTTTATTGCTATAGCAAGCTATAGCAAACTTTCCAAAAAATTGATTACTGTGATATCAAATCAACATTTACTGTATGAATAAACCTTCTATCAAATCAACATAAAGCAATGACATAGTTTGATATCCTATTAAATCTTAAAATTCATAGAAAGACAAAATTTAAAATATAGTTGATCGTTCTTGTCTGCATTTTATCTGACGAAGTATATGATAAAAAGTTCATTACATGTCATTTTCATATCAGACCCTTAATAGGCCCTCATTCATGATATCAGCACTCCAGTCTGCGACTCTTGGGCGGATATCATGACCTAGGGCCGATAAAGGGTCTGATATGAAAAATGTCATGTAATAATCTATAGATATCTATATATTACAATATCCATTAACATTTCAATATAAATAGAAGTAGCATTTTTAATTACTGATATTAAGATGTTGGGAATTATATATATCCAATTCTATTCCATTATAACATTAATTACCTTGTTTAAACCTTAACTGAGCCAAATCATATCTTCCATAATCCCTGAGGAGAATAGTCCCTCCTGGTTTTAAATATCTAGTTAATCTGTTCACCACATATTGCATTCTATAAATTAAAAAAAAAATCAATTTTAAATGCTTTTTAACATGAAGTTAAAGGTCAACAATTTAGCTACGACATGTTAGATATACACAATACACAACTAACTGAAATACTTTATTATAAATAAATGTTTGATTTATTAGAATACACATCACTTTAGAGTGTTATTTCATTGTCTCATTATCATAAATGATACATTTTCTAGCAGATGAGCCTTATATCATGTACATATTTCATTTTCCTAACAAATAAAGTACAAACCTAACAACCCTTAATTTAAGGCACAGCTTTTTTCTATCATGATGAAATTTGTTGCTAGTTCTGTTAACTACTTGATATCATGGGAGTTTATTAATGCAAACATAGAGTGGAAAAGGAGTAAACTCTCTAAATCTACAACGGTACTCAGGGATCAATATTCATCAATTTGCTACCAAAATACAATGTAAACATAATGAACTAATACAGTCATGTGAGAAGTTGTACGAACTGAAAGGATGTTGTTAACATTTTGGGATTGAAGGAATTGAAAGAATTTTCTGTTGGGCTCTAGGGTGGTGCACTGATAAACAGATTTCTTTTCCATTTAACAGATGTCTTTTTTGTATTCAATATGTATTTTTACTGATCTATGGACAAATTTGATAAAAGGGAATAACAAACATTCTACCTAATTACGAAAATTGAATATTGACCAATGACCATGAAAGAGATGTCCAGATCATATGAGCCATGTCAGACAATCTAAACGCTATAAAGGTATTCCATAAACTAAATATAGTTGACCTATTGCTTACAGTCTCTATCAAAAATAAGCCAAGGCAGGTGCAACCTACCAGTCAAACTTGTATAAATAACAATCATTCAATACACCAAATAAACTTGACTTAATGCTAGATTAAGACTTGGCCATGTGAACTAACCTGGATCAATGATCCGTGAAATAAGGTCCAGGGGAAATGAACCATGTGTGGACGACATTAAGACCTTGCAAGGAACCATATATCAAAATCAAAGTTCTATTGCTTGTGATATTTAGGAATTTCAGAAGATGAGACAGCATCAAATGAAATCATTCAAACCAAACATTTACATAAAAGTTATAATATTTTATCACAACCTGTATTTACAAATACTTAGAATGTTATCAAATTATTACTAATTTCTATACATTTTTGTCAATCTTGCATGTAAAACAACATGAATGCTTCATGCTGAAACCTTGCTGACCAAAGCTTAGGAAGAAAAAGGAAAACACACTTTTCTAAGCAGTCACTTAACCACCAAAATGAGGCGATGCCAACAGACAAACTACACTAGACAAATTTCGTAGAATAGGGCATCTGCATACAACATAATAGGTTTTGGACACAGAATAACTGTAGTCAAAGAATTTAGCATTGATTATATGATTTGAATTTATATATCATTTGCTTTTATGCAATTCACTATGATGTTGTGAATTGAACCGCCTTTGTTGAAAAGGAAACTATAATTATACCACTACACTAAAACACAAGTTATTGTCTGGAAACTACAAAAATGGTTATTTGTGCCCCTTTTTGGCTCATAATTCCTAAACTGTTGGGCGAAATCCCAACCTTCCTTTAGTGGTATTGAACCTTCTGGTATAAAAAAATATAGAGATCCATTCACTTAAACTAAAGTTATTGTCCAGACACTAAATGCATCTTCAGGTGATGACGCAGACACACTACATGAAAGCATAATACGACACAATTTTTTTTTTGCAGTCATATAAAAACTGGTGACCTCATTTAATTGAAACTGAAATCGACCACACATTGAGCAAGGCTAGCAATTGCTGTTTATAAACTATTTGGATCACTCTACCACGAGGTAGAGATAGTAGCTATCTGTTTGGTCAAGAAATACATTAATATTGTTCTTACTTTTCCACTCTACAATGAGGTAGAGAAAGTAGCTATATATATGCTTGAGAAATGCAACAGTATTTTACTTAATTTTCACCTCTACAATGAGGTAGAGAAAGTAGCTATATATAGGCTTGAGAAATGCAACAATATTTTACCTAATTTTCACCTCTACAATGAGGTAGAGAAAGTAGCTATATATATGCTTGAGAAATGCAACAGTATTTTACTTAATTTTCACCTCTACCATGAGGTGGAGATAGTAACTATTTGTTTGGGTGAGAAATGGAACAGTATTTTACTTACTTTTCACCTCTACCATGAGGTGGAGAAAGTAGCTATTTGTTTGGGTGAGGAATTAAAGAGTATTGTACTTACTTTTCTGGTGAAATGGAAGACAAAACAAATATGATAGTGATTATATCCAAAGAATTATCAGAAATTGGAATAGTCGACATCTCATCTGATATATCACATACAAATGCATGACAGCGGTCTTGGTTGTAGTCTGGGTGATTCTAAAATATATTCATTAAAATATTTTACTTACAAATGTATCACAAGGACATTGTTAACTAATGGTATTTATTCAGAGAAAATCTAGGCCTCAAGAACATTATTTACTATTTACGTTGATCAATTAAAGTTCTTGGTCACAAGGACATTATTAACTAATAGTATTTATCCAAAGAAAATCTAGGCCTCAAGAACATTATCTACTATTTAAGTTGATCAACTAAAGTTCTTGGTCACAAGGACATTATTAACCGATGGTATTTATCCAGAGAAAATATGGGCCCTGAGGACAGTATCTACTGATTATGTTGATCAACTAAAGTTCTGGGTCACAAGGACATTACTAACCGATGGTATTTATCCAGAGAAAAATCTAGGCCTCAAGAACATTATCTACTATTTACGTTGATCAACTAAAGTTCTTGGTCACAAGGACATTATTAACCAATGATATTTATCCAGAGAAAATCTACGCCTCAAGGACATTATCTACTATTTACATTGATCAACTAAAGTTCTTGGTCACAAGGACGTTATTAACCAATGGTATTTATCCAGAGAAAAATCTAGGCCTCAAGAACATTATCTACTATTTACGTTGATCAACTAAAGTTCTTGGTCACAAGGACATTAACCAATGGTATTTATCCAGAGAAAATATGGACCCTGAGGACAGTATCTACTGATTATGTTGATCAACTAAAGTTCTGGGTCACAAGGACATTATTGACCAATGATATTTATCCAGAGAAAATCTAGGCCTCAAGGACATTATCTACTATTTACGTTGATCAACTAAAGTTCTTGGTCACAAGGACATATTTAACTAATGTTTTTTTATCCAACGAAAATCTAAGCCTCAAGAACATTATCTACTATTTACGATGATCAACTAAAGTTCTTGGTCACAAGAACATTATTAACCAATGGTATTTATCCAGAGAAAATCTAGGCCTCAAGAACATTATCTTCTATTAACGTTGATCAACTAAAGTTCTTTGTCACAAGGATATTATTAACCAATGGTATTTATCCAGAGAAAATATGAGCACTGAGGACAGTATCTACTGATTATGTTGATCAACTAACGTTCTGGGTCACAAGGACATTATTAACCAATGGTATTTTTCCAGAGAAAATCTAGGCCTCAAGAACATTATCTACTATTTACGTTGATAAACTAAAGTTCTTGGTCAAAAGAACATTATTAACCAATGGTATTTATCCAGAGAAAATCTAGGCCTCAAGAACATTATCTTCTATTAACGTTGATCAACTTAAGTTCTGGGTCACAAGGACATTATTAACCGATGGTATTTATCCAGAGAAAATATGGGCCCTGAGGACAGTATCTACTGATTATGTTGATCAACTAAAGTTCTAGGTCACAAAGACATTATTAACCAATGACATTTATCCAGAGAAATTCTAGGCCCCAAGAACATTGTCTACTATTAACATGATTAACGTTGATCAACTAAAGTTCTGGGTCATAAAGACATTATTAACCAATGCTATTTATCCAGAGAAAATCTAGGCCTCAAGAACATTATTTACTATTTAGGTTGATAAACTAAAGTTCTGGATCATAAAGACATTATTAACCAATGGTATTTATCCATAGAAAATCTAGGCCTCAAGAACATTATCTATTATTTACGTTGATCAACTAATTTAAAAGTTCTTTCTCACAAGGACATTATTAACCAATGATATTTATCAAGAAAAAATCTAGGCCTCAAGAACATTACCTACTATTTACATTTATCAACTAAAGTTCTGTGTTACAAGGACATTAATGATTTACTGATAATATGTTTTTAAAAACATTTTGGTTAACAAGGACATTATATACTAACGCATTGATCATAAAACATTCTGGGTAACAAGGACAATAATTGCTGAAGACTTTTATCATGTTTATAAACACAAGTTCTGGGTCACAAGGACAATAATTGCTAAAGACATTTATAAACATAAGTTCTGGGTCATCATGGTCATAGGGACAATAATTCCTTGTGATATTTATAAACACAAGTTATGGGTAACAAGGACAATAATTCCTTGTGACATTTATAAAGACAAGTTCTGGGTAACAAGGACAATAACTGCTGAAGACATTTATAAACACAAGTTCTGGGTCACAAGGACAATAATTGCTGGAGACATTTATAAACACAAGTTCTGGGTAACAAGGACAATAATTGCTAAAGTCATTTATAAACACAAGTTATGGGTAACAAGGACAATAATTTCTTGTGGCATTTATAAACACAAGTTCTGGGTCACAAGGACAATAACTGCTGAAGTCATTTATAAACATAAGTTCTGGGTAACAAGGACAATAATTGCTGGAGACATTTATAAACACAAGTTCTGGGTAACAAGGACAATAATTGCTAAAGTCATTTATAAACACAAGTTATGGGTAACAAGGACAATAATTCCTTGTGACATTTATAAAGACAAGTTCTGGGTAACAAGGACAATAACTGCTGAAGACATTTATAAACACAAGTTCTGGGTCACAAGGACAATAATTGCTAAAGTCATTTATAAACATAACTTCTGGGTAACAAGAACAATAAATGCTAAAGACATTTATAAACACATGTTTTGAGTAACAAGGACAATAACTGCTGAAGACATTTATAAACACAAGTTCTGGGTAACAAGGACAATAATTGCTTGAGAAATTTATAAACATAAGCTTTAGGTAACAAGTACAATAATTGCTAAAGACGTTTATAAACATAAGTTCTGAGTAACAAGGACAATAATTGCTGGAGACATTTATAAACACAAGTTCTGGGTAACAAGGACCATTATTGCTAAAGTCATTTATAAACACAAGTTATGGGTAACAAGGACAATAATTCCTTGTGACATTTATAAAGACAAGTTCTGGGTAACAAGGACAATAATTGCTTAAGAAATTTAAAAACGCACGTTATGGATAACAAGAACAATAATTGCTGAAGACAATTATAAACACAAGTTCTGGGTCACAAGGACAATAATTGCTGAAGACATTTATAAACATAAGTTCTGGGTCATCATGGTCATAAGGACAATAATTCCTTGTGACATTTATAAACACAAGTTATGTGTAACAAGGACAATAATTGCTAAAGTCATTTATAAACACAAGTTATGGGTAACAAGGACAATAATTCCTTGTGACATTTATAAAGACAAGTTCTGGGTAACAAGGACAATAACTGCTGAAGACATTTATAAACACAAGTTCTGGGTCACAAGGACAATAATTGCTAAAGTCATTTATAAACATAACTTCTGGGTAACAAGAACAATAAATGCTAAAGACATTTATAAACACATGTTTTGAGTAACAAGGACAATAACTGCTGAAGACATTTATAAACACAAGTTCTGGGTAACAAGGACAATAATTGCTTGAGAAATTTATAAACATAAGCTTTAGGTAACAAGTACAATAATTGCTAAAGACGTTTATAAACATAAGTTCTGAGTAACAAGGACAATAATTGCTGGAGACATTTATAAACACAAGTTCTGGGTAACAAGGACAATAATTGCTAAAGTCATTTATAAACACAAGTTATGGGTAACAAGGACAATAATTCCTTGTGACATTTATAAAGACAAGTTCTGGGTAACAAGGACAATAATTGCTTAAGAAATTTAAAAACGCACGTTAGGATAACAAGAACAATAATTGCTGAAGACAATTATAAACACAAGTTCTGGGTCACAAGGACAATAATTGCTGAAGGCATTTATAAACATAAGTTCTGGGTCATCATGGTCATAAGGACAATAATTCCTTGTGACATTTATAAACACAAGTTATGGGTAACAAGGACAATAATTGCTAAAGTCATTTATAAACACAAGTTATGGGTAACAAGGACAATAATTCCTTGTGACATTTATAAAGACAAGGACAATAATTGCTGAAGACCTTGATCAACAGATGTTCTGGGTAATATGGGCATTTTTACTGACCCTGTCAGGTTCACTTTTTCAGAAATAATCAGCAATAAACATGCAGGATAAATCTCTTCGGTTCCTAACTTATTTGAAAATCAAGGTTGAAATCCATGATTAAATATTTCAGCCATCAAATCTTGTACGCATGTTGCTTTGTTCAAGTTTGCCTTTAGTACACCAGACAAGCATTTTGTCTACATAAGACTCATTAGTGACGCTCATATCAAAATATTTATTAAGCCAAACAAGTAAAAGTTGAAGTGCATTGAGGATCCAAAGTTCCAAAAAGTTTTGCTAAATACGGCTAAGGTAATCTATGCCTGGGATAAGAAAATCCTTAGTTTTTCATTCATGTCAACACCGAAGTGTTGACTACTGGGCTGGTGATACCCTCGGGGATAAATCTATGAAAATTTTATATCTTACATCTATTCAAAATAATATTGTACAGCAGTGGAAAGTAAAGCTGTTTAGTCATTGTTAGTTAACTTGTAAACTTATTATACAAATGCACTTCTATAAAACGAAATGCAGTAAGATCTCAGAGGAGGAGATATGTATACTGACAGTAGAATATTCAATGGAATCCCTGTCATGCCTGTATGTTTAAAGTACATGTATATATTGCTTGTGGAAAAACAAAACTTTCACAGGTATCTCAAAGAAAATTCTGCTGAAATTCCTGACCAAATTCACAATGGAAAACCCTAGGTAACACGCTTGTTTGGTGAACAGCATTTTCATTTGGATAACACTGGTAAAACATGCACATCAGAGACAATTTGAATTACCTTAACTATTTCTATAGCTGTAGGTGAAAAATCGCAACAGTATATCTTTAGATTTGGATTCCTGAAAATATAATAAAAGATTCTGTTTGAAGAAAAAAGTTAATGCATGTGCATTCCTTGCCTTTTGGTAAAATGCCAATACATCATTATATAAATTTTGCATAGAGTGAGCCACACAAATATTGGTTAGCATTGTTTTAGTTAACAAATGTACACACACTTCAATATCAGGCTTTATCTATCTTCTGTTTATTTTTAAAAAAAATCTTTATTGAGTTATATGTTGAAATCTTTAAGATAAAAATTTTAATAAAGTAATACATCCTAAAATTAAAATTATCAATAAACAATGAGATTTTCAATCACATTGGTCTGAGTAATAAAGGAGACAAGCTCCCTTTAGTTATCTATGGCATGAACTTCTTATTTTTATCAAAATATTTACAGATTGACAATAAATAAACAAAAGTTTCCCTTTCAATATTTTTTTATATTTTAAACCAGAAAAGCTCAACAGGAAGTGCCATTAAACTCTTTTCTAACTTAACGATTGGGTTGGGATTTGATGGTTTACCAGGCATGTTTATAATTTTGTTCATTTAAACAATGATGACATATATAGCTGACTTGATTGAAGATTTGAAACTTTTGTGTTCTGCTATTTTAGAATCGAACATGTTCACTACAGTTCTCCTCAAATTTGAAAAAGGTCTTAGTTTTCTATTTTTTGACAAAAAAATAAAAGACAACAATTTGGAATGATAAAAAAGAAAGACAAGTTTAAAATAAGTATCAACAAAAAAAGAAACTAGAGCCTCTAAAGAGCCTGTGTCGCTCACCTTGGTCTATGTGAATATTAAACAAAGAACGCAGATGGATTCATGACAAAATTGTGTTTCGGTGATGATGATGTGTTTGTACATCTTACTTTATTGAACATTCTTGCTGCTTACAATTATTTCTATCTTAAATGAACTTGGCCCAGTAGTTTCAGCGGAAAATGTTAGTAAAAATAGAATTTTTGAAATTTTAAGGCTTTTCTACCTCAGGCATAGATTACCTTAGCTGTATTTGACAAAACTTTTAGGAATTTTGGTCCGTACTGCTCTTCAACTTTGTACTTTATTTGGCCCTTTTAACTTTTTCGATTAGAGCATTCCTGATGAGTCTTTTGTAAACAAAACACGCATCTGGCGTATATACAAAATTTAGTCCTGGTATCTATGATGACATTGATGAGTTAATTTACAAATTTAATGAAAATTGTTAAATTAGAGGCTCTCAAGAGCCTGTGTCGCTCACCTGTTACTGTATTTACTGATGTCGGTCATCTTGGTTGGTAGGTGGGGTCATTAGACACTTTTTTTAAATAGATACCCTAGTAATGATTGTGGCCAAGTTTGTTTAAATTTGGCCCATAGTTTCAGAAAAGAAGATTTTTGTACAAGTTACAAAAATGACGAAAAGTTGTTCAATATTGACTATAAAGGGCAATAACTCCTAAAGGGGTCCTCTAACAATTTTGATCATGTTGACTTATTTGAAGATCTTACTTTGCTGAACAGTATTGCTGTTTACAGTTTATCTCTATCTATAATAGTATTCAAGATAATAACCAAAAACTGCAACATTTCATTAAAATTAACAATTTTAGGGCAGCAACCCAACAACAAGTTGTCCCATTCGTCTGAAAATTTCAGGGCAGATAGATCTTGACCTGATCAACAATTTTACCCCATGTCAGATTTGCTCTAAATGTTTTGGTTTCAAAGATATAAGCCAAAATATACATTTTACCCCTGTGTTCTATTTTTAGCCATGGCGGCCATCTTGATTGGATGGCCAGGTCACCGGACACATTTATAAAACTAGATACCCCAAGGATGATTGTGGCCAAGTTTGGTTAAATTTGGCCCAGTAGTTTCAGAGGAGAAGATTTTTGTAAAAGTTTACAGACGACGGACGACAGACGACAGACGCAGGATGATGGACGACGGACGCAAAGTGATGAGAAAAGCTCACTTGACCATTCAGGTCAGGTGAGCTAAAAATGACTATAAAGGACAATAAATCCTTAGGGGGTCAATTGACCATTTTGGTCATGTTGACTTATTTTTAGGTCTTACTTTGCTGTACATTATTGCTGTTTACAGTTTATCTCTATCTATAATAATATTAAAGATAATAACAAAAAGCAGCAAAATTTCCTTAAAATTACATATTCAGGGGCAGCAACCTACAACAGGTTCTCTGATCCATCTGAAAATTTTAGGGTAGATAGATCTTGACCTGATAAACAATTTCAAAGCGTCAGATTTGCTCTAAATGCTTTGATTCTCGAGTTATAAGCCAAAAACTGCATTTTACCCCTATGTTCTATTTTTAGCCATGGCGGCCATCATGGTTGGTTGGCCGGGTCAAGGGACACATTTTTAAAACTAGATACCACGTGCACATTGATGATTGTTGCCAAGTTTAGTTTAATTTGGCCCAGTAGTTTCAGGAGAAGATTTTTGTAAAAGTTAATGACGACGACAGACGACGGACGTCAAGTGACAAGAAAAGTTCAGGTGAGCTAAAAAACTAGAGAAAGTGATGCCCTCACACTCTTTGAAGTTTAGATCGTGGTGAGCATGTTTTGATGATGGTCTAGTCTGACAGGGCATAAGAAAAATCTCAAGGTCAATAAACCATGACTGAGGGGCAGTGTCATTTTATCTCCATGGTAATGAGATGTGCCAATCTAATACAACCGCATACAAATATCATTGACCTACCACTAGGGGTTCACCATAAACCGACCTAATCACAAACTAATACATAAAACTAAGCAAACGTTTCAATGTCAATAGACCATGACTGAGGAAGCAGGGCCACATAATCTCCATGGAAATGAGATGAACCAATGCTGATACAACTGCATATTAATTATCATCAATCGATCACTATTGCTTAACTATAAACTAATCCAATCACAAACTAAAACATGAAAACATAGCAAAATTTCATAGTCAATAGACCATGACTGAGGGGGCAGACAAAATAATCTCTATGGTAATGAGATCTGCCAATACTAATACAACTGCACACCAAATATCATTCACTCACCGCTAGTGATTCATTATAAACTATACCTCATCACAAACTAATACATTTTTTACGACACAGTCGCTGCCAAATTAGCAAACCTATGTCTCGCTTTTTGATTCTGTCAAGCGAGACAAAAAAATAGGTCTTAATCTAAATGAATGAGGTAACACCAGCATATGAGACTGTATTCATATTCAGACTATTAGCTTTTTTGTTTTATCAAAAGAAAGAATGCTAAATTATATGGAAAGAAACAAGAGGCTCTCAAGAGCCTGAATCGCTCACCTGAATTTTTGGGTTAAATCTTTCATCAATGATTATTTTGGCTTTTCAATTTATTTAAATGTTCTTTGAATCGTCCTATTTTCTTCAAAAGCAAAAAAAAAAAATCATTTTCTCCTATGTTCTTTTTTAGCCATAGGAGCTATGTTTCTTTACATACAAGGAAATAAAATTTATACTAGATACTCTGAAACTCATTTAGCCTAAGTTTGGCTGAAATTGATACAGTAGTTTCAAAGGAGATTTTTTTTTAAAGTAAGTCAACATGATGAACAAATTGTGAAAAAAGCCTTTAAAGGGCAATAACTCCTTAAGGGGTCAATTGACAATTTTGGTCAAATTGACTTATTTGTAGATCTTACTTTGCTTAACATTTTTGCTATAACAGTTTATCTGTATCTATAATAATATTCAAGATAATAACTAAAAACTGCAAAATTTCTTTAAAATTATCAATTCAGGGGCATTATACCTGCAAAACCAGTTACCCGATTCAGCTGAAAATTTCAGGACAGGTAGACCTTGACATAATAAATACTTTAACTTCTTGTCTTATTTGCTTATTGGCTTGCTTTAACTACTTTAATTATTAGAAAACACTATATAACCAATGCCACCTTCCACTTGTTTAACTCTTAAACAAGACACTTATTGGCTTGCTTTAACTACTTTAATTATTAGAAAACATTATATAACCAATGCCACCTCCCACTTGTTTAACTCTTAAACAAGACACTTATTGGCTTGCTTTAACTACTTTAATTATTAGAAAACATTATATAACCAATGCCACCTCCCACTTGTTTAACTCTTAAACAAGACACTTATTGGCTTGCTTTAACTACTTTAATTATTAGAAAACATTATATAACCAATGCCACCTTCCACTTGTTTAACTCTTAAACAAGACACTTATTGGCTTGCTTTAACTACTTTAATTATTAGAAAACATTATATAACCAATGCCACCTTCTACTTGTTTAACTCTTAAACAAGACACTTATTGGCTTGCTTTAACAACTTTAATTATTAGAAAACATTATATAACCAATGCCACCTTCCACTTGTTTAACTCTTAAACAAGACACTTATTGGCTTGCTTTAACTACTTTAATTATTAGAAAACATTATATAACCAATGCCACCTTCTACTTGTTTAACTCTTAAACAAGACACTTATTGGCTAGCTTTAACTACTTTAATTATTAGAAAACATTATATAACCAATGCCACCTTCCACTTGTTTAACTCTTAAACAAGACACTTATTGGCTTGCTTTAACTACTTTAATTATTAGAAAACATTATATAACCAATGCCACCTCCCACTTGTTTAACTCTTAAACAAGACACTTATTGGCTTGCTTTAACTACTTTAATTATTAGAAAACATTATATAACCAATGCCACCTTCTACTTGTTTAACTCTTAAACAAGACACTTATTGGCTAGCTTTAACTACTTTAATTATTAGAAAACATTATATAACCAATGCCACCTTCCACTTGTTTAACTCTTAAACAAGACACTTATTGGCTAGCTTTAACTACTTTAATTATTAGAAAACATTATATAACCAATGCCACCTCCCACTTGTTTAACTCTTAAACAAGACACTTATTGGCTTGCTTTAACTACTTTAATTATTAGAAAACATTATATAACCAATGCCACCTTCCACTTGTTTAACTCTTAAACAAGACACTTATTGGCTAGCTTTAACTACTTTAATTATTAGAAAACATTATATAACCAATGCCACCTTCCACTTGTTTAACTCTTAAAGAAGACACTTATTGGCTTGCTTTAACTACTTTAATTATTAGAAAACATTATATAACCAATGCCACCTTCTACTTGTTTAACTCTTAAACAAGACACTTATTGGCTAGCTTTAACTACTTTAATTATTAGAAAACATTATATAACCAATGCCACCTTCCACTTGTTTAACTCTTAAACAAGACACTTATTGGCTTGCTTTAACTACTTTAATTATTAGAAAACATTATATAACCAATGCCACCTTCCACTTGTTTAACTCTTAAACAAGACACTTATTGGCTTGCTTTAACTACTTTAATTATTAGAAAACATTATATAACCAATGCCACCTTCCACTTGTTTAACTCTTAAACAAGACACTTATTGGCTTGCTTTAACTACTTTAATTATTAGAAAACATTATATAACCAATGCCACCTTCCACTTGTTTAACTCTTAAACAAGACACTTATTGGCTTGCTTTAACTACTTTAATTATTAGAAAACATTATATAACCAATGCCACCTTCCACTTGTTTAACTCTTAAACAAGACACTTATTGGCTTGCTTTAACTACTTTAATTATTAGAAAACATTATATAACCAATGCCACCTTCCACTTGTTTAACTCTTAAACAAGACACTTATTGGCTAGCTTTAACTACTTTAATTATTAGAAAACATTATATAACCAATGCCACCTTCCACTTGTTTAACTCTTAAACAAGACACTTATTGGCTTGCTTTAACTACTTTAATTATTAGAAAACATTATATAACCAATGCCACCTCCCACTTGTTTAACTCTTAAACAAGACACTTATTGGCTTGCTTTAACTACTTTAATTATTAGAAAACATTATATAACCAATGCCACCTTCTACTTGTTTAACTCTTAAACAAGACACTTATTGGCTAGCTTTAACTACTTTAATTATTAGAAAACATTATATAACCAATGCCACCTTCCACTTGTTTAACTCTTAAACAAGACACTTATTGGCTAGCTTTAACTACTTTAATTATTAGAAAACATTATATAACCAATGCCACCTCCCACTTGTTTAACTCTTAAACAAGACACTTATTGGCTTGCTTTAACTACTTTAATTATTAGAAAACATTATATAACCAATGCCACCTTCCACTTGTTTAACTCTTAAACAAGACACTTATTGGCTTGCTTTAACTACTTTAATTATTAGAAAACATTATATAACCAATGCCACCTTCCACTTGTTTAACTCTTAAACAAGACACTTATTGGCTTGCTTTAACTACTTTAATTATTAGAAAACATTATATAACCAATGCCACCTCCCACTTGTTTAACTCTTAAACAAGACACTTATTGGCTTGCTTTAACTACTTTAATTATTAGAAAACATTATATAACCAATGCCACCTTCCACTTGTTTAACTCTTAAACAAGACACTTATTGGCTTGCTTTAACTACTTTAATTATTAGAAAACATTATATAACCAATGCCACCTCCCACTTGTTTAACTCTTAAACAAGACACTTATTGGCTTGCTTTAACTACTTTAATTATTAGAAAACATTATATAACCAATGCCACCTTCCACTTGTTTAACTCTTAAACAAGACACTTATTGGCTTGCTTTAACTACCCTTATTATTAGAAAACACTATATAACCAATGCCACCTCCCACTTGTTTAACTCTTAAACAAGACACTTATTGGCTTGCTTTAACTACCCTTATTATTAGAAAACACTATATAACCAATGCCACCTTCCACTTGTTTAACTCTTAAACAAGACACTTATTGGCTTGCTTTAACAACTTTAATTATTAGAAAACATTATATAACCAATGCCACCTCCCACTTGTTTAACTCTTAAACAAGACACTTATTGGCTTGCTTTAACTACTTTAATTATTAGAAAACATTATATAACCAATGCCACCTTCTACTTGTTTAACTCTTAAACAAGACACTTATTGGCTTGCTTTAACTACTTTAATTATTAGAAAACATTATATAACCAATGCCACCTTCCACTTGTTTAACTCTTAAACAAGACACTTATTGGCTTGCTTTAACTACCCTTATTATTAGAAAACACTATATAACCAATGCCACCTCCCACTTGTTTAACTCTTAAACAAGACACTTATTGGCTTGCTTTAACTACCCTTATTATTAGAAAACACTATATAACCAATGCCACCTTCCACTTGTTTAACTCTTAAACAAGACACTTATTGGCTTGCTTTAACTACTTTAATTATTAGAAAACACTATATAACCAATGCCACCTCCCACTTGTTTAACCCGTCAACAAGACACTTATTGGTTTGCTTTTGGTATTGAAAGACACTACTTACCAATCCCACTTGTTTAACCCTGAAATGTATAACTAATTGGTTTGGTTTTAGTATTGGAAAACACTATATTACCAATGCCACCTTCTACTTGTTTAACCCTTAAACATAGTTCTTATTGGTTTGTTTTTGGTATTAGAAAACACTATATTACTCATGCCATATCCCACTTGTTTAACCCTTAAAAAAAATACTTACTGGTTTGTTTTTAGAACTGGAAACACTGTATTACCAACACCACAGCCAACCTGAAAATAATTAAGGCTGTTGTAATAATTTGTTCACAAAACAAACATGCGTAAAGAAACCCCAAAGGTGGAGCTAACAATTGGGGACTTCTGTAAAATATTATTTAAATAATATTAACATAACGAAACGGGAAAATCGATGTGTGTTGCTATGAGAGTTATCTCCCGTACACCAGAAAAAAAAATTCAAGATGCCGGAATATATTCTGTTTTGTCGGAATAATGGTAAATTTGGTGGAAGAGTGTTGAATGCATCTCATCAAAATGTAGCAAAAACTGAAGAAAGTAAAATGGAAAATCTTGTAACAGTTAATCAGTGCTTCCCTCCCATGAAAATGAAAGAAACTTAGCTGTCGTGATGGCCAGAGAGTGATACACCTTATCGCTATTTAGTCCATTCCGGGAAAAACAGTCAGTTATACAACTTCCTGTTTAGGTCAACGGCCGAAAAATGGAGGTGGTCAGTAGTGAGCTGAGGGAGAAAAAACTTTAGAAAGTGATCATCAAGAAACTTTGATATATTATGATCCACTTTTTTCGAAATTAAAATTGAAGTAAAACAATATTTTGTTTGAAGTATTTACGGTAGTTTCAACAAGTCTCGTTAAAAAGTATCATGTATAGTGAACTGTTAAAACAGGGTCCAAGATAGCTTTAACTGGATGAAAAAGTTGTGTAATTTTAGAACTTATCCAGAATGGAATAAATAGCCATTAGGTGTATTGATTTGGGTTTACTAGCTGACCAACTTAATGCTTGCAAGAACTTCTATTCACCATAATGTTTCTACAAATTTTTTTTTAATAAGTACAAAGAATGGGTATCGGAAGTATTTTGTATATACCTTGGGGTAACTGTCCATACATTAACTTACTATACGCTGGTAGGTCAGAGTCTACAGAGATTTAACTTGAAAATTGGGACTTTTGATTATTATGTGACGCGAAAACGAAATGTAGTATAAAAATATCATAAGCACGTACATGATCGTACATGCATTACACACATAATCTCCCACATTAACAAATTAAAGCTTTGTCACAGACTTACATTCAGTCATTTGGATGATTTGCACTCAAAGAAATAAATTTTCCAAAAACAACTGTAACAGTGAAAACGGCTAGGACGTATATATTGATCCTCAAAAAAAGTGGTTTAAATACTAATATCTTTGATTCGATATTCCTGTTATGACTATTATATAACCATATCTTATTTAAATATCAACATAAACATTTCTTTACAGTGCTTTCTTTCACGTTCGCGATATGGTCTAAAAATACGGAATTTGTAAAATGTAAGTACTAGTGCTATTTACAAATAATTTATAGTAAAAAAATATTGAAAAGCAAAAGAGTTAAATTGACTCCGGTGTGAGATGAAATTTGTAAAATATAATGTCTGAAATAACTTCAGACAGGTAAAGCAAGAGCAAGATAAAGGGACAATAAACTTGAACAAGAATCGTAATGGGGATGGGGCTTTAATTATGCACGGATAAATTGGATGTAAAACTGTCTTCCAAAATGAACGAAAAAAAATTTAAAATGTTACCCTTTGCTTTTCAGTCAATCTAAACTGAAAATTGTGAATTACAAGCTTTCAGCATGAAAAATTGGCAAGGGAAAAATAGAGATCCGCTGATTGAAAATTACTCTTTACCGCCACTTCAAAAAAAAAAATTTAGCAAAGTATAAATTATACTGAAGATTTAGAAATTTCTGCTTGTATCAATCAATTCATTTTAAAATGGCAAAAATTACAGATATTTCGATTTCAGTTGATACTGTTTGAATACATGTGCAAATGCTGCTATAAAAAATTAGAATTAGAGCTTTTTTTTTTCCTATACATATTTCTTCTCAATTTTCGCAAAACTTTGCAAAAAATTTCATAAGTATGAACAGGAATATTGTTGGCATAAATTACGAGAGAGCCACTGCCTCTAATATTGGGATATTTTTTATGCAAGTCTTGATTTTCACATACAGTAAGAAGTTTAACATTGCAACATGTCTTGTAAGCATATACTTGATATTCGTATATGTGTGTGTGAAGTGAAGTTGACAACTGACTGTGTTTTTTTAATACAAATGAACAGGTCAAGAGTCAAGAGTACCTGAACGATCTACAGTATCCAATGACTATACTGGCTGGGTTTTTTTTGTACAAAAAAATAGGTCAAGAATACTGGAATGATCTACAATATCCAATGATTACTAGATCTTTTTTTGTACTAATAAATAGGTCAAGACTATTTAAATGATCTACAATATCCAATGACTACTGGCTGTTCTTTTGTACATACTAAATAAAGACTACCTGAATGATCTAAAGTATTCTAAGTAATGTGTAATTTTTTCTTGCAATTACAGTTTTCTAAATCAAGAATACAGACTACTAGTATCCTTTCAAACCAAATGATTATGAAGAGCCTGTTGTAACAATTAAGCTCTTATACCCAAATAGTCCTATAACATATGACTTCACATTCTTAATCAATTGTTAACGTTTTTATACTGATATTTTCATTTTTTTTTAAATTTTGAATGCAAAGTGTGACTCATTGATAGTAAAAAAAAATTTATCAGAACAGTAAATAGAAATAGTTTTTAAAATAATGTTCCCGAGGTCATATGTTATAGATAGGACTAATTATCCACAAAATCATTAAATAAGTTACTAGTGACATAGTTATTTCTGTTACTTGAAGCAATTTCTATTTCTGTAGATTTACACAATAGTATAATATTGTTATACTTGTTTTTTTTTCACCTTGAAGATTAGACAAATAGGGATACTCCATTGATTTTTTATTTCATGTCAGTCAGGTCCCTTTATATGAAACTTGAAACCACTTCTCTGCCATATTGATATTTTATAACAACTCTGCCAATGACCCATATAATTTGATATTCATTCTTTAACCATATATCAAAGTAAGCTTATATTTTTTTTATTTTACACTAATCCACAATCTTTCATGTCAAATTTCTGTCTCCTTTTCAGTTTATGTCATTGAAACATCATGGTAATAAACACAATTCTAAGTAATTATGCTGTTATAGCATGTATAGTGGGTCACCATATATTCAACTTGGGTGGCATTCTAGTTATTGAAATTTGTGTCAGATTGGATAATGAACTAGACCTTTAGGAAATGATCTCATAATATAATATGGAGCCATAGTATGTGACCCCTACTCGGGAACAAAAATAAACATGTCAAGCGGCAAAATTTATCACCAGAGATTACAAGTCAAGAGAGGATGGATAAGTCTCCATATGCTTGCCAAACTGAAACTACAACAAGATCTCCAGACAAGGACGAACAAAGCGTTGAAGCCAAAGTTAGTATTTATGTAAAAAGTAGTTGAGGAGCTGATTTACGCTTTTGAACCAGACGAATTCCTAAACTAGAGGCTCTAAAGAGCCTGTGTGGCTCACCTTGGTATATGTGAATTAAACAAAGGAAGCAGACAGTTCATGACAAAATTGTGTTTAGGTGATTGTGATGTGTTTGTACATCTTACTTTACTGAATATTCTTGCTGCTTACAATTATCTCTATCTATAATGAACTTGTCTATGTAGTTTCAGTGGAAAATGTTAGTAAAAATTTACAAATTTTATGAAAATTCTTAAAAATTGATTATGAAGGACAATAACTTCTTGGGGGGTCAATTGACCATTTTGGTCATTTTGACTTATTTTTGAGTCTTAAATTGCTGTACATTATTGCTGTTTACAGTTTATCTCTATCAATAATAATATTCAAGATACTAACCCAAAACAGCAAAATTTCCTTAAAATTACCACTTTAGGGGCAGCAACCTAACAACGAGTTGTTCGATTCATCTAAAAATTTCAGGGCAGATAGATCTTCACCAGATTAACAATTTTACCCTTTGTCAGATTTGCTCTAAATGCTTTGGTTTTTGAGTTATAAGCCAAAAACTGCATTTTACCCCTATTTTCTATTTTTAACCATGGCGGCCATCTTGGTTGGTTTGCCCAGTCACAACACACATTTTTTAAAATAGATAGCCTAATAATGATTCTGGCTATGTTTGGTAAAATTTTGCCCAGTAGTTTCAGAGGAGGAGATTTTTGTAAAAGTTCACTAAGATTTACGAAAAATGGTTAAAAATTGACTATAAAGGGCAATAACTCCTAAAGGGATCAACTGACCATTTTGGTCATGTTGCCTTATTTGTACATCTTACTTTGCTGAACATAATTGCTGTTTACAGTTTATCTCCATCTATAATAATATTCAAGATAATAACCAAAAACAGTAAAATTTCCATAAATTACCAATTTAGGGGCAGCAACCCAACTACGGGTTGTCTGATTCATCTTAAATCTTCAGGCCTAAAACTCATCTACCTGTAAAATCATTTCCATCTTTATCATGATATTTTGCTAAACTGTCTATGCTATACACATGATACATGCTATATGTTATCTTTTTAAGACCAAATTTTTTTAAGTTGTTGGTCTTTTTACACTCATTAAGTGGTTCAATTTGAAAGTGAATGAAATGTTAAGTTATCTAGCACTATTTCATTTCCAAATTTTAAGATTCTGATTTAACATAAACTATACCTCTAATAAGTTAAAACTAGAACCATTAACAGCACTGACACAAGTCTCTTCAGGTTTATTTCCAGAAGCCTCATCAGGAGGAGGCAACAACTCAGGGAATTCTGTAAACAACCAATTTCTATCTTTAAAGAATCTGTTCTGATGAATTCCATAGAATGTATCCCAGTGCGAACCTGCCTCATCTTCATATTCGTCTATAAACAAATTATCACAATTAATAATACATTTATATATATAACCTGCAATATTAAGTAGTTCCACAAAGAGAGAACAAGTGAACAGACCTTTTACTGATAATATCCCTATGTATACTCCACAAAGAGAGAACAAGTGAACAGACCTTTTACTGATAATATCCCTATGTATACTCCACTTGCATCGATGACGTATGAAAAATATATACAAATTACTTTAAACACATTTCATAATTATTTCATTATTGATTCTATTTTTTTTATATAAAATACATAATTTCTTACCATTTAAAATGACAAAATGCTATCACGTGAAATCTGTGGCCTTTTCATTCATGTCAGTAATTACATATCTTAAGCCACAAGATGAATTACTTTTTATCAAATGTAATGATACTTCAACATGTTAAAGCTTTGCTTGCGTTGATCATGAGTGTAATTACTTCTTAATTTGAATTAAAATCATATCCTGTCATTGAAAAGATTCCAATATTCTTATATAACAATGTATAACCTATTTTCTCCTGAGACAGTTTTGATTTCCACTGATTTTCTGTTATTTCTTTAGCAGATCTTTCTTGTTCAGCATCCCATTCGACATTGTCCCTGAATTAAACAAACATTAATTTACAGAAAAACCAACAGCATTTATCAATATCTTTACCAAAGCATATCTATCATATGTAATGCATTTCCTAGTTTTATTGTGTTTTATAAGTAATTACATTGGTATACACACCATGTTTATTCAAAACTAAACATAAACATTGATAGACTTGCTAATAAACACTTATAGTAATCATCAACCCAGGCTTAAGGGGGCTCCTGGGTATAAATGAATTTTTTTTTCTAATATAGGATTTCGCTATATTTTTTCATAAATGAACTTTATCATATACTTGAAAGAAAAATGAAATAAAAAAATGGGGTCACCGTTCATTTAAGCTAAAATCTGCATCTGGAAGAAGCATACATTTTAGTTAATGTCCTTTTTTTCTGTTGAACTAATAGGAGAAAAAGAGGAAATATCGAAATAAAAAAATAACCTAATATAAGAAATCGCTTAAATTTTACAATTATTTAGTTTATGTACAGCTTATTTGAAAACAATAATAAAAAATATAGGTCACCGATGAGTTAAAAAAGATATTTCAAATTTAAGGCCAAAAAATGGCATTTTTGCACCAAAGGGAGATAATTTGGAGCTTTTTCAATTTTTAATGTCATCTGGGGCCAAACCAAATAATTTTTTTGTATTGTTTTTTGTACCATATCATAAAGTAACAACTAATAGTGTAACAAATAAAATTTGTAATGAAAAAAATAAGGTTTAATTTTTTGCTAAAATGTTTGTACCCACGAGCCACCTTAAAGTTGATAAAATTGACTCAGTCCTAATACATTGTCATAGCTCAACAATCTTGCTCCAAACATGAAATCCAGCATTTTGATGTGTTAATTATGAATAATTTGATTTTGGATGTAACACGTCTTCTGATTGGCTGACATTATTTTGTTATCAGTTCATAGACATAAATAAGTCATGTGACCGTGACGTCATCAACGTTTTTTCATGGTTTTCTACAGTTTACAATGGATTTAAGAATTAAACTATAAGAAATGACTGTAATATTTTTTCTGTCTTTTCGAATAACATAAAAAATGATGTGCACACTGTAAATAACCTGCTACACGCGTTATTCAGTGTTCACCACATTTTTTTTTATAACCTGCTGCAGGCGTTATTCAGTGTCACTGTGTGCATTAATTTTTTTATGTTATTTCTTGATAGACAGAAAAATATTACAGTCATGACAGTCATTCCTTAAATAATGAATACACAAAAAAACTTAAAAGCTTAATGGTCCAAGACCACAGTTATTTCGTAGTGCATTTCCTTTAGACAATAAATGAAAATTAAAAAAATCCCACCTGTGCTTTCTGAATAATATTTTTAGTGTGTTTTTATATCAAATTTATAGAAAACTTCATCAGCTCTAACTCAAAATATGGACAATTTCATGTTAAAGGGTATAGAAATCTTTTGACAGCTTCTGAAATGCTGTAGATTTTTATTTTAGTATTTCATTGTTAGATAGGTCTGTAGACATGGTAGATGTTTATTGTAGTACTGTAAATTCAGAAATTATTGTGAGGTTTATTATTGCGAATAATGCCACAGAGTTGTAAACGCAATCATTAAATCTCGTATTTTGTATTATTTTAACTGAATTAAGCATGGCTTTTTCTCAAAATCATCAAAATTAAAATCGCATTTAATTTTAAAATGACAAAATGCAAAAATGAATGCACGCAATAATTTCTGACTTTACAGTATGTCATTGTTAGATAGTCAGGGGTACTACTTAAACAAGTGATTTCAAAATCACTTCCTTGAGTGATTTTGGCTGTGAAACATGTGAAATATTCTTAATTTCCACACACTTTTCAAAATCACTGTAACAAGTAATTTGAGAAGTTAAAATGTAATCACTTCAATAATAACATTTTTTGGATATTTTTCCAACAAGCTTGATTTTTTTAATGGGAAAAAAGACCAGAATTTCATTGAAAAAACAACTATGTACATGCAGAAATTGTCATTTGCTTGATAAGCCTGCCAGTTTTTACAGTTTATTCAAATATGCAAAAACTGGAATAATTTGTAGATCAGGACATAACCTTAAAATAAATCATTCTAATTGTGAAGAAAACCAATCAGGTCACCTAAATGATGACCTTTGTCTGATAGTAAGAGTAGTTAATGGATATTTAATTACAGAACAATTCCCAAGGGCACTTAAAAAGTTTGAGCCACTAACTTACTGCCCAAGCGCACTGGTGAATGATATCCAAAGATAAAGGGATAATTGATTTATGTAGGAAAATTAAAGAAAATGTGATGATTTTGTATCATTGGTTAGATTGTTTACATTAGTTACAGTTCGGCAGAAGCCTTACTTTATTTATTTGTATGATACTTTAATAAACCTTTAGAAGAATAAGATGTTTCAAGGGTAAACTGTGGGTCAGGTCAAATGTGAACGGGTGTTCCAAAGGAAACTATCCAAACGAGTAACAAGGCGCTTTGGTAGAACATCCCTACTTGAAGAATAGTACAGCTATCATTGGGGTATATGAGCAGGAAGGAATCCTAGCTCTTGGTCATTCGTCTGATGCTATGAAGACAATGGCCATGATATGTAAGGTACAGGATGATTAGAGAAAAGATATTTGAGATCGTTGTCTCTTATATTAAACCTATGACTAAGTGTAATAAAGAACAGGTAGGTGCCTGTTAATATTCTCTAATATAGAATTGCATTCATGATTGTAATACAACAAAGAACAGGTTGGTGCCTGTTCTTTAGACTTGTTCAACTGTAGTTTGTCAAGTATGAAGGTAACTGTACAGGACAAGTATGGATCTGTGTGACCAACTTGTAGGGTATCACAATGTAACATTAAGACAAGTTGTAGCTTGAAGGGTACCAACATGTATAGGACAAGTATGGATCTATGTGACCAACTTGTAAGGTGCAAAATAGTTCCAAGAGAACAAGGACAAGTGTGAGTGTGTGTGACCAACTTGTAAGGAACATAATTGTACCAGGAGGACAAGTTTGTTCCGGACCCAGAACAAATTTGTACCAGTTGTATATTTGAAGAAGAATAATTGTAGATTGTTTAATAGAACCCAAAGAGCAGTTGTACATGTTTTGGTTCATTGACGTTTATTTATGAATAAAGTTTACTTGTTATATATTTTGTAAATAGAACAATTTTGGATCCAGTATCAAACTGGTAACGAACTCATTCTAAAATAAAAACAGACAGGCTTACAGGGTGTACATGTTACAAAAAGATTGTGAAAATATGGAAAATCAATGAAATTAGCATTTGAAGATCAAAGAAAACACCAAAATCACTTAAATAGGTGAAACTGAATTTAAAAATTCAACGAAATAGGTGATATTGAAATCACTTGTTTAATTAGCACCCCTGGTAAATGTTAATTGTGGTATGTCATTGTTAAATAGGTCTGTAGCTGTTTATTATTATATGTCATACATGTAGATCTGTATATTTGATACATGCTTCTTACCAATTGTTACATTTGAAAATATCATCTTGATTAACTAAAGGCCTCCCTCCACCCACAGGTCGTTGGATCTTTTTACTATGGAATGACCTCTGACTGTTCGACCAGTAGACATTAGGATATCTTAAAACTTGTGTCCAATGATATCTTAAAACTTGTGTCCAATGATAGGGTGATAACTGAAGAACATCAACACATCTTACAAAGGATCTTCTAAAGAACCACTGTAGTATTTTATTATCAACACACTTCTTAATCTTGATTACTGAAAACACAAATTATATGTCATATGATGAGTTTATTTACAGCAATATTGCATGTACAATGTATTAAAAGCAGGTTTAATCACAATAACAGCAAATAATTTCCTTTATTTTAAGTGTTATGGCAGATATTACAATAAATAGGAAGTATTGTTTTTTTGTATCCATCAACTAGAGGCTCCAAAGAGCCTGTGTCGCTCACCTTGGTCTCTGTGAATATTAAACAAAGGAAGCAGATGGATTCATGACAAAATTGTGTTTTGGTGATGGTGATGTGTTTGTAAATCTTACTTTACTAGTCTTGCTGCTTACATTTATCTCTATCTATAATGAACTTGGCCCAGTAGTTTCAGTGGAAAATGTTAATAAAAATTTACAAATTTTATGAAAATTGTTAAAAATTGACTATAAAGGACAATAACTCCTTAGGGGGTCAATTGACAATTTCTTTCATGTTGACTTATTTGTAAATCCTACTTTACTAAACATTATTGCTGTTTACAGTTTATCTCTATCTATAATAATATTCAAGATAATAACCAAAAACTGCAAAATTTCCACAAAATTACCAATTCAGGGGCAGCAACCCAACAACGGGTTGACCGATTCATCTGAAAATTTCAGGGCAGATAGATCTTGACCTGATAAACATTTTTACCCCCATGTCAGATTTCCTCTAAATGCTTTGGTTTTTGAGTTATAAGCCAAAAACTGCAGTTTACCCCTATGTTCTATTTTTAGCCGTGGCGGCCATCTTGGTTGGATGACCGGGTCACGCCACACATTTTTTAAACTAGATACCCCAATGATGATTGTGGCCAAGTTTGGTTCAATTTGGCCCAGTAGTTTCAGAGGAGAAGATTTTTGTAAAAGATAACTAAGATTTACGAAAAATGGTTAAAAATTGACTATAAAGGGCAATAACTCCTAAACGGGTCAACTGACCATTTCGGTCATGTTGACTTATTTGTAAATCCTACTTTACTTAACATTATTGCTGTTTACAGTTTATCTCTATCTATAATAATATTCAAGATAACAACCAAAAACTGCAAAATTTCCACAAAATTACCAATTCAGGGGCAGCAACCCAACAACGGGTTGACCGATTCATCTGAAAATTTCAGGGCAGATAGATCTTGACCTGATAAACATTTTTACCCCATGTCAGATTTCCTCTAAATGCTTTGGTTTTTGAGTTATAAGCCAAAAACTGCAGTTTACCCCTATGTTCTATTTTTAGCCGTGGCGGCCATCTTGGTTGGTTGACCGGGTCACGCCACACATTTTTTAAACTAGATACCCCAATGATGATTGTGGCCAAGTTTGGTTCAATTTGGCCCAGTAGTTTCAGAGGAGAGGATTTTTGTAAAAGATAACTAAGATTTACGAAAAATGGTTAAAAATTGACTATAAAGGGCAATAACTCCTAAACGGGTCAACTGACCATTTCGGTCATGTTGACTTATTTGTAAATCCTACTATACTAAACATTATTGCTGTTTACAGTTTATCTCTATCTATAATAATATTCAAGATAATAACCAAAAACTGCAAAATTTCCACAAAATTACCAATTCAGGGGCAGCAACCCAACAACGGGTTGACCGATTCATCTGAAAATTTCAGGGCAGATAGATCTTGACCTGATAAACTATTTTTAGCCGTGGCGGCCATCTTGGTTGGTTGACCGGGTCACGCCACACATTTTTTAAACTAGATACCCCAATGATGATTGTGGCCAAGTTTGGTTCAGTTTGGCCCAGTAGTTTCAGAGGAGAAGATTTTTGTAAAAGTTAACGACGACAGACGACGGACGACGGACGACGGACGCCGGACGCAAAGTGATGGGAAAAGCTCACTTGGCCCTTCGGGCCAGGTGAGCTAAAAAAGGAATTGCTGAAACTGTGAAACAGACTGTGTAATGAAGTAATGCATTATGTTATTGAAACAAGAGACTCTCAAGAGCCTGAATCGCTCACCTTAATATTTTTGGTTAAATCTCTCATCAATGATTATTTTGGCTTTTCAATTTATTTAAATGTTTTTGAATCTCCCTATTATATTCAAAAGCAAAAAAATAATCATTTTCTCCTATGTTCTATTTTTGCCATAGGAGCTATGTTTCTTGACATACAAGGAAATAAAATATAAAATTTACACTAGATACTCTGAAACTCATTTAGCGTAAGTTTGGCTGAAATTGATACAGCAGTTTCAAAGGAGAAGATTTTTTAAAGTAAGTCAACATGATGAACAAATTGTGAAAAAGTCTTTCAAGGGCAATAACTCCTTAAGGGGTTAATTGACAATTTTGGTCAAATTGACTTATTTGTAGATCTTTCTTTGCTTAACCTATTTGCTATGAACAGTTTATCTGTACCTATTTATAATAATATTCAAGATAATAACCAAAAACTGCAAAATTTCTTTAAAATCATCAATTCAGGGGCATTATACCTGCAAAACCAGTTACCCAATTCGGCTGAAAATTTCAGGACAGGTAGACCTTGACCTAATAAATACTTTAACTTCTTGTCTTATTTGCTCTAAATGCTGGAGTTTTTTAGATATAAGCCAAAAACTGCATTTGAACCTGTGTTCTATTTTTAGCCATGACAGCCATGTTTTTTGAAGAAATAGAAAATAAAACACAACCTTTATGGTATACACCCTACTGATCATTCAGTTGAAGTTTGGTTAAATTAGGTTGAGTAGTTTTAGAGGAGAAGATTTTTTAAAGTTAGCAAATATGATGAACAAATTGTGAAAAATTGTCATTAAAGGACAATAACCCCTTAAGGGGTCAATTGACAATTTTGGTCATGTTAACTTATTTGTAGATCTTACTTTGTTGATTATTTTTGCTGTTTACAGTTTATCTTTATCTATAATAATATTCATAGAAAATGACCAAAAACTGCAAAATTTCCTTAAAATTACCAATTAAGTGGCAGCAACCCAACAATGGGTTGTTTGATTCATCTGAAAATTTCAGGGCTGATAGATCTTGACCTAATAAATATTTTCACCACATGTCAGATTTGCTCTAAATGCTTTCGTTTTTGAGATATAAGCCAAAAACTGCGTTTGACCCCTATGTTCTATTTTTAGCAATTTGGTGACCATGTTTGTTGATAGATCCAAACTTCAGATACAATTTATAAACTAGATACCCTAAGGAACATTCAACGACGACGACGGACGCTAAGTGATGGCATAAGCTCACATGGCTATGCCAGGTAACCTAAAAAAATGTGTCTTTCTGAGTAAATAAAAATAACTAGAGGCTCTAAAGAGCCTGTGTCGCTCACCTTGGTACAGTACACACAGAGAGGATGTAATCTCATACTCCCAACACTGATTCTGGTGTCACACAGTAGTGTCACACTGTGAAACACAGATTTTCCCTCCCAAAAAACACCAAGTAATTACTCCCATCAACAAAGTATGACTGCATGGTCTGACAGTGACATATAATTACATGTACATGTCAACTATTCTCTCACTTCTTCCTTTTTCAACCATATTCTATTTAGTTTTATATCTGAAAGCTTTAAAAGAGGTAAATGAAATGATTTTTTTTAAAATTATATACAAAAAGTATTTTTAGATTTGAAAAATATTTACATTCTTTTAAAATCTCATAATTAAGAATGGCAACTTGATATTTACAATAAATTGTATTTATAGTCAGTTTAAACATATAGATATTAATATATACATTGTTATTAAAGGGAAACTTCGCAAAAAAATCAAAAAATTATATTATGTTCATTCTGTATAAAAATGCTCAAATTCATAGATATTAAAATTTTATTCCGCTAGATAAGCGATCACCATCGATTTTAAATTTAAAGTATCAATTCTTTTCGTTCCGCCATTTTGTTTTCTTTCCCGATTTATAACACCGATATGTCTATAAACCACAAAGAAACAAAACTACAGTAACCGATGTAGGCGTAATTGCGTGTCGATATCTTGTCAATCGTACGGTTGTTTTATCCGACTAACTAACTTGATACGGAACATATTCTTATTTTTTTTTTAAATTACCGTGGTCTGTTGTTTTTTAACTGTTAATATTGGAATTAGGTATAAAGTCAAAGTTGAAATCATAAATAAATGTTCCGTGAAAATTGTTTTCGAAAATCTTATTTGTTCATAATACTTTAAAGTAATAATTTTTATTCAAATAAATTCTTATCTTCCCTCATCTGATCACCAGCATGACTAAAGGTATTACTTCCAAAGGTATTGTGAGGGGTGTGAGGTGACACGTCCAGGTATTCAAGCGATTTCCTGTCGGGCTTGCAAGTTCATGCATCGGTTCACTTCTGCAGGTATTGATCAGTGTACACGGCCGATAACTTATAACTTTCCATTTTGAATTATCAAATGTATAATATACAACTGTCTTACTTGTCATTACTAAACTCATACGATTGTTTATAAATAACATATCTGGTGTAAAGAATATTATGACATAAAAATAAAAATTATACCAAAAAAATAAGATTTGTTGAAATTAAAATCTAATTAAATATTTTTCAAGGGTGAATTTTGGAAAATGTAAAATATACTCATTGTCAATAGTTAAGGACAGATTGGAACATACCAGAAAAGTCGACGATTCGTTTATTCGACTGGGTAAAAAGTTTCGGAACTATAGCGCAATTTAAAATATATACATGTATACTGAACATAAAAAAAAATAGATTTCGAATAAATTGGGGTAAAAGTTTTGTAAATAGACTAGTCCACGTATGCCAACAGTATGTAATCATCGAATGTCGATAGACTATTGTATACCAGAAGAAGAAGAAGAAGAAGAAGAGAACCAATTTGATTTAAATACAGGTCGATGTATAACTTGCTTTGGTTAATCAAAATTGTGGACATAGTAAAATCACAGATTTATATTTCAATAAGATTGTTCTCGAACAAAGGAAGGAATTCGTCATCACAATTGTTATATATGCCACTGGACGAACACTCATTATCCCAAAAGGACGGGAATATTTTGCTGGGAAACTATTGAATATCAAAGTTTCGAATTAATTTCGGGATTTATTTTCTTTCTTGGTATTATATAACCGAAAAAAGAATAAATTACTTGTCCGCTAAATAGGGGTATTCTTGTCAGATAAAAGACTTTTAGTTATATTTAAAAAATAGGGAAATATGACATTAAATTGGTTCTGTCTTTTTTTTAAATATCGTTTAAAAGTTGTGTGTGTAAGGTGAACGCCACAAGAACCCTGTAATACTAGTACGAGAGTATAGCCTGTAAACATTTATTCTCAATGATATGGTTGTATTGGAAATCTTTTCATACAGATTGACAAATCATAGTCCGATATGCATGTAATATTTGCCACATGACACCCATAGTTCTTTCTACCATCATCATCTTATTCTTTGATATTGCTGTAAACATCGATGGTTCACACCCAAACAAAATGGGAGTAATGTACCTTCAGAGCTTCTCCGTGTTATACACTTGTGAAACTTAACATATAGACGAAATTTCTGTATTGAAATGAATCTATACATTTCACAAACAGGATTTTCAAATAACGATTATGAGTAATTTCCTTACAAAGCAATAAAAACGTATGGCAAGATATAACCATGAAAGAATTAAGTTTTTGTCAGACGCAAAATCTCATCACTATAAACGTATACGTATATATGCATGCAGTTTCAGAACAAGCGGTCGATGTCAATAGTCCGTTTTCTAACTGTTCAGAGTAAGACATGTCACTTGTTCCTTCTTGGAAGCCTGCATATTCCCCGTCCAATGATGGGAACTCTTTCTGGTTGTGTTGACTATAAATGCTTGTATGGCAATTCTGTCGTTTATTTATACACGTGGTTGCATTTCCTCTCCTCTCCTTTCCTAACAAACAAACTAACGAAACGCTACTAGTCTGCTTTCCCTGGAGCTCATCCTCAATGGCGCTTATACGTCAGGAAACTTACATGTATACTAATAATGATTGTTTCAAGAACAACGATGTAGGGACGGACTATTCTAAATTCGTCAATATCAGTTATGCATGTCTAATATATATAAGTTTTATTACAACTACTGTATTACTTATTTGGATTAATGACGGCTATCATGTTCAACAATGCACAAATATTATCATAGAATTTTAAAAAAAAAATGTACAAAAATCCTCAAAATAAGTAATGCCTTAGCTTAAGATTTGAATACGAGTTAAAAATTCCGGTTAAGTCAATAATATCAAACAGATGTGCAATGGTATATCAAATTGGGTAATATTGCATTCAGTTTTATTTAAAGATTAAAACTACTATTTTTTACTTCATATTTGAATCTTTACGCCAATTGCCGCTAAGAAAGTAATCCAAAATTGTTTCCTGTTATTTTTATACGCTTTCGGAATTACGAATCTGAATTTTACTTTCAATTAATTTACACAATTTAATTATTGTATCTTTATTCTCATCGTGTATTAAATCTTAGTGGATTACCACATCATACTCAATCCTTTCTGTTTATCCTTTCCAAATAACAACATTCATACCTGTGTACGCTTGAACTCACACCTGCGGCTAAATAGCTACAAGGTAAACGAATAGACCTCAAGCCGAGAAATATACGGTGACCTTTAAAAATAATATACACACTTTGCTCACACATTAGTTGCATTGAAATGATTATCAAAACTGAGACTACTATAACACAGTACAGAGAGTGACCAATCTCTGTGTTGTAGTAGTCTCAGATCAAAACAATAACGGTAAATAGAACTGAAATATTTTCAGTTCAATATCAGTAAAAATGTTCAATAAATATTTTATGAAAAAAATCTCAACAATAATTAATGAAATTTATTCGAAAACATTTAGCTAGAGATAATTTTATAGGAGTTTAATTCAATCAATACAAAACGGAATATGCATATTCATTTTCGTTCATTCTTATATTGTGGTTAATAACTACGACCATTCGTCAGCTGTGCGCTTTTAATTACGTATATTGTCGATAAGCTATAAGAGTTAAACAGATTTTATGTTTTCCCAGAATTCAACAAATCGGGCTAATACGTCACGACCCACTCGAGAATTCAACCAAAAAAGTTACAAATACTTGATTTTCTCCGTTATTAGAAGGAATATAAATTTAAAACTTTGCAAATGTGTTTTTTATGTTAAGATGAACATAATTAGATGATAAGTAAAAAATCGCGGAATTTCCCTTTAAATAATAGTAATGATTACAAAAAAAAGGAATAAAATAAAATAAAATAATGTAGATAAATGTCATACATGTTATATTTATATAATTTTCATTTATTATTTAAATTTATAAAAAAAAAAGAATGAATAAATTCAATTAAAATAAATGTCTTTATTTTCTATTGATTATACTCCACTTACAGGTGATGTTTTGTTTGTTTTTATTATGTTTCCTAGGTATTAAAAACCAACACTGTCAGAACAAATGCTGAATATATTTTTAATAAATAAAGTTGTGCAGGATTCTTTAATAAAATCAGATTATATTATATCTCTGATTAAATTTAACAAATCTCACACTTTACATCATTTTTGTGACTATCATTTTATGACAGGAAACACAAGAAATGTTTATTGTAGTCATCAACTACTAGCACACTTCAAATGTAAACATAGCAATAAAAATCATGGTGTTGGGAGAAACCACACCAAGGTAATAAACAATTAAGGAGTTTTAGGGAGGAATTACTCCTAGTTTCTCCCTATTTCCTCCCAAGATTTGGAGAGTGTTGCTGGAGTTTCCTGGTGTGACACCAAGTTTTTACACAGTGTAGGGAGTATGAGATTACATCCTCTCTGTGTGTACTGTATATGTGAATTAAACAAAGGAAGCAGACAGTTCATGACAAAATTGTGTTTAGGTGATTGTGATGTGTTTGTACATCTTACTTTACTGAACATTCTTGCTGCTTACAATTATCTCTATCTATAATGAACTTGTACGTGTAGTTTCAGTGGAAAATGTTATTTATGAAAATTATTGAAAATTGATGATAAACATGATAAAGGACAATAACTTCTTAGGGGGTCAATTGACCATTTTGGTCATATTGACTTATTTTTGAGTCTTAAATTGCTGTACATTATTGCTGTTTACAGTTTATCTCTATCTATAATAATATTCAAGATAATAACCCAAAACAGCAAAATTTCCTTAAAATTACTGATTTAGGGGCAGCAACCTAACGACGAGTTGTACGATTCATCTAAAAATTTTAAAGGCAGATAGATCTGGACCAGATAAACAATTTTACCCTATGTCAGATTTGCTCTAAATGCTTTGGTTTTTGAGATATAAGCCAAAAACTGTATTTTATCCCTATGTTCTATTTTTAGCCATGGCCGCCATCTTGGTTGGTTGGCCAGGTCAAAAAACACAAATTCTAAACCAGAAACATCAATGATGATTGTGGCTAAGTTTGGTTTAATTTGACCCAGTAGTTTCAGAGGAGAAGATTTTTGTAAAAACTAACTAAGATTTACGAAAAAAGGTTAAAAATTGATTATAAAGGGCAATAACTCCCAAAGGGGTCAAATGACCATTTTGGTCATGTTGACTTATTTGTAAATCTTACTTTGCTGAACACTATTGCTGTTTACAGTTTATCTGCATCTATAATAATATTCCAGATAATAACCAAAAACAGTAAAATTTCCTTAAAATTACCAATTTAGGGGCAGCAACCCAACAATGGGTTGTCTGATTCATCTAAAAATTTCAGGGCAGATAGGTCTTGACCTGATAAACAATTTTACCCCCATGTAAGATCTGCTCTTAATGCTTTGGTTTTTGAGATATAAGCCAAAAACTGCATTTTACCCCTATGTTCTATGTTGTTTTTGACAGATAGTGAGATACGATTTTACTCGGATTTGCACATTATTAATGTATCAGCGATTTTCTGTGTAAAGCTTGCGGTTGAACCAATTGAACATCGCTGTCATGAATAGTAATGAGGAAAATAAGTTTGAGATCGTTTATTAATAGGAAACTTTGGTAAAAATGTTTTTTTTTATTTTCTTTCATGGCCCGTCGGGCATGTCGGGCGTAGCTAGTAACCAAGTAGAAAGTCAGACTGCAAAAGTGGAAGGTCGCAGACCTCGGACCACAGCTTATTTGAACCCCTGCGTCCAAATTTAAAAGATACGAAAATTATTTCGTCTTCTAATTCAAAATTGCCGCCATTAGCGTGATCAGTTGAACTACTGACGTATATACGTACATTGTAGTTGACTACGTATTGACGACAAACAATATTCCTACGACTTTTGCAATTTCGGAAATCTTAACTACTTGTCTTTACAGATTTTCAGCGATTAAATATTTCATACATTTGTTCTTTGACATCTTAGCCAAAAGCTCGGGGGCTAATAAACTACATAAGGATTTCTAATGTGCTCTACTTCCTTTGTGCAACTTCAAAACTTTTGGGAAAATCGACAATCATTTAAGGTTTTTCTTTTCATATTTTTTGTAATCCAGAATGAAAAGTATGAAAAAAACTGTCCAATAAGTTATAAATAATATAGAAGCCAGCTAGATGATAAAAATGGCACGTATTTCAGCATTTATTGGGTAGCACACAAATCCAGGGTGCTCGCATTAGGCAGCTTAACTGCCTAAAAACCCTTCACTTATTCATCATTGTTCATGTTTTGTTGTTCCTGAAATACTTCAAGCATTGTCAAGTATTTACAAATACTATTGATGCATTTAACTTTTGTAAATTTCAGGCCATAAAATAAAATAGGAAAAAAGTCCCTGTACACTGTTTATTTTTAACACCAGAAAACTGTGTTCCCTGAAAACAGGGAATACCCCACTTTTCCTGAATTTTGCCCAATGGCAACCTGACAATTATTTGCATTAGACTGCAGTTATTTTTTGTCTTACCAGAGACCTATTTAGGTGAGGCACAGGAGGTGTATGATCTATGATAGATGTTTTGGGCAGAATGTACATTTTGTATGCTAGCTAGACGACTGGTACATGTACAGTTGGGTGCAGACCAAGCATTACATGTAGACGGGCCGAAAAAGTTAACGCGGCGTTTACTCGTGTGCACTTCATGTAAATGCCCCATTAACTGTGCCTTAACTCTGAAATTGCAGTAGACATGAAAAGTAAACGGGCGTTTACTTTTGCGTTTACCTCCGCGTTAATGCAAAAATGGCGCGTCTTCTAATTTTTTAAAGAGTAAACAGGCGTTTACTTTCCCGTTTACCTCCGCTTTAACGTGGGAAAATGCACGTCTTCTATTTTTCGTAATAAGTAAACGAGCGTTTACTGTTTGTAGTAAACGCCCGTTAACGCAGATTGTCATCGTAACCTGGATACACTGACCTTAAATATGAAATGATAACAAACATCAAAATTAATTGACCAACTGGTCATTTCCACTTGACATATTGATGATTAAGGTTATTTAAAAATGTAACACATTTGTATTTAATTGAACAATAATTATAGTAAATTTCTTGTTCTTCGCAAATAATAGTTTAAGTATGTTTATTCAAAAACATGTAATTTAATACTCACCAAAATCAAAGTTTTCTCATCTTAGACAGACTGACTCGTAAAACAAAATTATTTGATATCATTAACAAAAACTGACAATATTTACCCTCTAACAAGTTATCTTATTCTATATAGAAGTAATTCAGTATATTTTTATGCTATAAATGACCATATAACACAATTGACAGCAATGTTTGTACCAGCCTGACGGCCATGGCCTCTTTTTATTTAAAATATTGAATAGTAAGCAAAATTAAATAGTTTTCATACATCAGACTAACTCGTAATACATAATTATCTGTTGGAAACAACCAAAACTGACCATATAAGCAATTTGTTATGTAAATCTATATAGTCCACATAGTAAATGAGTTATATTTTGATATAAAGATTGATTGTATAATAAAAAAGGAAGCAATATTTGAATATTATGACATAATTTTTCTTGTTGCATCAATTTAGAGTGCCAGCATGTCCTTATTGTATTCAAAATATTGAATCGTAAACAAAATTCAATAGTTTTCATATCTCAGACTGACTCATATAATAAAATTATTTGTCCGCAACAACCAAAACTGACCATAATAAGCATTTTATTATGTCATATGTATGTAAATCTATATAGCTGCATAGTAAATGAGTTATATTTTCATGTAAGGATTGATTGTATAATAAAATAGGTAGCAATATTTGAATATTATGACTAAAAAATTTTGTTCGCATCAATTAAGAGTGCCAGCATGTCCTTTTTTTATTCAAAATATTGAATCGTAATCAAAATTCAATAGTTTTCATATCTCAGACTGACTCATATAATAAAATTATTTGTCCGCAACAAGAAAAACTGACCATATAAGCATTTTATTATGTAAATCTATATAGCCGCATAGTAAATGAGTTGTATTTTCATGTAAGGATTGATTGTATAATAAAATAGGTAGCAATATTTGAATATTATGACTAAAAAATTTTGTTCGCATCAATTCAGAGTGCCAGCATGTCCTTTTTTTATTCAAAATATTGAATCGTAAACAAAATTCAATACTTTTCATATCTCAGACTGACTCATATAATAAAATTATTTGTCCGCAACAACCAAAACTGACCATAATAAGCATTTTATTATGTAAAACTATATAGCCACATAGTACAGTCAGGGGTACTACTTATACAAGTGTATTTTATTTACTTGAAGAAGTAAAAAAAAATATACATATATAAGTAAATTTGTAGGATACTTATATAAGTGAATTTTATTTACTTGTATAGGTAAAAAAAAAAAATGGCTGAGTTATGTCCCTTTGGCATTCAGATTTTTTTACTTGTATAGGTAAAAAAATCAACCTTTCTTCTTTTCTTGAATTCTGAATATTTCTTTGCTCTAATAGAATTTTAAATTGTGTTCCCTTTGCAGATGTCTTTACTAATCATTTAAGTGTAATTTCATGGACAATGAAAGTCCCATTTGTCTATTATCTTCTTAACACTGCTCATTTACAAGCCCCAAAGGAGCAATTTTTGATTGCCTTGCGCAAATATACAAGATCTTTGCTCAATCAGTTTCTTTGATGAATTAATGAGATGAAACATTGAACTTTAATGAAAAAATTTGAGCAAACCTGGGAAAAATCATTAAAGGCATGATTTTACATCTCAAAACTCGAGGATTTTTGTGGGATTGTAAGAAAAATTTACTTATACAAGTAAATTTTTCAAAAAAATAAGGGGAGATTATTCAAACATTATTTATTTACTTATATGTGTATATTTTTTTCACTTCTTGAAGTAAATAAAATACACTTGTACAAGTAGTACCCCTGACTGTAGTAAATGAGTTATATTTTGTTATAACGATTGATTGTATAATAAAAAAGGAAGCAATATTTGAATATTATGACATAAAAATTTTGTTTGCATCAATTAAGAGTGGCAGCATGTCCTTTTTTATTCAAAATATTGAATCCGAAGCAAAATTCAATAGTTTTCTTACCTTAGACTGACTCATATAATAAAATTTATGTCCGCAACACTCAAAACTGACCATATAAGCATTTCATTATGTAAATCTATATAGCTGCATAGTAAATGAGTTATATTTTCATGTAAGGATTTATTGTTTAATTAAAAAGATAACAGTATTTGAATATTATGACTAAAAATTTTACTTGTATCCATTTAGAGTTTTAGCATGTCTTTTTTTTTATTCAATATATTGAATCGTAAACAAATTTCAGTAGTTTTCATCCCTCAGACTGACTCATATTATAAAATTATTTGTCTGCAACACTCAAAACTCACCATAATAGCATTTTATTATGTAAATCTATATAGCTGCATAGTAAATGAGTTATATTTTCATGTAAGGATTGATTGTATAATAAGAAAGGTACTTATATTAGAATATTATGACTACAAAATTTTGTTTGCATCATTTTAGAGTGCCAGCATGTCCTTTTTGTATTCAAAATATTGAATCGTAAACAAAATTCAATAGTTTTCATATCTCAGACTGACTCATATATATAATAAAATTATTTGTCCGCAACAACCAAAACTGACCATATAAGCATTTTATTATATAAGTCTATATAGCCATATGGTAAATGAGTTATATTTTCATGTAAGGATTGATTGTATTATATAAAAGGTAGCAATATTTGAATATTATGACTACAAAAAATTGGTTCGCATCAATTAAGAGTGCAAGCATGTACTTTTTTATACAAAGTATTGAATCGTAAACCAATTTAAGTAGTTTTCATACCTCAAACTGACTCATATTATAAATCTATTTGTTTCGCAACAACCAAAACTGACCATATTAGCATTTTATTATGTAAATCTATATAGTCACATAGTAAATGAGTTATATTTTCATGTAAGGATTGATTGTACTATATAAAAGGTAGCAATATTTGAATATTATGACTACAAAAAATTGGTTTGCATCAATTAAGAGTGCCAGCATGTACTTTTTTATACAAATTATTGAAACGTTAACCAATTTAAGTAGTTTTCATACCTCAGACTGACTCGTATTATAAAATTAGTTGTCCGCATCAACCAAAACTGACCATATAAGCACTTTATTATGTAAATCTATATAGTGGCATAGAAAAAGAGTTGTATTTTCATGTAAAGATTGATTGTATAAATTAAACAGTAGCAATATTGGAACAGTATGAATAAAAAAATTGGTTCGCATCAATTTAGAGTGCCACAATGTAATTTTTTTATTCAAAATATTGAATCGTAAACAAAATTCAGTAGTTTTCATTCCTCATACTGACTTGTATTATAAATCTATTTGTTTCGCAACAACCAAAACTGACTGTATTAGCATTTTATTATGTAAATCTATATAGTCACATAGTAAATGAGTTATATTTTCATGTAAGGATTGATTGTACTATATAAAAGGTAGCAATATTTGAATATTATGACTACAAAAAATTGGTTTGCATCAATTAAGAGTGCCAGCATGTACTTTTTTATACAAATTATTGAATCGTTAACCAATTTAAGTAGTTTTCATACCTCAGACTGACTCGTATTATAAAATTAGTTGTCCGCATCAACCAAAACTGACCATATAAGCACTTTATTATGTAAATCTATATAGTGGCATAGTAAAAGAGTTGTATTTTCATGTAAAGATTGATTGTATAAATTAAACATTAGCAATATTCATGATATTGGAACAGTATGAATAAAAAAATTGGTTCGCATCAATTTAGAGTGCCACAATGTAATTTTTTTATTCAAAATATTGAATCGTAAACAAAATTCAGTAGTTTTCATACCTCATACTGACTCGTATTATAAATCTATTTGTTTGCAACAACCAAAACTGACTGTATTAGCATTTTATTATGTAAATCTATTTAGTCTCATAGTAAATGAGTTATATCTTCATGTAAGGATTGATTGTATTATATAAAAGGTAGCAATATTTGAATACTAATTAAAAAAAATTGGTTCACATCAATTTAGAATGCCAGCATGTACTTTTTTAAACAAATTATTGAATTGTAAACCAATTTAAGCAGTTTTCATACCTCAGACTGACTTGTATTATAAAATTATTTGTCCACATCAACCAAAACTGACCATATAAGCACTTTATTATGTACATCTATATAGTGGCATAGTAAAAGAGTTGTATTTTCATGTAAAGATTGATTGTATAAATTAAACGGTAGCAATATTGGAACAGTATGAATAAACAAGAGGCTCTCAAGAGCCTGAATCGCTCACCTTCATTTTTTTGGTTTAATCTCTCATCAATGATTATTTTGGCTTTTCAATTTATTTAAATGTTCTTTGAATTGTCTTATTTTCTTCAAAAGCAAAAAAAAAAATTTTGGCCCCTGTCATGGGAAATTTTGGCCCCTGTCATGGCGGCGCCCATGAAAATTTCAAGCTAAAGAAAAAAGAGTAACTTATCCATTTATTATGTGTTTATACATATAGTTATATAACTTACAGAATACTGTGGTAACAAATAACCAATACGAAAACAATATATCGAAAAAAATATACGTAGATAGATTGACTGAGTGAAATTTGAATGAATAACATGGCGACAAAAGAAGACGTCGCTGACCTTAAACAGATAATGATGAGTATAGACAGTAAGGTCACAAACTTTTCATCTAGGCTTGACTCCGTTGAAAAAAACTTGACTGAACTTATTAGTGATGTGAAATCTGAAGTAGGTCAAGTAAAATCTGACCTTAGTATCACAAATACTGAGGTAACACAACTTAGGCAAGACCACAATGAGCTTGAGAGAGGTGTGGGACATTTAGAATCTCAGTTCAATTGTTTAGAAACTGATAAATTAGAAAAGCTCAAATTAGACATAGACAAAAAACTTGCCTCACTCAAAGAATGTCAAGTACTACTTGAGAAACATGATAGGAAATACAACATCCTCATCTATGGAATCGAACAAAAACCAAATGAGATAATTTGGGAAGTGCTTGAAAACTTATTTGTTAAAGATCTTGGTATTGAAAAATTTAAATCCGACAGTTTCCCTATTGCAAATGCACATAGGATTCCTGCAAAAGCTCCAGTTGACGGTACTAAACGCCCTGATGCAATTATTGTTAGGCTCATGCACTATGACGACAAGCAATTTATTATGGCCCAGAATCTCCAGTTGACGGTACTAAACGCCCTGATGCAATTATTGTTAGGCTCATGCACTATGACGACAAGCAATTTATTATGGCCCAGGCTTACAAAGTTGCAAAAAAAAGAATAAGAATTGTTGATGATCTCCCCATTGTTATGAAAGAGGCACGTAACGATCTGGCGAAAATGGCATATAACATCAGGACTAAAGAAAAACTACAAACAAGGATAAGAGTAAGAGGGGTACACTTGGTTTTAGAAACCCGTCTTAATGCACGAGATGTCTGGAACGTCCGTAAAGACATCAGTTGTGTCTGATCAACACTTATATACATGTAGAACAAACATAACACAAATTATATATATGTATCTCTGTTTTTTTTGTGGGTTATTTTGGTATATTAACTTGTCCAGTATAAATATATGTATGCATAAACAAATTTTAATACAAAAATGTATACTTAATACTTTAATATCTTTTAGGGTGTAACATAGCAGTAAGTATAGTTGTGTTAATGTTCTGTTTTTGTTTTACTTTTTGTGATGTGTGTATGTTTGTGTATTTTTTTGTGTTATTTGTTTGCTAAACTACAGCTTTATATTTTTATTTTAGTGCTTTCCAGCATGTAAAGTCGGTAAAACAGGAATGTTTTCCTACCCCACGGAAAAAGCCAAAATAGGATACTAGGTTAAACTATGTATGTCTTATACATATTATATAGACTCCAAATTATGAAGCTTAATGACTATTTTTTTCTCACGCTTAAATGACTGGTCGTAAGGTCAGTACTCACCCAATAAAAGAAACTGTAAAACAGTTAGATTTACACAAAATTCATCATTAGAAACCTTGTTTTAATGAAACCTTGTGCAACAGATTTTTTTTTTTCTTTTTTTTATACTATTATCTTGTCTCAAATAATACCATGATAGAAGGTAAGATTATTACAAATGAATGAAAAAGTGAAGCTGGCTTAACAAAGAGTACCATTAATTAAAAACTTTATTGAGTAATTTAAAAAAAAATATTTCTTTTAAAAGAGAATCAATCGCTTATACTTATCAAACATGCTTTATGTCTTCCACTAGTGCTTACTGCTTAGCTTATATTAATATGATTTTTATTTGTGTTGATTTGCCCGACGCTTAATTAAAATGTGCATGACTGAAGCCTTATTTGTACATGTCAAGAGCTTTTATATTAGCTGCTATTAATTCTCAGTTACATATACATGTTTTCCTGTGCTCATGGTGTAAATATCATGAAGTGTATTAAATAAACACTTGCAAAATCCTGAAAATAATAACACTACATGAACAATATCTACTGATTTTATTGAAAACCTAACCTTTGTTTGTCTGTTTGTACATATATTTATTGTCTTCATTAACCCTTTATTTCTTTCGGTCTGAGTCATTTGAATTGAAATGAAATAAAAACCTACTTTCATCAACCAAAACAGTGTATATTAAATGCATTTAGATTTTGATATGAAAACACATTATATGATGGAGATAATTTTTATTATAATTTAAATTAGATAGATTTATCTCCCTTTGTACACAGTATTTCTGTATTAAAAAATATTTGAACACAAGTGGATAGGTTGCTCTTCACTACAACAGTAATTTGTTTTTATTTTTTATTATATCTTTGATATTTACACTATGATCTCAAATTTTCTTTCTCTTTGTTTCTTTGATTTTTTATACTTGTTTATCATTTTGACACAGTATTACTTATTATATGAAAACTATGATGTATTTAGGATACAGCAGGAAATTAATGCAGACAACGTAGAGGAGGTCAGACATTTCAGAGTTACACTATCACTTATTTATATAAAATACTATGGGAGAATCGATCGCATCACTTATCAAATCTCAAGTATTTATTATTCAGCTATAAAAATAAATGAATAAATGAGTGATAATGGTATAAAAATTGTTTCATACAACTGTCAAGGTTTAAATTCAAAGGAGAAGAGGAGAGATGTTTTGGATTATCTAAAAGCAAAAAATTGCCACATATATTGTTTACAAGATACACATTTTTCAGAAAAAGAAGTATCAATAAAAAATCTATGGGGAGGAGACTGTATTTTCAATTCTTTTGCAACAAACAAAAGAGGGGTAGCAATATTTTTTACCAAAAACTTTGAATACAAGATACATAGGATAAAAAAAGACGATCAAGGAAATCTGTTAGGAATTGATATTGAAATTGAAGGAAAAAGAATAACTTTGATATGCTTATATGGTCCAAATAAAGATTCACCTGAATTTTATTCTAGAGTAAGTGATACAATAGAAGACTTGAACAACCAATCAGTTATAATAACTGGAGATTATAATTTAGTCCAAAATCAAAATCTTGATACTTATAATTACCAAAATGTAAATAACCCGAAAGCCAAAGAGGAAGTTTTAAATATAATAGAAAATTATGATTTAACAGATCCCTATAGAGAATTGTACCCTGAACAAAAAAAATTTACATGGAGAAAAAATAATCCCATTAAACAAGCAAGATTGGATTTCTTTTTATTATCGCAAAGCCTTAATCAACATGTACATGATATACACATTCTTAACAGTTATAGATCTAATCACTCCCCAATAATGTTACATTTAAAAATGAATAACTTTATAATTGGTAAAGGTCTATGGAAATTTAACAATTCACTTTTACATGACATTGAATATTCAGCTGCTGTTAAAGAGACTATAAATAAAGTAAAAGAACAATATGCATCACTAGTATACAACAGAAAAACATTAGAAAAGATAAATGACTTAGAAATTCAATTTACTATAACCGATCAACTCTTTTTAGAAACTTTATTAATTGAAATTAGAGGAAAATCAATTGCATATGCTTCTTTTAGGAAGAAACAAAAAGATAAAAAAGAAAGAATACTATTAGAAGATATTAAAAAACTAGAAGAACAAATATTGTCAGAAGAAATATTTTTTGAAATTGAAAAAAAGAAAACTGAGCTTAAAGTATTAAGGCAAGAAAAGATGAGGGGTTCTTACATCAGATCCAAAATGCAATGGATAGAAGAAGGAGAAAAACCTTCAAACTTTTTTCTAAATTTAGAAACAAAACATTTTATAAATAAAACTATTCCAAAATTAGTCAATGAAAAAGGTGACACTATCAGTGAGCAAGATAAAATATTAAAAGAAGCAAACAATTATTACAAAAGGCTTTATACTAAAACAGAAAGTTTGAATAAGGTCAACCTAAAAAATTAAATCCCTGATACTGATATTAAAAAAATAAATAATACCATCAGAGAATCTTTGGAGGGTGAAATTACTTATGATGAATTAACAACAGCTTTGCGAAAAATGAAAAATGAAAAAAGCCCTGGGTCAGATGGTTTCACAAATGAATTTTTCAAGTTTTTTTGGATAGATATAGGAAAATTTGTATTTCGGTCTATAAATAATGGTTACCAAAAGGGGGAATTATCAATTACTCAAAGACAAGGTATTATAACCTGTATACCAAAGGGAGATAAACCTAGACAGTTCATGAAAAATTGGCGACCAATAAGTTTACTAAATACCACATATAAATTAGCATCAAGCTGCATAGCTGAGCGTATAAAATTAGTTCTACCCCAAATTATTAACAGTGATCAGACTGGTTTTATTCCGGGTAGATTTATAGGGGAGAATACTCGTCTTATTTACGATATATTATTTCATACAGAACTAAATGATTTACCAGGACTGCTCCTTCTCATAGATTTTGAAAAAGCTTTTGATTCTGTATCATGGAGTTTCATTGAAGAAGTTTTAGATTTTTTCAATTTCGGCCCCTCTATAAAACAATGGGTGAGAACCTTTTACAAAAATATAAGTTCTGCAGTTTCTCAAAATTGTATTTTATCTGAATTCTTTGAAATTCAAAGGGGTTGTCGACAAGGGGATCCTTTATCTCCTTATATATTTCTTTTATGTGCAGAAATACTTGGAATATTAATTAGAAAAAATAAAGAAATAAAGGGAATTAAAATAGATGACACTGAATATTTGATCTCTCAATATGCTGATGACACGTCAATTATTCTTGACGGTACACCAGAGTCCCTTGACGCATCTCTCCACTTATTACATAAATATGCTGAAATGTCTGGTCTCCATATGAACTTAGACAAAACTAAGGTGGTATGGATAGGAAAGAAAAAATATAGTCAAGATACCATGTGTGTAAAGTGGGGATTGGAATGGGGTTCCAGTAGGTTTACACTATTAGGAATAAACTTTTCTGTCAATTTGCAAGAAATGGAATCTTTGAACTATTATCCTAAAATAAAAGAAATTGAAAATATAATCAATATTTGGTCTAGACAAACACTTACTCCAGTGGGAAAGATAACAATTATCAAGACACTAATTATTTCAAAATTAAATCATCTATTTCTAACATTACCAACACCATGCAATACTACTCTTAAACAACTTATTCGTACACTATATTCATTTATTTGGGAAAACAAGCCTAACAAGATTAAAAGAAAAATATTATGTCTGGAACATAAATTTGGGGGGCTGAAAATGTTAGATATTGAAGAATATATAAAAGGGTTAAAATTAACGTGGGTCCAACGGTTGCTAAAAAACAATACAAAACTCAAAAAACTTATAGAAAGCACAGAAAATATTAATATTGAAGATCTAGTATTTCTAGGCCCACCAAACAAATGTAAAAACCCCTTTTGGAAAGATGTTTTTAAAGCATGGACAGAAATGCAAAATAAACTTAAACCAAAAAATGAAGAAGAATTTTTAACAGTTTCACTTTGGAATAATGAAAATATTAAAATAGGTAGCAGATCTGTGTTCTATAAAGACTGGGCTGATAACGGTATTTTGTAAATTAATGATCTGGTAGATAATGAGGGTAAATTAATGTCGTTTGAACAATGGAAAAATATTTATGAAATTAAATCTAACTTTCTAGTTTATAATGGAGTTATATCAGCAATAAAATCATATCAAAATTCACTTAAACATAATATCTCTATAGAAAATCTTTATAAAGTTCTTGGACCAGTTCTACCAAATAATATTAGAACATTTTTTTTGTCAGTTAAAGGATCAAAAGATATGTATAATATTTTCTTAGAAAAAAGTAATACTAGGCCTACTTGTGAAGATAAATGGTCTTTAAGATTAAAAAAAAAATTTGATTGGAAAAAAGTGCATAATATGTCTTTCGACACCACAAAAAGCTCTAAACTTCATTGGTTCCAGTACAGAATAGTGCACAGAATCATAGGCACAAATGAATTTTTATTTAAAATTAAGGTAAAACAATCAGATAAATGTACTTTCTGTAATGAAGCTATTGAAGATATTGAGCACATATTTTGGACATGCCATAAAATTTCAGATTTATGGATTGAACTTGGTGATTGGATTTATAACCAAACACAAATATTGATTCCAGTTAATATAGATATTATTTTATTTGGAAATTTAGGTAACAATGTAAATGATAGGATAAAAAACTTAATAATACTCCTGACAAAATTCTATATTTACAGAACTAAACTCTGTGAAAATATTGTAAATTTTACAGGACTTAAAAACTACCTCAAAGAATCTCTGGTACTAGAAAAGAATTTATTTTTTAAAAGAAAACCTTTTCATAAGGCCAATATCTGCTGGGACCGACCCCTGGCTTCCCATTTTAGAAGACTAGTTTATTATCAAAAATTGGTACATTATGTACCAGAATTATTTATACGTACATTCCTTTCATTATCCACACCACCACCTATGTTATAATTTAATAATGTTATATGCTGGTTTTATATATATGCTTGATGTTTTGTCTGTGTTTATAACTACATGTAGGATCCTCTAAGTTATTACCTGTATGCAAATATTTGAAACAATATATCCTTTTAGTAAAATATATTTACTATTTTATTTATTTATTTTTTTCCAAAATTCAAAACTTCTGTGTTTTTTTTATTTATTTATTCTTTATAATTTATTAATTTTTTTTATCTACTCATATTTATTGATCATTCTATATTGATAATGTTTTTAGTTGGATATGGACCATAATTTGCTATTGGGCTCTGTTTCCTATAACTATAGAAAAGTGATAAAATGTGAATTACTGTAAGAAAAGTTGCAACTACATCTAAAGATGCCATTATTTTTATCAACATAAAGTGTATGTAAATCTTCCCTAGAAAAAAAAAAAAAATATACGAATTTCAAAGATTCTACAACCGTATTTTTGTGTCGTTTCTCGCGTTACTTTGTGCTTCCGAAGAGCATAACGCTGACTGATTTATAGATAATCGTCACCGGCAAATTCGTAAATTTTGCTTTCAAATAACAAAGAACATCGACCAATAAGAATAGTGAGAAGAAAATGCTGAGAACTATAAGTATTTATGTAGCAGATGTAAGAACAGTGGCGTGATTTTTGTGTCCGATTTCGTAATGCAATTTTTAGATTATGTAATCTGCTTTGTTGTAATAGAATTCTTAAAAACAATATGCAAATATGAACTCTCGCAAGATGTTCAAACAGGTAAATCCGAGATGATTTACATTCTTGTTTTGATCTTCGTAATAATTAAGTAAGAAAATTACGTTGTCGTTATGCGTTACATTTCACACGAAACAGAAGTCCAGTTATTTATTAAAATAGTTTTTGTCCTCAAGTTTTAACCATTTCCGGTCATACGTGAAACATGTGACTAACATGTGATAACGCCATTATGGCCGGATGTACAAAATACTAGGTCTAAACATTGTTTTTGTTTCCAACAGGATGTTAGCAAACATAATCTGTAGACTTGTTTCGTCTTGTTTAAAAGAGGAAAATACAATTGTCAAAGAGATTGCGACGGTGGTCTGTTATTTTTCCTATGTGCATAATGTTACATACGATCCTGTGTGAAAATAAATGCCCAATGACTTGACAAAATCGATTTCATATTTGACAGACGTTAGAACACACTTCGTTTCCCGATAATGACGTGAAGAGTCCTTGGAAAAATCAATCGAAATTACGTCTCTTATCATTGTTCCAATGCTCGTTGGATTGATTTAACTTCAGCAGTAAATATTACTGGATATTTTAGGTGAATAAATATAATTTAATAACAAATGCATGTTAATATACCGTTACAATTAGAATGTACAAAGTTGGAATCTTTGTCATAGTTTTTAATTCTAATATGACGTCCTTATTACGCTTTAATAACAAAGCCGTGTTCTAACTTCTAATGCGCACAAAAAATATGTTCGACACATGCGCACGGACTTACTGTTAATATTAACGTTATTTCCATTGTTATTCTTTAAAATATACACTTTTAAACAGCTAACTTAAACATTTATTGTATATTTTTATCAAACAACATATATTTACCCTGCTCGTAGTTTTTAAACTTATCAAACATGAAATATTATATACAGACTCCTCGGGGAGGAAACGGGAAAAGCCAAACATTCTTACGGTATTTTCGTACGCTTTGATCTACAAATACATTGTATTTGTCATATTAGAATCGAAATAATTCCTTCATGTCATGCTCTATGCTCATTTTAACATGGGTAGGCATTATATTTGACCACATTTTACACCTCGCTAACGCTCAGTGTAAAATATCGACAAATATAATGCCTACCCATGTTAAAATGAGTATAGAGCATGACATGAAGGAATTATTTCTTAATTAATATTTTTTATTCATGTTCTGCAAACACTTATCAGAAACGCAATAAACTTGTCAAAGGAGAAGTAAACTTTTAACATGCATGACTTGAAAGGAAGTACTTTATTGATTTTAGCCCACTAAAGTAGGTTAAAATGTGGAAACCATGTAGATGGTGTACAGGTCACAAGTATCACATTGTGCCTATTTTAAAGATTTTAATTCCAAGTTAAAAGTTTTTTTCTTTACTGGATTTAAAGAATGTTACATTGCCAATGATTTGGAATAAATTGTATATAACTGGAATTTCAAAACCAAATATAAATACATTTTTTTTGCTTAAACATCAAGATACAACGATTATGGTATCCTGTATCAATGAAGAAAATATGGAAAATTCTGAATAAATTGTACTAATTGTTTTCAAAACAAGCACATATTTAGGAGTTTTATAATACTGTTACATTTAAGATGGATTTTAAGAAAAAGTATACTGTTCAGATTATTTTAAGCAGATTTTGCAATAAAATAAAACTAAAAAAATGCTTTCGGTTTCTTATGGTTTCCTGTCAGGTTTAAAAAAAACTTTAATATAACATTGAAAATAGATTTTAAATATTAACATGAAGCAAGTAACACTAGTAATGGTGTTTATTTATGCCTTTTGAATTATATTGTGCAAAATAAAGAAAATAAAGATTGGTTTCCTGTTTGGTTTCATGTCACGTAAACGGTGAATCAAAATGTATTAATTTTTTCTCGAAAAACTCAATTGTTCCATTCATACTATTCTAACACCAACACAACCCACAAAATAAAAGTTAAAATTTTAGAACTTATAAAAAAGGATACAAAAAGAAACCAAAGGCTGAATACCAAATTATGGTCCATATATTACAATTTACAATGATTTATGAATGTATATATTACAGTTAAAGAAACTAACAAATACTAATCAAATTAATTATATGCTACTAACGATTAACGAGGCCGGGATAAGGTACCGGTATTTGATGTATCCACTAACAAATGTAAAAATATCAATAAAGTATGTTTAATTTAATTTAAAAAAAAAAAAAAAAAAAAAAAAAAAAAAAAATCATTTTCTCCTATGTTCTATTTCAGCCATAGGAGCTATGTTTCTTGACATACAAGGAAATGAAATATAAAATTTATACTAGATACTCTGAAACTCATTTAGCCTAAGTTTGGCTGAAATTGATCTAAACATTTGTGCTAAATGCTTTCATTTTTGAGATATAAGCCAAAAACTGCATTTGACCCCTATGTTCTATTTTAAGTAACGACGGCCATGTTTTTTGACGGATCCAAAATCGAAGCACACACTTTGTGCAGGATAATCTGAGAACAATCATGCAAAGTTTCATCCAAATCCATTCAGTAGTTTTTGAGATATAAGCCAAAAACTGCATTTGACCCCTATGTTCTATTTTAAGTAACGGTGGCCATGTTTTTTGACAGATCCAAAATAGAAGCACACACTTTGTGCAGGATAATCTGAGAACAATCATGCTAAGTTTCATCCAAATCCATTCAGTAGTTTCAGAGGAGAAGATTTTTTAAAGTTAGCAAATATGATGAACAAATTGTGAAAAATTGTCATTAAAGGACGATAACCCCTTAAGGGGTCAATTGACAATTTTGGTCATGTTAACTTATTTGTAGATCTTACTTTGCTGATCATTTTTGCTGTTTACAGTTTATCTTTATCTATAATAATATTCAAGATAATGACCAAAAACTGCAAAATTTCCTTAAAATTACCAATTAAGTGGCAGCAACCCAACAACGGTTTGTTTGATTCATCTGAAAATTTCAGGGCTGATAGATCTTGACCTAATGAACATTTTTACCCCATGTCAGATTTGCTCTAAATGCTTTCGTTTTTGAGATATAAGCAAAAAACTGCATTTGACCTCTATGTTCTATTTAAAGTTAAGGCGGCCATGTTTTTTGACGAATCAAAAATCGAAGCACACACTTTGTGCAGGATATACTAAGGAACAATTATGCTAAGTTTCAATCAAATCCATTCAGTAGTTTCAGAGGAGAAGATTTTTTAAAGTTAGCAATTATGATGAACAAATTGTGAAAAATTGTCATTAAAGGACGATAACCCCTTAAGGGGTCAATTGACAATTTTGGTCATATTAACTTATTTGTAGATCTTACTTTGCTGATCATTTTTGCTGTTTACAGTTTATCTTTATCTATAATAATATTCAAGATAATGACCAAAAACTGCAAAATTTCCTTAAAATTACCAATTAAGTGGCAGCAACCCAACAATGGTTTGTTTGATTCATCTGAAAATTTCTGGGCTGATAGATCTTGACCTAATGAACATTTTTACCCCATGTCAGATTTGCTCTAAATGCTTTCGTTTTTGAGATATAAGCCAAAAACTGCATTTGACCCCTATGTTCTATTTAAAGTAACGGCGGCCATGTTTTTTGACGAATCAAAAATCGAAGCACACACTTTGTGCAGGATATAGTAAGGAACAATTATATTAAGTTTCAATCAAATCCATTCAGTATTTTCAGCGGAGAAGATGTTTGAAAAATTGTTAACGACGACAACGACGACGGACGCCAACTGATGAGAAAAGCTCACATGGCCTTTTAGGCCAGGTGAGCTAAAATAATGGTTCGCATCAATTTAGAGTGCCACAATGTATTTTTTTTATTCAAAATATTGAATCGTAAACAAAATTCAGTAGTTTTCATACCTCAGACTGATTCATATAATAAAATTATTTGTCCCCAACAACCATAACTGACCATATTAGCACTTTTTTTATGTAAATCTATATAGTTGCATAGTAAATGAGTTATATTTTTTATTTAATGATTGATTGTATTATATAAAACTGAAAGGTAGCAATTTTTGATAGCTATGACTAAAAAAAAATTGTTGGCATCAATCATGTCAATTTAGAGTTCTACCATGTGGTTTTTTTATTCAAAATATTGAATTGAAACAAATTTCAGTAGTTTTCATACGACTGACTCATATTATAAAATTATTTGTCGGGAACAACCAACACACACCATATTAGCACTCTATATAGCTGAATAGTAAATCAGTTATAAATCCATGCAAAGGATCGCAATATTTGAACATTTAAATTGACGGAATAGTACAAATGACGTACATACTTATGTTACACTTTATAAATACGATTTATAAAATTAATTTCGATTAAAAATTATGTATTAAAATTAAATGCACCGAGTTATAGTTAGGAATTCAAAGTGACAATTAAAAATGGGGAAAGAAACAACGTAAACCATGATGTTTATATCCCATCATATAAAAATATGTTTCCGATGTCTCGGATAACCTTTCTTTCCGTATCGATATTTGAACATGTAACTTTTGAAAAGAAAATATAGAAAATCTGCTAATAAGTAAAAATGATGGACTTAATGGAACTGATTGTGTGTGATTGAATAAAATTAATACATGTACTCGAATTAAAAGAGTTTTTTAATTGTTCTGGTTTAAAACACATATTCGTAAAATACAAAGACTAAAGGTCGTTTTTATAAAATAAATGAACAAATGAACTTGAAGTTTATTTCTAAATTTAGCCAATCAGTTAACGCGAAAAGTAAACGCGCGTTTACTTTCAAGTGCATGTAAAAATACACTTTTAAAATCTGTAGTAAACGCCCGTTTACTTTTAATTGCACGTAAAAATAAATTTTACAAATTCTGAAGTAAACGCCCGTTTACTACCATGACTACTGACTAAACGGACACAAAGTAAATGCCCGTTTAATCGGGTAGACATTAGAAATTTCCATTTCGACCGCGTTAACGTAATTATAGTAAACGGGCGTTTACTAGTAAACAGGAAATTTGAAGTTAACTAACGAAATATGTGCACGCGGCGTTAACTTGCGTTTACTTTATGTAATGCTTGGTCTGCACCCAACTGTATGTGTTATACATTGTCATTGATTGTGTTAATAGTGCTATTGACACAATATTGAGAAGGTCATGAATACACCATATCTCTATTTGTCCCCCATTGTATGTATATATGTATGTACGTAAATAGATCCCTCAGTTTATGGAGCACCCCTAAAGAGCTGTGATGGTACAGTGGAATCTGTGTACATTCCCTATCGGGATTAACGAAGATGTGTCACCAACATATTTACAGTTTATAATATTGACAAGGAAAATACCCACTCCAACACAAGGGAGTGTTAGGACACTGGGCAGAGTCTGTTATTACTATGATTACTGGACATTACAAAAGTTCCTGTAAAAATCATCATGATCATAGTAAATATCTGATGCCACAATGGGAATGTGATTGTTGTATGACATCAAAACTTCAAGAGAGACAGATATCCATGTAGCGATCATTTTAAGTGTACCTATAATGATGTTGTAAATTGACATATTATACTGGCACTGGCTACGTTACAATAATAAAAGAATAATTGTTACATTGGAGACTTATTGTGGGAATGCAGTGTTGGGTATGGAATGGAATAATTACGAGTGTTACAATAATAATTGAGTCTAGGGTTACATTGCGTTATTGTTACATTAATGCAAAATAAAACTTGAAAACATTTATTTGAATTTTGCAATATTGCATACATTTTGGTGAAACCACTATATGCAACCATCACAAACGAGTGATGCAGCAATGTGCATGTCTGTATTGCATACTTTACAATTCCATTTTGCACTATCCCTTTTTGAAGATAAAGAAACTTTCAATGTCTGTCATGATTCATATGAAAACATATTTTTTTACTGCGATGTTTATATTATATTGAGAAGTAATACATGTAATATAGTGATGTTAACACTATGATTTGCCAAAAGGTTGAAACTGGTGGAATCAGTGCTTTCATTTTCTGATTCCAGATTTAATGTGATCGTAATTTTGTTCTTATTGGCGAAAATTATAAGCATCAAATTAAAACTAGTTATAAGGTTTTATAAGTCTAATAAATTTAGCGTACATTGAAGTGCTTTCTTATATGTAACAATAACGCACTTTAACCGTTGACACAAATATTATTGTTACATCCGTAATTAATCGTACATGTATCCTCACCCAACACTGTATTTTGGCAATTAGTCTCCAATGTAACAATAATTACATTATTCTTGTTACATTTCCATGTATCTGTGGCCAGTGCCTATTACATTTCCACCTCAAAACATGTAGTCGATTGACATAATATATTTCCACCTCAAAACATTTATTATACGTTCCTCTGCGGATGAGGGAGCCTGCAGGGTCTCCTCTTTTTTGGGAAAAATTTGGTTGATTATGTACTGGATCAACTGATCAATGGATCGGGTCACCTCTTTAGGCAGTCTACAGGGGTTTGTTATAATTGCCGGGTTTACTATCCATACGAAACACTAAAAATTGGGTTCGTAATAAACCCTACAATTGTAAAATAGCTCTGTGGGTGCACTCAGTGGACCACAACTTCTTACATTTTCTGGATCCGCATCTGCTTACCATGCATTGTGTTCAAACACATTATCCTGATTTTCAAGGTTTCTGTTTCCGAATTGTGGGCGTTTTTCCTTTTCTTTTTCAGTTGATAAATCCGTTAGTTTGTCCCCAGTATCATTCATATTTTTGCCTCACGTCGCAACTTTGAATATAAATATTAGTATGGTATCTACCTCATTAATGGAAGTAGAGAGCAAAGGCAAAACTAGACAGGGATCCACTTGTACAATATTAAAAAAAACATGAACGTGTAGATATGAGGAAAATCCGGATTGTAATATTATATTATTGTCACCCTTTAAAAACAGCAAATTAATGTGGAGGATCAGGGCCGTAACTAGGCATCTTATTTTAGTGAGACAAAATAATTGAGCCGAGCGAAGCGATGCGAAAATTGTTTTTGAGGGTATGAAATGAATGGTGCAAAATCCTGCATTCGAGGCATTTTTAGAGAGTTTGATAATGTTTTGAATTCGACACTTTTTATATAATTTTTTCATATTTTAAGACTTTTACGAACACCAAATTTTTAACAACTTTATTTAAATTTATATGTAAGATAATCATCCAAATATCACTGATTTGAGTCTGCTGCCAGAACATAGAACAAACATCGATTCACGGTAGATTTACCCAAAATTTTCTATTGCCAGTGTCCTATAGCCATTCTTCCCCCATGCCAAAAGTTCCGGGGGGAAATACTGGATCGAAAACTAGGATCAGGCCAATTTTCCCCCCGTAAGTAGCATGATAAGCTAAATTTTCCGCCTTGTAATATAACGTCGGCGACGTCACGATAAGAATTTTTAAATGATAGTTACTTTTTTCTAGCTTATAGTTACCAAAGCTTCATCGTGTGAATATACATTTGATATGTATTTATATGTGTTTTTCTATGTTGTGATGTTATACTATTGTTTCAGAAAAAGGGAGAAGGTTTTGTACCATTAAAACGTTTAACCCCGCTGCAAATGTTTGCACCTGTCCTAAGTCAGAAATCTTAAGAACAGTAGCTGTCGTTTGTTTATGTAATTTATACGTGTTTCTCGTTTCTCGATTTTTTTTATATAACTTAGACAGTTGGTTTTCCCGTTTGAATGGTTTTACACTAGTAATTTTGGGGCCCTTTATAGCTTGTTGTTCGGTGTGAGCCAAGACTCCGTGTTGAAGGCCTAATATGGTTTACTTTTATAAATTGTTTTTTGGATGGAGAGTTGTCTCATTGTCACTCATATCACATCTTCTTATATCTATATACATGTTATATATTTATTCACACGAAGCACATTCTGATCACATCCATTCTTTTTCGTGGACCCTTGGTATCATTCAAATAAATACAATTACTTTAACCACTTCTGGACAGTCAGTAGTTTTTTTCCTTGCATGCGGACATATAGACAGTCATTTAAAAATGTAAAAAGACTAGGGGACACATAGAAAGACTGTTGAACAGAATGACAGACTTGTTGACTCATAGACAGACTGATAAACCTGTAGACAGATTTGTGTAAATGTAAATGAACAACAAATTTGTATATTTATAAATAAATCTAATTCTAACACTGTTCGATTTAATTTCCAGACTCTATATAAACATAGTGAAATCTATGATGGGGGAAAGATTGGCATGGGGAAAAAGTTACTATATGTATACGTATTGTCAACTTTCCGCAGGGGAAGAATCACAATGATCCAAAATTTCCCCGTGGGAAAGATTGGCTCATGCCAGTCTTTCCCCCGGGGGAAAACTGGCATGGGGAAGAATGACTATATAACACCGGTTCAGTCAAATCGTTTCAGAATCATAATTTTGTCTGCTGATATCCTTATCGCGATGAACATGGAGCATGGCAAGACCGCACAATCTCTCGCCACTCATGCCGCATGCTCTTTTCCACATGTTCAGTATTTTCAGGGCAGTCTGTGTTTCTAAAGGTAGCACATTATCATCAACACAATGGTCAATGTCTTCTTCCAATTCCTTCTCCATCAGCAATTCGGTAGCAGCATCGGTAGCAGCATCGGTAGTAACAGTTTTGTTTGCAAAAGGGAATTAAGCTTTCCTGTAAGAACCATCATACAGTCGCAGTTACAAAATATTAAACTCACTTTTATGCTGACAAAGAGTAGACAAACTAGGGATAGAATGGGATAAGATACAGGTATATGATTCTATCTATAGAGTAAGTATATCTGACATAGGTACAGAGGAAACTGGAATGGAGTTTTTGACGTTTACATGTAGGTCCGTAATTTCCAATTATTTCTTGAAATAGTTTGTTGTATTTTAGTTCCAGAATTGATAAATTTGGGGGCTAGTGGTTGGGGTGTCCGATTCCGAAACCCCGAATATAAAGAAACGAAATTCCGTAGTCCCGAATAAGAAACTGAGACGAAATCCTGTGTTAAAGGTTCTACCATTCCTCAATAATATCAAATTGGAATATGGGATATTCTTTCAATATTTAAGGTTAAAGAAATATGGATAAAAACTAATCCATGCATGTTTCATATTATTCATATTTTATTTATCTGTAAAGAGAAAGATCAAAGTTCGTGAAATGAATACGCAGACAGAACTGCCCCCTTGCGATGCCCAGTACTTGATTTGTCAAAAATTGGTGAAACGGAGAAATGATTACGCAGACAGGACTGCCCCCTTCCGAAGACCAGTACTTGATTTGTCAGTCTACTTATCGTTTTTTGGATTGTACTAATGAAGTTATATAATACTCAGACTCTGTTCACAAAAATAGTTTACTAGAATTATTCCTAATTTACCTTTAGTGTCGCTTTTCCTTTTTCTGCAAGAGCCTTTTTTTAACTAGAGATCCATGATGATTATCGTTACTAGGTTAATGTAATTGAGAAACGTCACCCGTTGAGATGCTGAGTTATATCCAGGAAGAATAGTTTAAAGGGAACGATGACAAGTTATAGAAATCAAGGTTGAGACAGAACAACAAATGACTATTATATTTATATATATGGCCCATCTCTTTATTTTCTTTTTCTTTTAAGTATAAGATAAAGTTCATTTGTAGAAAAATATAGAGAAATCCTACATTAAAATAAAATTTTGATTTAGACCCGCGAGCCACCCTAAGCTACTTATAATTTGATATGTGACATGCATTGCAGCGTTACGTATAGCAGTACCACGTCATTTTGTGTCTTTTAAAGTTGATCTATTAAGCCATCTATTCAAATACTTGGTTTGCTGAATTAGACAACATGAGAATCTCATGAAATGCTCTTAGCACCAGTTGAAGTATTGAAATTATTATGTTATTCTCTATCTGAGCCAGGGTAGTTGAATCAGTCTAAAATTTCGTCTGGTAAAATACTTAGATTTAAAAGTGTCCCCTTAATAACACTTTTGACTCAATATTTTGATGGTCGCATCTTTTCATTGTATATTAAAAGCCATTTTAAAAGAGAGAGTTCCGAACCCAGGATAAAAAGGGGGGAACCAATCATATGTCCTCATTCCAAAGCATTGATCGTCAAAAAGAGGGTTTCAAATCCTCGGGATCCCCCCTTTTTGGAAATACCACTGATTGTATTACTTTCCAGATATACGTTTAGCACTTTATAGTACAAACAGGTGATCCTCCTCTTTTTATACTTTTCCATTATGAATAATTTACACCTGTGTGTTGGCTAAGTACGTTACAGAACGAAGTGTAATGTTTTAATGTACTAACAATGCCGATTAAAAGTCAGCTAAGGTCCATTTCAGATAAAAGTACAAATTAAATATGCTTATCCTTTACTTAATTGAAACTCCTATTATAACCGGATTAAAACGTCACCTTAGTTTGTTAAAGTCTGATCGACAGGTTCAACTTGAGATTTACCTTTATTTTATTTTAACAGTTTTAAAAATATTGGTTTTCACCTGATCATTTGATAGCAGACGATCAATAGTCACGTGATTTGTGAAATGGAAGGCCGTGTATTTAACATACCGTTGACTAATTCAAACAACTTATATTCGGAAACTGTCTATGAAGTGGAGTGAACCTAAGTTGTCAACTGTTATTGAAACTAAGACATACACACATTTAATGGAAACTAATGTGAAGGGTAAAAATCGGACAAAAAGTTATCATTTAGACTTTTTACTTATTTTGTAACGGAAAACAGGATATTTATACAGTTAGAAATGTCAACAAGTTTATTTAAACAACATAGGACAATAGACTATCTTCAGGTCATCAAATTTTAAGTATGAATGGAAATTGCCTAACTTACATGGCCCGTGACACGGGTCATTTATAAATATCAGTGTGTACATCATGATATGGAAGTTTAATCAAAGTCTGCTAACAATACCTGGTAATCAAGTGTATACAAATATTCCACTGAACAGTCAAATTAAAGGTACGCTCCGTGATACATAGAAAGAAAGTGAAAATTAATTAAACTTTCTTTCTGGTCAACGATATAATTTAATTTATTTTATTTTATTGAAATGCTCCTACAACGTGTGTTTATTTCGATCTAAAGATAAACTTTGATCCTGAGCCAATGTTAATAACGATGAGATCCAGCGAAGCAGTTCCCCAGTCTTTTGTTAGACCAAAGTTAAATCAACGTCAACATATAGGAGTACAGCCATTATGGATGCGAGTTTTAGAGGAAAAATATCAGAAACTACAACTTAAAATTGCACAGAGTACTGCTACAATGAATGGATTATATAATTCTACGATAGGCAGAAATATATACGATACTAAACTCGTACGAGCATCACTGCAAAGAACGAAAGAGCAACGTCGGAGTGGTAAATATGAAATAAAATCCACGAGGATTTCAGCAACAAAAATCTATACCGGTGGCGAGACAAAACACAAGACCACTAATATATACAGTGAAATCAACGAACGTTCAAACAGTGATGACGAATATGTCAACAGGTTTGATAAGGGAACGAAAATTAACGATTCTGGGGTAAGAGTTAGTGAAATTTTATGTTTGCGTTACGATAAGAATCAGCCATTTAGAAAAGACCTGTCAAAGATTTTGAAACCACAGGAGAATTCACAAACTTATAATGGGAACTACAGCAATATTGACAATTCATCAAATAATTTGAAAAATGCAGATATTTCATCTTCTAGCATAAAAACTGCAGAATATTCTCATAGTCGTCATAGTTTATCTACTCTTAAAACTTCCAAATCATATCCTGTCAAGTTGATGGATAATTGTGTTCAAACAAAATCTCGCGCAGAAAGTGCAGGTAGAACAAACATTAATAGAAGAAAAATGAAAATGTTTTCACGGATGTCAGCAGAAGCACAAACAGCATTGACGGAAACTATAAGGGAGAACGAATCCGAAGGGAACTTAGATTCCGAAGACGAGGATAACACGGCAATAGAGGACAACATATTCCGAACGGATTGTGAACTTGCAATAGAAGATAGAACTAATTGTAATGATTCTGAAATATCAATGCCTTCTAGAGATAGTCGCTCTATTCATACCAAACTACCAGAAATTCCTACAGAAAATCCAGATATTCTGTCCTTACGGCATATTAAATCAAATGATGGAAAAGTTGGCAAATATCCATTCCCTTCCAAACGAGAGACAACATTCGAAATAACCCCGCCAGGGTTTGATATTCGTTATAGAGATGCACCAATCAGGGAAGAGCGAGAGTCTGAAACCCCTCCTCCTGACATAAGGGACAGGGCTATTAGAAAATGTGAAGACTGGTTAACTCGTCATACGCCTAAAACACCGAGACCTAGTCAAACGTCTCAATGACATCATATTATTCAAGGCTAATATTTTTATTATCTTTGTTTTGTAAACGTATGTCTCTTTCAGTATTATCAGATACTACACAAGTTATAAATCATACATCGAATTCTATTAAGAAGAACATAATACTACAAAATCAATCATTGGAAAATTGAAAACATTGATAATCAGTGAGTGTATGACAGGACGGGTCAATTGACATGGTAAGATATATCATTTAAAATGCTTGTGAAACCCGAGAAACCCTTTCATTTACAAAATACTGTGCGATGTTCCAAGAACAAGCATTATCTGGAATCACAATATTTTTCTTATTTTATTTACGTTTTAGCAATTGGAAAGTCTGTCCGTATTTAGCCATCGACTATGTCGTTGACCAATCATTCTATGTGTCTGTGTGTGATGGGAATGGAGAAGTTTGTCGTTTTTTTTTATAGTCACCGACCAATCATTTCATGTTTGTGTACTTTTTTTTATAAATGAATTATTTGATTCCAAATTTCTTCAAAAAATCCTCCGAGGGCAGGTAAAACAAGTTTTCTGCAATAGTTTTAATCATTTCGTTTAATCTAAAGTTGAAAATAAACTAAAAGCAGTATTGATTATAAAAAAAACTCCCTTTTCTGTGTATATGTAATAATTGACAAAAAGTATGTTTACATTTAATTTGAGTTTTAAAAAGGAAATCAACTCGTGTCACCATTGAAAATAAAAGGTTTGTTTCCTCTGACATAATTAGATAAGAGTTAAGTATTGTCGCTCAATGTGTTCTGTTTCTAGAGTAATAAAACACTTAAAATCAAAATATATATGTGTTTGTACATAAATTAATCATGTAAAACATTCAGGGATTGCAAATATACAGAAAACTGTACATTTTAAAGACTGCACAATCCTCTTTCAACCAATCCGTCCCCTTGAAACAAAGTATTCTTAACTGTGATATGTATATATTATTTTTTTAGCATTTATGAAGCATGTAAAGTGCTGGTTTTATTACGCACGTTGTTATTTTTCAATGTTATACTTTAGATTAATTTATTAAAAATAATGAAACTTTTGTGCTTATTTTTTATCAATATCTGTACAATTACACGCAGGTTGATGACACATGTTGCTGTTTACCAGACTACATGCTAACACGTGTCGTTGATTATTTATAGAGAGACACAGGTCGTCGACTATTAGCAGGTTGAGACAGGTCGTTGATTATTTACAAGTTGGGACAGGTCGTTGATTATTCACAGGTTGGGACAGGTCGTTGACTATTATCAGGTTGAGACAGGTCGTTGATTATTTACAAGTTGGGACAGGTCGTTGATTATTCACAAGTTGGGACAGGTCGTTGAGTATTCACAAGTTGGGACAGGTAGTTGATTATTCACAAGTTGGGACAGGTAGTTGATTATTCACAGGTTAGGACAGGTCGTTGATTATTCACAAGTTGTTACAGGTAGCTGATTCTTTACTGGTTGGGACAGGTAGTTGATTATTCACAAGTTGGGACAGGTAGTTGATAATTCACAGGTTGGGACAGGTCGTTGATTATTCAAAGGTTGAGGCAGGTAGTTAATTATTCACAGGTTGAGACAACTCGTTGATTATTCACATATAGAGACAGGTTGTTGATAATTCACAGGATGACACATGGTGTTGATTATTCACAGGAAGACACATGGCACTGATTATTCACAGGTTGAGATAATTTGTTGATTATTCAAAGGTTCTGACGGGTCGAGACAGATCGTTGATAATTCACAGGATGACACATGACATTAATTATTCACAGAATGACACAAGACGGTAGTTGTTCACAGATTAAGACAAGGTGGTTGATTATGTAAAGGATCACACATGACGTTGATTACTCACAGGTTGAGACAGCTCATTGATTATTCAGTTTCTTACAGGTTGTTGATTATTCACAGATTCATACAGGTCGTTGATTATTTCCAGGATGACACATGACATTAATAATTCTTACAATGACACATGACATTGATTATTCACAAGTTGAGACAGGTAGTTGATTATTCAGAGGTTGAGACAGTTCGTTCATAATTCACAGGATGACACATGGCTTTGAATTAACAGGATGACACATGACGTTGATAATTTACATGACGACATATGGCGTTGATTATTCACAGAATGACACATGGCGTTGATTATTCACAGGTTGACACATGCTATTGATTATTCACAGGATGACACATGCCGTGGATTATTCACAGATTTAGACAGGTCTTTGTTTATTCACAGAATGACACATAGCGTTGTGTATTCAAAGGATGGCACATGAAATTGATTATTCACAGGATGACACATGCCGTGGAATATTCAGAGTTTGAGATAGGTCGTTGATAATTCACAGGATGACACATTGCGTTGATTTTAAACAGGATGACACATGACATTGATTATTCACAGGGTGACACATGCCGTGGATTATTCACAGGTTGACACATGACATTGATTATTCATAGGATGACACATGCCGTGGATTCTTCACAGGTTTAGACAGGTCATTGTTTATTCACAGGATGACACATGACGTTGATTATTCACAGATATAACAGGTCATTGATTATTCACAGTATGACACATAACATTGATTATTCATAGAATGGCACATGACGTTAATTATTCACAGATTAAGACAGGTAGTTGATTATTCAAAGGATCACACATGACATTGATTATTCACAGGTTTAGACAGCTCGTTGACCATTCACCGGTTGATACAGTTCGTTGATTATTTACAGATTCTTACTGGTCGATAATTATTCACAGATATGTCAAGTCGTTGATTATTCACAGGATGACACGTGGCATAAATTATTCACAGAATGACACATGACGTTAATTATTCACAGATTAAGACAGGTAGTTGATTATTCAAAGTATCACACATGACGTAGATTATTCACATATTAAAAAAGGATGACACATGGCGTTGATTATTCATAGTTTGAGGCAGATTCTTTGATTATTTACAGGTTGTGACAAGTCGTTGATTATTAACAGGTTGACAAAGGACGTGTATTATTCACAGGTTGGGGCAGGTCGTTAGTTATTCTGAGTTTGAGGCATATCTTTGATTATTTACAGATTTGGGAAAGTCGTTGATTATAAGCAGGTTGAGACTGTTCGTTGATTACTAGTAGGTTGAGACAGGTCATTGAATATTCACAGGTTGAGACTGGTCGTTGATTATTCACAGGTTGGGACAGGTCGTTGAGTATTCACAGGTAAAGACAGGTTGTTTGTTATTCACACCTTAAGACAGGTCGTTGATTATTTACCGGTTGAGACAGGACGTTGATTATTCATAGTTTGAAACAGATTTTTTTATTATTCACAGGTAGGGACAAGTCGTTGATTATTAACAGGTTGTCACAGGGCGTGTATTATTTACAGATTGAGACAGGTATTTAATTATTCACAAGTTGGGGCAGGTTGTTGATTATTCACAGACAGGTAGCTGATAATTTACAGGTTAGGACAGGTCGTTTATTATCCCAAATGACACATAGCGTTAATTATTCAAAGAATGATACAAGACGTTGACTATTCACAGATTGAGACAGGTCGTTGATTATTCACAGGTTGAGACAGGTCGTTGATTATTCACAGGCTTAGACAGGTCATTGATTATTCACAGATTGAGACAGCTCATTGATTATTCAAAGGTTCTAACAGGTCGTTGATTATTCACATCATGACACATTGCATGGATAATTCACAGGTTAAGACAGCTCGTTGATTATTCACAGGATGGAACAGGCCGTTGATTTTTCACGGGATGACACTTGGCGTTGATATTTCATAGGTTGAGACAGGTCATTGATTATTCACATGTTGAACCAGGTCGTTGTTTATTCACAGGTTGACACGTGACGTTGATTATTCACATGTTCAGACAGGTCGTTGATTGTTCACACAATTTTACAAAGCGTGATTTTTTTACAGATTGATACAGGTGGTTGATTCTTCATAGAAATACACAGGGCTTTTATTAAACCCATGTTGAGAAAGGCCGTTGATTATTTATAGAAATACACAGGACTTTTTATTAAACCCAGGTTGAGACAGGCCGTTGATTATTTATAGGAATACACAGGGCCTTTTATTAAACCCAGGTTGAGACAGACCGTTGATTATTTACAGCATGATACTGGGAGTCTATTATTCACAGGTTTACAGGTTGGAAATAATTCACAGATTAAGACAGTGTGTTAACTTTTCACAAGTTGGCACAAGGTGTTTATAATTCACAGGTTGAGACAGGTCGTTGAGTATTCACAAAATAACACAGGGTGTTTATTTAATACATCGTGAAACAGGTGTTTTTTCTTCACAAAATGACACATGTCGTTATCTAAACAAACCATGAGACAGGTGGATGATATTTTCACAGAATGACACAGAGGGTTTATTAAACATATCGTGAAGCAGGTCGTTGATTTTCACAGAATGACACAGATCGTTTAGTATTAACAGGTTCAAAAAAGGTGGTTGATTATTCACAGAATGATATAAGGTGTTAATTATTCACAGAACGACACAAGGCATGTATTAAACAAGGTAGTTAGTTGTTTTCATTCACAGGTCGAGTCAAGTCGTTGATCGTTCACAGGTCTTTTTTTTATTTTTTTTATACATGATGATTACAAAGTCTGTTTCACCTCTACCCATGCCCCCCCCCCCCCCCACACACCTTTTTACAGCAGTGATGTACTGTATTTTTACAGAGATTGTCTTAAATCTGGTTGATTAAAAATAAAGATATAATTTTTTTCCAAGTTTGTGATAGTGTTGTATTATGACTGTGTCAAATCATTTACACTCAAAAATATTATACAATTACTGTTCCATTGAACTAATGAATCGTCATATTTGTTAAAAGTTAATTTATCCATAACGTTTTGTTCTGAATTTGTGAAAGTAGATATATAAAATGTAATTTTCGTAAGTAGGCAGCCCTTTTCTTATATTTGTATTCATAAACCTATAATGTCTGTTGAGCAGTGTAGTTGTTATGATTTTGATTGCGGTTATCTTTTCAGTGCAAGATCATGTATCAAGATTACAATCCTGTAAACAGTTCATTATACATTCATTTTTATACATACGTACTTCAGAAATGACAGCAAAGGCTTTTGTGTTTACTGGACCTTGATATGTCAAAAAAAGAATATGAAATACAAATCTCGTCATATCTATGCATATCATACACCTATAATTATTTAACATAATACGTTTTATGCGTTCTATTAAAGTATCAATGCCCCTTTTACATGAACAATGCAAGGAACTTTGCACATGAAAGGAACTAAACTTTAAAATCATTATATATTCATCAATAAATAATAAAATGTAGAATGTATGCATAACTTAAGTCAGGATTATGTACACAAAGAAAATGAAAGGATTTTTTATCATGTAGAAATTTGCCAGGAGTTTCAAAGTATAACAGTAGAAACGATAAAACGTTTCTCATTTCACAGCTCTTCATTATCAAAATCCTTACACAAACTGCAATCAATCAATATATAAATGCTATTTATATCACAGTGCCTATTAAACATGGAAAGAACCAAACAGGTGATCTAATTACATAATCAGTGAATAATTGATAGTTTTCAACGAATGTTGAGTATGTATTGTTTCTCTCTTTATACATGTTATAAGAATTTTATCTAATTTTTTCAGACCCTTCAATATGTGTGTCAGTAACTAAGACATCGGTTGTAACTATACATCACAACGTTTTCAAATCTCTGCCACGATCCTGGTCATTGCTTGTTAATCACTCTGCTACATTTTAATATCGAAGTCAGGAACCTGGGTATTGCTTGTAATTATACCTCGATACATTTTGATATCGCAGTCAGGAACCTGGTCAGTGCTTGTAATTATACCCTGATACAATTTAATATCGCAGTCAGAAACCAGTGCAGTTCTTGTAATTATACTCTGATACAATTTAATATCGCAGTCATGAACCTGGTCAGTGCTTGTTGTTATACCCTGGTACATTTAAATATCGAAGTCAGGAACCTGGTAAGTGCTTCTAATTACACCCTGCTGCATCCTAATATCGCAGTCAGGTACCTTATCAGTGCTTGTATTTATAACCAGCTACATTTTAATATCTAAGTCAGGAACCTGGCAGGTGCTTGTTATTATGCTTTGCTACATTTTAATATCGAAGTCAAGAACCTGGTAAGAGCTTGTAATTATACCCTGCTACATTTTAACATCGCAGTTAGAAACATGGTCAACGCTTGTAATTTTTCACCCTGCTACATTTTAATATCGAAGTAAGGATCCGGGTCGGTGTTTGTAATTATACCCTGCTACATTTAAATATGTCAGTCAGGAACCTGGTAAGCGCTTGTAATTATACTCTGCTATATTTTGATATTTAATTCAGGAACCTTATCAGTGCTTGTAATTAAAACCAGCTACATGTTACTATCGAAGTCAAGAACCTGGTCAATACTTGTAATTGTTCACCGCTACATATCAATATCCAAGTCAGGAACCTGGTCAGTGCATTCAACTATATCCTGCTACATTTTAAAAATCGAAGTCAAGAACCGGGTCAGTGCTTGTAATTATACCCTGCTACATTTTAAAATCGAAGTCAAGAACCTGGTCAGTGCTTGTACTTATTTCCTGCTACATTTTAAAATCGAAGTCAAGAACCTGGTAAGAGCTTGTTATTATAATGGCTACATTTTAATATCGCAGTCAGGAACCTCATCAGTGCTTGTAATTGTAACCAGCTACAATTTAATATTAAAATCAGGAACCTGGGCAGTGCTTGCAATTATAACCTGTAGTTTTAACAATACTCGAACCTGGCATTTGGTTTTTTAAATCAAACCTCTCTTCATTTTAACATGTCAGACTGTCACATGGTTTGTAGTTCAACTGATACCATGCTTCCTTTTACCACGAAAGACTGGCATCTAGTTTTTGGTTTTAATCATACCCTTCTTCGTTATAATATGTCAAATTGGAACCTGAAATCTGGTTATATTAAACTCCGCTTCATTTTAACATGTCAGACTGACACCTGATATGTGATTTTAATCATACCGCACTTCCGTTTGACATGACAAAATGACACCTGGTATGTGGCTTTAATCACACCTCGCTTTGTTATAATATGTCAAACTTGTATCTAAAAAGGTTTAACCGATAACCCGTTTCAATTTTAACATGTCACACCGGAAAGTGGCATCGAGTTTTAATCATATTCCCGCTTCATTTAAACATGTCAAACAAGAAACATACATGTGCTTTGAATGATAGTCCGCATCTCTTAACATGACAAACTGGCACCTTAAAAGGTTTTACGAATAACCCGCTTCATTTTAACTTGTCAAACCGGAACCTGGCATCTGTTTTTAATCATATTCCCACTTCATTTAAACATGTCAAACAGGAAACACGCATGTGCTTTTAATGATAGTCCGCTTCATTTTAACATGTCAAACTGGCACCTGGAATTTGGTATTCATCATACAATGCTTCATTTTTATATATCAAACTGGCACCTGGCCAATAGTTGTAATCATAGCTAGCATCATATTTTTTATATTTTTATATGCCAGTTAGGAATCTTACCATTGGTTGAAGCTATACCCTGTTATATTTCAAGATGTCTGTCGGGACCCTTTGTATTGCTTGTATTTATACATATTTACATTTTGATATGCCCGTCAGAGTCATAGTCAATTCATGTTTTGGTATATTTTAATAGTCTGATATATTTTGATATGTCTGTCAGGAACATGGTCTGTGAATGTAGATATAACCCTATATTCATTTTTTAATATGTCAGTTATGACCGTGGTCAATAGTTTGGAAATAAACCAAGATAATTTTGTATGTATCAATTATAAAGCTTACCAGAGGTTGAAAAGATACAAGAATGGTTTTTCATATATGTACTAATTATGAAGCTGGTCAGTTGTTGAAAATAAACAACGATAGGTTTTTTTTATATATCACTCAGGAACCTGGCAAGTGATTATAATTATATACCTCTTCCATGTCAGATGCTAGTTAAGAATATAGTTAGTTATTGTTAGTAACTTAACCCCACTATCTTTATATACCTGTTAGGACCTTGGTAAGTGGTAGTAATTATGCATCTCAAAATTTAATATGAAGGGTCATTCTTTATAGTATCGAAATGTATTTAATGGTATTGTTTAGCAAATGCAAAAAAAAAGTTGCATCAATTTAAATGTAAATTTCAATATAACAGTCAAAATAAAGAAAAATCACTAAAATACTGAACTCTTAAGAAAAGTAAACTAGAGGCTCTCATATTAAACAATGGACACAGATAAATTCATGACAAAATTGAAATTTGGAGATGGTGATGTGTTTTTAGATCTTACTTTACTGAACATTCTTCTCGCTACAATCATCTCTATCTATAATGAACTTAGCCCAGCCATTACAGAAGAAAATATTTTCTAAAAATGTACAAGAATTTACCAAAAAAATATGAAAATTGTTAAAAATTGACTAAAAAATTGCAATAACTCCTTAAGGGGTCAATTAACAATTTTGGTCATCTTGACCTACTTGTAGATCATATTTTCCTGAACATTATTACCACTTACAGTTTGTTTTTATCTATAATAATATTCAAGATAATAACCAAAACCTGCAAAATTTGATATAAAACTACTTATTTTGGGGCATCAAACCAACAAGGGGTTGTCTGATTTGTCTGAAAATTTCAAGGCAGATAGATCTTAATCTAATAAACAATTAACTTGCCAATCAGATTTGCTCTAAATGCTTTGGTTTCAGAGATATAAGTCAAAATATATGGCCATCTTGGTTGGTAGGACTGGTCATCAGACACATTTCTTGAACAAGATAACCCAATGATGATTTTGGCCAAGTTTGGTCAAATCTGGCCCAGTAGTTTCAGAGGAGAAGATTTTTTTTCAAAGAATACTAAACTTTAAGAAAAATTGGTTAAAAATTTGCTATAAAGGGCAATAACCCTTTACGGGATCAGCTGACAATTTCGGTCTTGTGGACTTATTTGTAGATCTTATTTTGCTCAACGTTATTGCTTTTTACAGTTTATCTCTATCTATGATAATATTCAAGATAAAAACCAAAAACTGCAAAACTTTCCTTAAAATTACTTATTTGGTGGCAGCAACCCAACAACAGCTTGTCTGATTTGTCTGAAAATTTCCGGGCAGATAGATCTTGACCTAAAAACAATTTAACCAGATGTCAGATTTGCTTTGAATGCCTTTGTTTCAGAGTTAAAAGCCGAAATCTACATTTTGCCCCTAAGTTCTATTTAAGCCATGGCGGCCATCTTGGTTGGTTGGCCGGGTCACGCCACACATTTGTTGAACTAGATACCGCAATGATGATTGTGGCCAAGTTTGGTTAAATTTGGCCCCGTAGTTTCAGAGGAGAAGTTTTTTTTTTTAAAATACTAAAATATTTGAACAATGGTTTAAAATTGACAAAAAAGGGCAATAACTCTTTAAGGAGTCAACTGAAAATTTGATGATGCTGACTTATTTGTAGATCTTACTTTGCTGAACATTATTTCAGTTTTCAGTTTAACTCTATCTATAATAATATTCAAGATAATAACCAAAAACTGCAAAACTTTCCTTAAAAATACTAATTTGGTGGCAGCAACCCAACAACTGGTTTTCTGAATTGTCTGAAAATGTCAAGGCAGATGGATCTTGACCTAAAAGATAATTTAACCCCGTATCAGATTTGCTCTTAATGCTTTTGTTTCAGAGTTATAAGCCAAAACCTACATTACAGTTATGTTCTATTTTTAGCAATGGCTGCCATCTTAGTTGGTTGCCCGGGTCACGCCACACATTTTTTAAACTAGATTTGAATTAGTGGTTGTACATGTAAATCAGCTTAATTCTTGTCTGTCTATCAGAAACTTACTAGGTAATGAGCAGACCGTTGTACCGTTACATTTAAAGAAGTCTCTGATAAACGGACGAGCGGTTGTGTGTGTTGATGGTTTAAGTGATATTTTAGTGCTTTCGGAGGTTCGATATTGTGATATTTAAGAGCTCTACACAGTGTTTTGTGGTAAAAAAGGATATTACTAAAAATAGCGAGTTCAAAACAAATTTAGAATAAGAAAGTCTATAAAAAGTGACAAAATAAAACGATATCAATCAGTAGTAGAAGCGAAAAACAACATATCTTAACATGGACTATTTGGTGTGGTATAGAGTTTGATTTGCAGATATGTCGTAATTCACAGCTTTGTATATAACTTAATATATATGTTTTTCGGTGATTTAGGTCTTACCATAAACGTTTTTTGGTGATATAGAGAATCATATTTAGGATTTGTTGTAATCTAGAGCTTTATATTGACGACTTGTGGTAATTCTGAGCTTTCCGATAGGTTTAATACTAGATAAATCACACAATCCATTTAGTTCTATGCTATAATCTTAAAATATTTGAATAAAGAAAAATAAGTTATGTTATTGTTTTATTGATACGTTTGAAAATATTTTTTTTTGTTGGATTTCTTTTTCAATTAGTAAGGATTAAGGAGTATGAGAGAAATAAATCTTATAGTAATATTTTGTACACCAATTTGTATTATCTTAGATAGTACAAGGCCACACAAGCGACATTGCGGATCTATGACGGAATTAAAGTACTAACGCCTTAGTTATAGCTTGGATCTTTAGTATGCGTGTTTTTATCTGAAAAAGCCATGCTGATTATAAAGCAAACAGTTTTCTTTCCTTTTAAAATCTTTCAGTTTGAACCCGTCGACCCGGAACTTATAAACAATAGGTAAAATGTATTATGTGAAAAACAAAAGGGCCTTGAATTGTGTACATTTTTTATCAACATCATTGTCCATTATTTGAAAAACTAAGGCTTTTCTACCTCATGCATAGATTGCCTTAGCTGCATTTGGCATAACTTTTAGGAATTTTTGTCCTAAATGCTCTTCAACTTCGTACTGTATTTGGCCTTCTTAATTTTTTTAATATCAAAATCCTATTATTAATAATCAACTAATCAACTAGTGCATTTCAATATGTCATAATGCAACAGAATAACGACGGACACATCTCGCGAACTTACGACAGAATACTAGGACATCACTAACAAAGTATAAACTCCACATATCACATGATTGTATCAATGCTCCAAAAAAAATGTTTTGTTTTATAATATTAGTATGTTTGTATGTCTTTGTCCTGCGTGTTAATGTGTTTATTTGTACTGTATTCCTTTCAAGTAAAACTTAAAATCACAAAAATACTCAACTCCTACGAATGTTGTCATTTTAGCGGGATTTGTTTAACATTGCCATACAAGCGAGAGATTTAGATAGTCATAATAGCAGGTTCAGCCGATTTTATTTTCATAAAATGCACAGTATCAGGTCCGTTTTTTCCTCTTATAAGTGATGTGTTTCCCTCAGTTTTTGTTTGTTCCCGGATTTGTTTTCCGATAATCGATTTATGACTTTTGAACAGCAGTAAAAAAACTGTAGCCCTTTATTTATTTTATCACACGTAAATTTACAAAAAACATCATAGTTTCGTTTTTACATTAGTAGAGACAAATACAAAAATATAAATTTAGGATGAGCTAGAAATGGGGTATTTTCTAACCAGGACAATGAGTCTACAGTATTCGTATTATCTTAGATCAATCAATAACTATTATTAATGAACTGATGATAAATAAGTTGCATTGCTCTTACAAATAATTAAATTACTCTTAATAGCATCGGATTGTAACTAGTTTCCGGTTTGTGTCGTCATTGTAAAGCTAATGATAGTCATTGATTAATTGCTCGGTGTTTAAATTGTCCGTTACGTTAATAATCTAATGTATAAAAATATGTAAATGAACACATTGAATTGGAGTTATACAAACGGCTTTGTTATTGTAAAACAATAGTGAATGTCTATATTTTGAATTGACTGATTGTCGATTGTTAAAAACGAATGAACATTATTTCATTTATATTAAGGATGAATGCTGGCCAACATAAACATGTTTGTAATATGTAGTAGAATGGTTTACACACTAATAGATATTCTATATATAAACAGAGCGGGTACTACCCGACTGCTCGGTTTTGATGAAATGCTTGTTTGTCATACAGAATTGTAATACATGTATCTATGATAAATGTACTGACATAAACATATAAACATATTTCTTAGTATCTAAAAATAAGACAAAAAAAATAAACACGTTACTTTTTTTTTAAATTGATTGAAACAGAAGCATTTTTCACTTCATGGACGATTTGCTGTTATATCATCAATAGTTATCAAAGGTACCAAGATTATAAACACTTACAGTGCAGACTTTACCTTCATGTACTATTTACAAATTAAGAAAACATGTATTAACTTTCTATGGAATTTTAAAACTCATCATGGGGCATATTAACTATTTTAGAAAGATCTAAATCTAGTATGCATTTTCCAGACATAATAAAATTGAGAATGAGAATTGAGACACAACAACCTTACTAAAGAGCAGAGAACAGCCGAAGTCCACTAACGTGTATTCAATACAGAGAGAAAATCCCGCATCTGGAGTGGTTCAGCTGGTCCCTATACAAACATGTGTCACTTATTAAGAAGGGATATAGATTCGATACTATTGTCAGGTCATTAAAGATTGCATATTTAGGCGTTAATATTGAGTCACTTTTAGGGTCTTGGCATCGGAACTAAACACATTAATTCACAAACCAGTTGTTGGCATGACACGGGTAATGTTGTACTCATATATGTTATGATGGTATGATTCTAAAACCCTAACGAGAAGGAATGTGGTCGGTATTTATATGATGAAATCATTATCTTTCAATCAGTTTAATTGATGTCTGGAGCTGGCATGTCAGTTAACTGCTAGTTGTTTATGTATGCCAATTATTGTAATTGTGTTTGTGCCAATAAAATATTTGTATTTGTATTTGTATTATTGTCATTTTGTTTATTTTCTTTTGTTACATCTTCTGACATCAGACTCGGACTTCTCTTGAAATGAATTTTAATGTGCGTATTGATACACATTTCCTGTTTTACATTGGCTAGAGGTATAGGGGAGGGTTGAGATTTCATAAACATGTTTAACTCCCCCGCATATTTGCGCCTGTCACAATTCAGGAGCATCTGGCGTTTGTTAGTCTTGTGTAATTTTTATTTTTAGTTTCTTGTGTACAATTTGAAGTTTAGTATGGCGTTCATTCTCACTGAAATAGTATACAGTTGTTTCTGGGCCAGCCTGGGGTTGTTGTCTGTTTGGCACATTCCACATTTCCAGTTTCAATTTTAGCTCATTGAAAACGGAAGTCATACTAAACTCCAAAATATATAAAAATAAATAAAATTGAAAATCCTACAATGCTAACGACACATAAATTTATAACTATAGGTCACTGAGCGTCCAAACCGCATAGTCAGCTTTAAAATGCCCTGAAATAACAAGTGTTAAACCACTCAAACGAGAAAACTAACAGCCTAATTTATTTACAAAAAATGAACAAATAAATAATTATGTAACACATCAAAAAAACGATGACCTTCGAATTACAGGTTTCTGACTTGAGTTTATTTCCTAACATGGTATGCTTGGTTGACGGTGGTTTCGTACGAGAAAGCTATTGAATAAAGGCATTTACTTGTCATTCGTTGTACAACAGAAACGATCATTAATTGGTTGGCAGTTATATTATATGTTTGTGTAATAGATGACAACGGATTTGCTTAACTTGTTGTAGCCTATTTAGACATTTGAGTTATCGCCAAACAAAACTTTTCACATACGTTTTACTTGCAATAACTAACAAGACGTAATGAGGTAGGATTGTTAATGAGACAGTTATCTATCAAATATAATCCTTATTATCAATACTGATAAATGAATGTAGCGTTATTGGCGACTGTACAACCTTTAATAATGAGGAAAAAAAACATACCGTTACATGTTAATGCTGTGTTTCTGTTGTGTCGTAGTTCACTTATATTTGATGCGTTTCCATAAGTTTTAGTTTGTAACTCGCATTTTTTTCCTCCTCTCTTTCGATTTATGAATTTCGGACAGCGGTATACTACTGTTGCCTTAATTTAGTTGGATGTAAAAGCTTAACACAAACCAATTGCAATTATTCAAAAGATAAAACCAACAGCTTGATATGAAATAAAACAATACACCAACAAATAAAAACAGGAACCAAGGTAAACCACTGAACTACAAGCACCTGATTTCAGACCGTTTCATAAAGAATGTGTCGGGGTTATACATGTACGAGAGCTCCCTACTCTCTTCTAATCTAAGACACCGTGTTGTCCGTTGTAGTACGAATCATACTTGACAATGTGAATAAACAAATTAGAATAAGGAGACCCTGGTTATCAACCATGTTTAAAGTTATAGATAATGGTTTTCATATCATAATCGTATAATTATATGAAAGTCTGAACGTGAAAATTCCATATCAAGAGTCAGGCTTTATATGGTCATTAACCCAACCTGCACTTGTTCAGTGAATAAATACGTCATACTAAACTCCAAAACATATATAAAAAAGTTCAAGCCCACAAATACTGAACTCCGTGCAAAATTCTACACGGAAAGTCACTAAACAAATGGCAAAATCAAATCTCAAACGCATCAAAGGAATACACAACAACGGTCATACTCTTGATTTAGCACAGGCCCATTAATGCGGCGAAGTTAAAACATGATTTGTGAGATCTCATACTACTCGCCAATTTAGAACAAAGAAAAATTAATACAGTAAACTCAGTATGAAAGAAGTATGAGTCCGACGTCGGCACTGACTAAACAATCTCAGCAAAATAGTAATGATAAATGAATTAACAAAGGACTTTAAGAATCATTATCGAGTAACAATAGAAATATTACTGGACCTCCATGGATCAAGGCACAAACGAATGGTAGGGGTGAGTGAAAAAAATTATAGTCACTTTGTAAATAATTTTTGTTATTTTATTTTTGTTGTAAGTAATTTATTGTTTAAAATTTGTTGGTGAAGGGGGATGCTTTATTTTTCTTTCTTTCTTTTTTAAAAGGACAGATAATTTTTCTAACAAATTCTTACCTAATTAAACACAATGATAGTTATCTCATTTTTGGCTGGCAAGTATTTCATAAACTCAAAAATATCATACCCCCTTTTCCTAAAGTTAAAGAGATAGTGGTGTTGTTCCATAGTTAATAAGAATAATATCATACCCCCTTTTCCTAAAGTTAAAGAGATAGTGGTGTTGTTCAATAGTTAATAAGAATATTGAGTCATTCGATAATTAATGTCGAGTAAAAGATATCTATAGAATATTTATAGTTATAGTATAATTGTAAAAGATATCTGTAGAATATTTATAGTTATAGTATAATTTTTACAAGACATAGTGAATCACAAAGATTGTTTAAGTCTGATACACATAAACGTGGGTTACATCTAGCTTGTTTTAAAGTATTTTAAAATGATTTGCATGAACAAGTTCATGTTACATAATGCTCCTTTAATTTTACCGATACATTTACAAAACTTCACATTATTTGTTTCAAAAGTTAAAATGTGCGTCTACGACAATCCTTGGTATTTCAGTTCAATACACGGAGGAAAGAATTGTTTCTGAATTCAACTGAAATGTATCTATTATGGAACACTTTTAAACATAAACTCCACCTGTACAATAAATATGAAACGAATCAAATGTTTAAAAAAAATAACTTTGAATTTTAATCAGGAATGTTATGACCTAAAACAGATCATTATTTTATTCCTTGAGTGAAGCAAGTTTCATTGAACCTTGGTATCGTCCAAGTTGATTCTTCAAAAGAAAGAACTATCGTTTTGAAAGAAAATAAGCAGATATATATATAAAAATGAACTAGTGAACAACAAAGAAAATAATGTGCACTAAGAAAATACTATGATCCCATTAATAATTCATTGAAGTTATATCTATAGCTTTTTTAAATAACGATTGAATTTCTTTTTCAGGACCGATATTTTATATCTCCATTAAAATGATTTAATGATTTCTTTGATTGTTCAACATTTATAAAGAGAAGTTAAAGGTAATGAATTACATGATTGTCTATGTTTGTATACGCCACGTTACCTTAACGGCGCTTGTTAATCGTAATTCTTGATATTTATGTTTTGTTTGGTCATATAGATTTTCAACTGTTGAATTCATTCAACATATTTGACTGTCAAATATTCGGCTTTGAGCGTTCCTTATTAAGGTTAATAAAGAAAAGCGTTCGGACGCGTGAAATTTAGAATGTGTTTATTTCATACATTTTTGAGTACATTTTCGGTTAAGGGTAAGAGAATTTGACGCGAATCGTATGCGTATATTACGTGAATAAAAGGCGATATCACCAATAAATTGAGAATGGGCAAATGTTTTTCACGTGAATTAATGGAGGATGAAAATCACCCTACTCTTTAATTGAATCTTCTCTCACCTTGAGTCATGATTATCCGGGCACTTCAGTTATATAGACGAAGAACTCTGCACTCACCAACAACAATCTAATATAGGTCCATAATTATTGTTTTGTTTTCAACTATTTTTCTCACGTGTTTATTTAATTTTACAAATAATTAGTGAAAAACAAAAGATGTTTTTATTAGTTCTTTTGAGAAAAATTACTTTGAAAATATGTAATTAGAATCAACATTATGTGCAAAAAAACTTCAATTGATCTATATTGCACAAACAAAACACAATTAGCTTCCAAAAACCAATGTTCTGTGAGAGTTCATTTGAAATAACATCTTTTGACTTGAAATCTCCATACGTTTGATAATACCTGGATGGACCAACCTGATATACTAAAACTATTGTTTGTATTTGCTAATAATTATAGGTTTGTGTGAAGCAGATACATGTATTTGAAGGCCGTACGGTGACCTATAGGTGTTAATGTTGTGCCATTTTAGTTTCTTGTTGACAGTGGTCTCATCGGCAATCATAAGACATCTTCTTTTTTTTTATATAAACGTAGGAATTATGTATCCAATGATATCAGTAAAATATTCATTTGGTATTGAAGAATATTCATAACACTCAAGTAAGAAATGTTCAACGAACTAGTCAGATTTAAAAGAGGGACGAACGATACCAAAGGGACAGTCAAACTCATAAATGAACCCATTTGGTGGGATTCTTGAAAAGATTCCCCTTATATTAGACTTTGTTCACATGTAACCAGATTGTTCGAGTTAAAATTTGTAGTATTGTAGACTTAAACTCCAGCTAGTTTGAAAATATGATACGTCTGCCTTCCGAGTCCAAACTTAAATATAGACTGCTTTTCTCGTTTATTACTTAAAATTACTTGAAACTACAACGAAACTTCTGAGAAATTTCCCAGGTTTTTTTATTTGTGATTTTACTTTTTTGTAATCATATCCATCTGTTTAAAACCGTTAAAGGACTTATGATCCTCAAACACTATTCGACATACAGGTTTATTGACAGGTTATAGGTATTTCTATGGTGGACAATTGTCATTTAAAAGCTTGCTTGTTCTTGCACTGCTTTAAATCACACCGAACTCAGTAAAACCTAATCTTAATTTGATTGATAAATTCAAACACTTACCGCTGTATTGATTTATTTTTCCTTTAAATAATCATGATTTTTCTAAATATATTGCCAAAATTTATAAAAAGCAATAACACTGAATTAATCAAATATAAACGATAATAACTGTTGGTTAATAGTTCAGTTTAAACACAATTCCACAAAAGGAACGATGTTTCGTGTCCTATTGTTAATTTTTATTTTGAAGTCGGTGATTATAATAAAGAAGATGTGGTAAGATTGCCTATGAGACAACTGTCCACAAGAGACCAAAATGACACAGACAAGTTGATGTTTATTTGGTACCGTCTTATGGTGTTTATGGATCCCAACTAATTCGCTAAGTACGTGTTTGTTGTGACGTTTTAAATTTCAATGAATCTGACTTCTGTATTCCTGGTTAGAAGTGAATGGCAAATTAAACAATCAAATTGTTCAGTCTCCATTAAAATCTGTGCGATTTCAGTTTCTTAAATTTGAGGCAAATAGGTACACATTAGGTACACAGCTACTTTTGCATAGGTACTGTTTCTGTACTAAAAATATGTAGTACTGGAAATTTACTTTGATATCTAGTAATATTTCTTTACTTTAAAATTATTGTAATATTTAGGATTTGAAAATTATAATTTTTAGAGATTTGAAATAGAAAAACTTTCAAAATGCTAAAAATGTAACGGTATTAACCAAAAATCTGTAGTACCTAAATTTACCTAAAAGTTACGAATACATTGGCTGTATACTTCTACCTAACATCTTGACGTCCAGTTCCATAGTTAGGTACGGATACATTGGCTGTATACTTCTACCTATCATATTGACGTCCAGTTCCATAGTTAGATACGGATACATTGGCTGTATACTTCTACCTAACATCTTGACGTCTAGTTCAATACTTAGATACGGATACATTGGCTGTATACTTCTACCTAACATATTGACGTCCAGTTCCATAGTTAGATACGGATACATTGGCTGTATACTTCTACCTAACATCTTGACGTCTAGTTCAATACTTAGATACGGATACATTGGCTGTATACTTTTACCTAACATATTGACGTCCAGTTCCATACTTAGATACGGATACATTGGCTGTATACTTCTACCTAACATCTTGACGTCCAGTTCCATACTTAGATACGGATACATTGGCTGTATACTTCTACCTAACATCTTGATGTCTTGTTCCATACTTAGATACGGATACATTGGCTGTATACTTCTACCTAACATCTTGATGTCTTGTTCCATACTTAGATACGGATACATTGGCTGTATACTTCTACCTAACATCTTGACGTCTAGTTCAATACTTAGATACGGATACATTGGCTGTATACTTTTACCTAACATCTTGACGTCTAGTTCCATACTTAGATACGGATACATTGGCTGTATACTTCTACCTAACATCTTGACGTCTAGTTCCATACTTAGATACGGATACATTGGCTGTATACTTCTACCTAACATCTTGACGTCCAGTTCCATACTTAGATACGGATACATTGGCTGTATACTTCTACCTAACATCTTGACGTCCAGTTCCATAGTTAGGTACGGATACATTGGCTGTATACTTCTACCTAACATCTTGACGTCCAGTTCCATACTTAGATACGGATACATTGGCTGTATACTTCTACCTAACATCTTGACGTCTAGTTCCATACTTAGATACGGATACATTGGCTGTATACTTCTACCTAACATATTGACGTCTAGTTCCATACTGAGGTACGGATACATTGGCTGTATACTTCTACCTAACATCTTGACGTATAGTTCCATACTTAGATACGGATACATTGGCTGTATACTTCTACCTAACATCTTGACGTATAGTTCCATACTTAGATACGGATACATTGGCTGTATACTTCTACCTAACATATTGACGTCTAGTTCCATACTGAGGTACGGATGCATTGGCTGTATAGTGCTATCCTTCATATTGACGTCCAGTTCCATACTTAGGTACGGATACATTGGCTGTATACTTCTACCTAACATCTTGACGTATAGTTCAATACTTAGATACGGATACATTGGCTGTATACTTCTACCTAACATCTTGACGTCCAGTTCCATACTTAGATACGGATACATTGGCTGTATACTTCTACCTAACATCTCTAGTTCCATACTTAGATACGGATACATTGGCTGTATACTTTTACCTAACATCTTGACGTCTAGTTCCATACTTAGATACGGATACATTGGCTGTATACTTCTACCTAACATCTTGACGTCCAGTTCCATACTTAGATACGGATACATTGGCTGTATACTTCTACCTAACATCTTGACGTCTAGTTCCATACTTAGATACGGATACATTGGCTGTATACTTCTACCTAACATCTTGACGTCTAGTTCCATACTTAGATACGGATACATTGGCTGTATACTTCTACCTAACATCTTGACGTCCAGTTCCATACTTAGGTACGGATACATTGGCTGTATACTTCTACCTAACATCTTGACGTCCAGTTCCATACTTAGGTACGGATACATTGGCTGTAGAGTGCTATCCTCCATATTGACGCCCAGTTCTATACTAAGGTACAGATATATTGACTGTATAGTGCTATCCTTCATATTGACGTATAGTTCCATACTTAGATACGGATACATTGGCTGTATACTTCTACCTAACATCTTGATGTCTTGTTCCATACTTAGATACGGATACATTGGCTGTATACTTCTACCTAACATCTTGACGTATAGTTCCATACTTAGATACGGATACATTGGCTGTATACTTCTACCTAACATCTTGACGTCTAGTTCCATACTTAGATACGGATACATTGGCTGTATACTTTTACCTAACATCTTGACGTCCAGTTACATACTTAGGTACGGATACATTGGCTGTAGAGTGCTATCCTCCATATTGACGCCCAGTTCTATACTAAGGTACAGATATATTGACTGTATAGTGCTATCCTTCATATTGACGTCCAGTTCCATACTTAGGTATGGATACATTGGCTGTATACTACTACATAACATATTGACGTCCAGTTACATACTTAGGTACTGATACATTGACTGTAGAGTGTTCTCATCCATATTGACGCCCAGTTCCATACTTAGGTACAAATACATTGGCTGTTTAGTGCTATCCTTCATATTGACGGCCAGTTACATACTAAGTTACGGATACAATTTTCTGTATAGTGCTATCCTACATATTGACGTCCAGTTACATACTTAGGTACAGATACATTGGCTGTATAGTGCTATCGTTCATATTGACGCCCAATTACATACTTAGGTACGGATGCATTAGCTGTATAGTGCTATCCTTCATATTGACGCCCAGTTCCATACTGAGGTACGGATATATTGATTGTATAGTGCCATCCTTCATATTGACGTCCAGTTCCATACTTAGGTCAGATACATTGGCTGTATAGTGCTATCCTACATATTGACGCCCACTTCCATCCTCAGGTACGGATACACAGGCTGTATAGTGCTATCCTTCATATTGACGGCCAGTTACATACTTAGGTACGATGATGTCGGCTGTATAGTGATATACTTCGTATTGAGGCCCAGTTACATACTTAGGTACGGATACATTGGCTTTATTGTGCTTTCCTTCTTATTGACGGCCAGTTCCATACTTAGGTACGGATACATTGGCTGTATAGTGCTTTCCTTCATATTGACGCCCAGTTAATAATAAGGTGCGGATATATTGGCTGTATAGTGCTATCCTTCATATTGACGTCCAGTTACATACTAAGGTACGGATACATGGGCTGTATAGTGCTATCCTTCATATTGACGTCAAGTTACATACTTAGGTACGAATACATTGGCTGTATAGTGCTATCCTTCATATTGACGCCCAGTTACATACTTAGGTACGGATGCATTGGCTGTATAGTGCTATCCTTCATATTGACGCCCAGTTACATACTTAGGTACGGATGTATTTGCTGTATTGTGCTATCCTTCATATTGACGTCCAGTTACATATGTAGGTACGGATACATTGGCTGTATAGTGCTATCCTTCATATTGACGGCCATTTACATACTTAGGTACAGATACATTGGCTGTATACTGCTATCCTTCATATAGATGGCCAGTTACATACTTAGGTACGGATACATTGGCTGTATACTGCTATCCTTCATATTGACGACCAGTTACATATTTAGGTACGGATACATTTGCTGTAAAGTGCTATCCTTCATATTGACGGCTAGTTACATACGTAGGTACGGATACATTAGCTGTATACTACTACCCAACATATTGACGTCCAGTTACATACTTAGGTACGGATACATTTGCTGTATTGTGCTATCCCTTTTATTGACGGCTATTTACTTACTTAGGTCAGATACATTGACTGTATAGTGATATCCTTCATAGTGACGGCCAGTTACATACTTAGGTACGGATACAATTTGCTGTATAGTGCTATCCTACATATTGACGTCCAGTTACATACTTAGGTACGGAAACATTGGCTGTATAGAGCTGTTCTTCATATTGACGCCCAATAACATACTTAGGTACGGATACATTGGCTGTATAGTGCTTTCCTTTCATATTGACGCCCAGTTCCATACTGAGGTACGGAGATATTGGTTGTATAGTGCTATCCTTCATATTGAAGTCCAGTTCCATACTTAGGTCAGATACATTGGCTGTATAGTGCTATCCTACATATTGACGCCCAGTTCCACCCTAAGGTACGGATACATAGGCTGTATAGTGCTATCCAACATATTGACGTCCAGTTACATACTTAGCTACGGATACATTGGCTGTATAGTGCTATCCTTCATATTGACGGCCAGTTACATACTTAGGTACGATTATTTCGGCTGTATAGTGCTATCCTTCGTATTGAGGCCCAGTTACATACTTAGGTACGGATATATTGGCTTTATTGTGCTATCCTTCTTTTTGACGGCCAGTTCTATACTTAGGTACGGATACATTGGCTGTATAGTGCTATCCTTCATATTGACGTCCAGTTACATACTTAGGTACGGAGACATGAGCTGTATAGTGCTATCCTTCATATTGACGTCCAGTTACATACTTATGTACGAATACATGGGCTGTATAGTGCTATCCTTCATATTGACGCCCAGTTACATACTTATGTACGGATACATTGGCTGTATAGTGCTATCATTCATATTGACCCCCAGTTACATACTTAGGTACGGATATATTGGCTGTATTGTGCTATCCTTCATATTGACGTCCAGTTACATACTTAGGTACGGATACATGGGCTGTATAGTGCTATCCTTCATATTGACGTCCAGTTACATACTTAGGTACGAATACAATGGCGGTATAGTGCTATCCTTCATATTGACGCCCAGTTCCATACTTAGGTACGGATACATTGGCTGTATAGTCCTATCCTTCATATTGACGACCGGTTACATACTGATGTACGGATACATTGGCTGTATAGTGCTATCCTTCATATTGACGGCCATTTACATACTTAGGTACAGATACATTGGCTGTATACTGCTATCTTTCATATTGACGCCCAGTTACATACTTAGGGACGGATACATTTGCTGTATAGTGCTATCCCTTTTATTGACGGCTAGTTACATACATAGGTACGGAGATATTGGTTGTATAGTGCTATCCTTCATATTGAAGTCCAGTTCCATACTTAGGTCAGATACATTGGCTGTATAGTGCTATCCTACATATTGACGCCCAGTTCCATACTTAGGTCAGATACATTGCCTGTATAGTGCTATTCTACATATTGACGCCCAGTTCCATCCTAAGGTACGGATACATAGGCTGTATAGTGCTATCCTTCATATTGACGGCCAGTTACATACTTAGGTACGATTATTTCGGCTGTATAGTGCTATCTTTCGTTTTGAGGCCCAGTTACATACTTAGGTACGGATACATTGGCTTTATTGTGCTATCCTTCTTATTGACGGCCAGTTCTATAGATATAGGAAGATGTGGTGTGAGTGCCAATGAGACAACTCTCCATCCAAATAATTTAAAAATTAAACCATTATAGGTTAAAGTACGGTCTTCAACACGGAGCCTTGGCTCACACCGAACAACAAGCTATAAAGGGCCCCAAAATTACTAGTGTAAAACCATTCAAACGGGAAAACCAACGGTCTAATCTATATAAACAAAACGAGAAACGAGAAACACGTATATATTACATAAACAAACGACAACTACTGTACATCAGATTCCTGACTTAGGACAGGTGCAAACATTTGCAGCGGGATTAAACGTTTTAATGGGCCCAAACCTTCTCCCTTTTTCTGAAACAATAGCATAACATCACAACATATAAAAACATACGATAAAATATCAATTAGCAGACTTAACTCAATCAAAAAACGTATGATTACACAAAGAACGAATAAATTTGATCTGCGATATCTGAGTACAAATGCACAGTTAATTAAATATTAGAGACAAACAGTCATGACCAAAAGGCTATCAAACAAATTCAAACACACTGAGAAATATTTAACCAATCAATGTTCACTTTAGAAAAAAACCGGTTTTTTATAATCTTGAAGTTTATACAAATGTTGTAAGAATAAGTGAAAAATTGAAGATATTACAAATAATCAAAGCTGGTATACAGCCAAGATCCATATAAATAAAAAATGACAAAAAAGCATTATAAACAGTATCAACAGGTCGAATTAACAAGAAAATACGATTTGAGAGTACTCGCAGTTACTGACAGGCTGTATTCTGCTATACTTAGGTACAGATACATTGGCTGTATAGTGCTATCCTTCATATTGACGCCCAGTTAATACTAGGGTACGGAAATATTGGCTGTATAGTGCTATCCTTCATATTGACGCCCAGTTACATACTTAGGTACGGATATATTGGCTGTATTGTGCTATCCTTCATATTGACGTCCAGTTACATACTTAGGTACGGATACATGGGCTGTATAGTGCTATCCTTTATATTGACGTCCAGTTACATACTTAGGTACGGATACATTGGCTGTATAGGGCTATCCTTCATATTGACGGCCAGTTCCATACTTAGCTACGGATACATTGGCTGTATAGTGCTGTCCTTCATATTGACGGCCAGTTCCATACTTAGGTACGGATACATTGGCTGTATAGTGCTATCCTTCAAATTGACGACCGGTTACATACTGATGTACGGATACATTGGCTGTATAGTGCTATCCTTCATATTGACGGCCATTTACATACTTAGGTACAGATACATTGGCTGTATTCTGCTATCCTTCATATTGACGGCCAGTTACATACTTAGATACGGATACATTTGCTGTATAGTGCTATCGTTTTTATTGACGGCTAGTTACATACGTAGGTACGGATACATTTGCTGTATAGTGCTATACTTCATATTGACGCCAAGATACATACTGAGTTACGGATACATTGGCTGTAGAGTGCTATCCTCCATATTGACGCCCAGTTCCAAACTTAGGTACAGATACATTGGCTGCATAGTGATATCCTTCATATTGACGGCCAGTTACATACTTAGGTACGGATACAATTTGCTGTATAACGCTATCCTACATATTGACGTCCAGTTACATACTTAGGTACGGATACATTGGCTGTATAGTGCTATCCTTCATATCGACGCTCAATTACATACTTAGGTACGGATACATTGGCTGTATAGTGCTATCCTTCATATTGACGCACAGTTCCATACTGAGGTACGGATATATTGGTTGTATAGTGGTATCCTTCATATTGACGTCCAGTTCCATACTTATGTCAGATACATTGGATGTATAGTGCTATCCTTCATATTGACGTCCAGTTCCATACTGAGGTACGGATATGTTGGCTTTATAGTGCTATCCTACATATTGACGTCCAGTTACATACTTAGCTACGGATACATTGGCGGTATAGTGATATCCTTCATATTGACGGCCAGTTACATACTTAGGTACGATTATGTCGGCTGTATAGTGCTATCCTTCGTATTGAGGCCCAGTTACATACTTAGGAACGGATACATTTGCTGTATAGTGCTATCCTTCATATTGACGTCCAGTTCCCTACTTAGGTACTATTATGTTGGCTGTATAGTGCTATCCCACATATTGACGGCCAGTTTCATACTTAGGTACGGATACATTTGCTGTATAGTGCTATCTTACATATTGACGTCAAGTTACATACGTAGGTACGGATACCTTTGCTGTATAGTGCTATCCTTCATATTGATGTCCAGTTACATACTTAGGTATGATTATGTTGGCTGTATAGTGCTATCCTACATATTGACGGCCAGTTCCATACTTAGGTACGTAAACATTGGCTTTATAGCGCTATCCGTCATATTGATGCCAAGTTACATACGTAGGAACGGATACATAGGCTGTATAGTGATATCCTACATATTGACGTCCAGTTACATACTTAGCTACGGATACATTGGCTGTATAGTGCTATCCTTCATATTGACGGCCAGTTACATACTTAGGTACGATTATTTCGGCTGTATAGTGCTATCCTTCGTATTGAGGCCCAGTTACATACTTAGGTACGGATACATTGGCTTTATTGTGCTATCCTTCTTATTGACGGCCAGTTCTATACTTAGGTACGGATACATTGGCTGTATAGTGCTATCCTATATATTGACGGCAAGTTACATACTTAGGTACGGATAAATTGGCTGTATAGTGCTATCCTTCATATTGACGGCCAGTTACATACCTAGGTATGGATATGTTGGCTGTATACTGCTACCTAACATATTGACGTCCAGTTCCATACTTAGGTACGGACACATTTGCTTTATAGTGCTATCCTTCATATTGACGTCCAGTTACAAACTTATGTACGGGTAAGTTGTCTGTATACTGCTACCTAACATATTGACGTCCAGTTACATACTTAGGTACGGACACATTTGCTTTATAGTGCTATCCTTCATATTGACGTCCAGTTACAAACTTATGTACGGGTAAGTTGTCTGTATACTGCTTCCTAACATATTGACGTCTAGTTACATACTAAGATGCGGATACATTGCCCAAGTGCTATCCTTCATATTGAAGCCCAGTTCCATACTTACATCTGTTGTTATTAATTGGTTTTCCTTCTGATGTTTCAACGAAAATTTCACAAATCCTTCTATATATTACACTTACTCGATATCGATTGTTTATTTTTCATTAAATATGAATGTAATTGTATTGATTAAGTTACAGATCGTTGTTACTTGAATATGATTCTCATAAATTTAAACTATTATAACTCAAAGACATGATACACTAATAGAGATTTGACTGTTTGTTACACTGCATGGTAGATTTTAAGATGTCAGATTTTCAGTATTGGTTATCGACTTTATTGTAAGTTACAGTACATGATATATTTTAAAATGTCGGAGTTACAGTTTTTGTTATGATCTTTATTGTATATTGCACTACCTAATAGATTTTGATATTATAGAGTTTTAGTTTTGGGTTTAGCTTTTATTACACTGCATGATAGATGTTCAGATGTCACAGTTTCAGTTTTTTGTTATACACTTTATTGTATGTATACGGGGTATATATCTCCCAATTGATACGATATCCCCGTGCTTGCATTTCCTATCATGATTTTCTTGATAGAGGGTTGCTGCATACAAGGAAGCTATTAAACCAACAGTTTTAAATGGTGAAGTTGAAATCATCCCTTCGTACATTTTACGGACGCCATCACCAGTTGGTTGACCGTTATGGAATAACCGTTTCACAAATGATATCGGATATGTTCCTTAAGTCGTAACTATAATCCCATTCCTTTTTATGTATGTGACCTACCGAATGAGACTATTTACCGGATTTGATATCACATAAGCAACACGACGGGTGCCACATGTGGAGCAGGATCTGCTTACCCTTGTGGAGCACCTGAGATCACTTCTAGTTTTTTGTGGGAATCGTGTTGTTTATTCTTTAGTTTTCTATGTTGTGTCATGTGCACTATTGTTTGTCTGTTTGTCTGTTTGTCTTTTTCATTTTTAGCCATGGCGTTGTCAGTTTGTTTGAGATTTATGAGTTTGACTGCCCCTTTGGTATCTTTCGTCCCTCTTTTTAAATAGAGAATGGACATGGTAATGTGTCAATGAAACACAAAACAAGATCATAGAGCAGACTTAAACCGAAGGCTACCAATGAGATACCAAAGTTTCAGTTATAGGTAAAGACTTTACTGTATGTTACACTACATGATAGATTTTAAGATGTCGGATTTTGAGTTTTTGTTATGATCTTTATTATATGTTGCACTACCTAATAGATTTTGATATTATAGAGTTTTAGTTTTTGGGTTTAGCTTTTATCATATGTAACACTGTATGATAGATGTTCAGATGTCACAGTTTCAGTTTTTGTTATATACTTTATTGTATGTTAAACTGCATGATAGATATTGAGATGTCAGAGTTTTTAGTTTTGTTAAATACTTTATTGTATGTTATACTGCATGATAGGTTTTACGATGTCAGAGTTTCAGGCTTTGATAAAGACTTTACTGTATGTTAAACTGCTTAATAGAGTTTGAGATGTCAGAGTTTCAGTTTTGGTTATGGACTTGATTGTTTGTTACACTGAATGGTAGATTTTGAGATGTCGGAGTTTCAGTTTTGGGTTTTTACTTTATTGTAAATTACAGTACATGATAAATTTTGACATTTCAGAGTTTCAGGTTTTGATAAAGTTTTTATTGTATGTTAAACTGCATGATATATTTGCTGAAATTAGAGCTTCCATCTTTGTTATACACTTAATTGTATGTAACACTGAAAGATATATTTTGAGATTATAGAATTTCAGATCTTACTATAGACTCTATAATATACATTAAGCATGCATGTAGCTCTGTTACATGAAATGATCCCTGCCCCTTTAATCCACATCTGTGTTTATATAGAGACTGAGAGGAAACGAGATATTGTGACTTAGATGGAGAGGTATCTTTTTGGCACTCATATCACATCTTTTTATATCTTTTGGTGAATAAGTAACCATCTATATGTACATTGAATGGTGAACACCAGCGATCCCTTAAATATGATAAAATACTAACCACCTTAAACCCATTAATAAATTAAGTAATTTGCGTAGAGTGTTTATACATTTTGATGAGTGTGCTGTCTAAACAAGCGTTTTGATCGTTATGGTGTTTATTGGCGTAGAAACTGTTGTTTTTTTTGTGTGTAGGGTGGTTGAATAGTTTTGGTGTCCATGACGTTAATGGCGTTTAAACAGTTTTTAGTGTGGAGGGTGTTTGAATAGTTTTGATGTCCATGACGTTAATGGCGTTTAAACAGTTTTTAGTGTGTAGGGTGGTTGAATAGTTTTGGTGTCCATGACGTTAATGGCGTTTAAACAGTTTTTAGTGTGGAGGGTGTTTGAATAGTTTTGATGTCCATGACGTTAATGGCGTTTTAACTGTTTTTAGTGTGTAGGGTGGTTGAATAGTTTTGGTGTCCATGACGTTAATGGCGTTTAAACAGTTTTTAGTGTGTAGGGTGTTTGAATAGTTTTGATGTCCATGACGTTAATGGCGTTTTAACTGTTTTTAGTGTGTAGGGTGGTTGAATAGTTTTGGTGTCCATGACGTTAATGGCGTTTAAACAGTTTTTAGTGTGTAGGGTGTTTGAATAGTTTTGATGTCCATTACGTTAAATGCGTTTAAACAGTTTTTAGTGTGGAGGGTGTTTGAATAGTTTTGATGTCCATGACGTTAATGGCGTTTAAACAGTTTTTGATGTGTAGGGTGGTTGAATAGTTTTGGTGTCCATGACGTTAATGGCGTTTAAACAGTTTTTAGTGTGGAGGGTGTTTGAATAGTTTTGATGTCCATGACGTTAATGGCGTTTAAACAGTTTTTAGTGTGGAGGGTGGTTGAATAGTTTTGATGTCCATGACGTTAATGGCGTTTAAACAGTTTTTGATGTGTAGGGTGGTTGAATAGTTTTGGTGTCCATGACGTTAATGGCGTTTAAACAGTTTTTAGTGTGGAGGGTGTTTGAATAGTTTTGGTGTCCATGACGTTAATGGCGTTTAAACAGTTTTTAGTGTGTAGGGTGTTTGAATAGTTTTGGTGTCCATGACGTTAATGGCGTTTTAACTGTTTTTAGTGTGGAGGGTGTTTGAATAGTTTTGGTGTCCATGACGTTAATGGCGTTTAAACAGTTTTTAGTGTGGAGGGTGTTTGAATAGTTTTGATGTCCATGACGTTAATGGCGTTTAAACAGTTTTTGATGTGTAGGGTGGTTGAATAGTTTTGGTGTCCATGACGTTAATGGCGTTTAAACAGTTTTTCGTGTGGAGGGTGTTTGAATAGTTTTGATGTCCATGACGTTAATGGCGTTTAAACAGTTTTTGATGTGGAGGGTGTTTGAATAGTTTTGATGTCCATGACGTTAATGGCGTTTTAACTGTTTTTAGTGTGTAGGGTGTTTGAATAGTTTTGATGTCCATGACGTTAATGGCGTTTAAACAGTTTTTGATGTGTAGGGTGGTTGAATAGTTTTGGTGTCCATGACGTTAATGGCGTTTTAACTGTTTTTAGTGTGTAGGGTGTTTGAATAGTTTTGGTGTCCATGACGTTAATGGCGTTTAAACAGTTTTTAGTGTGGAGGGTGTTTGAATAGTTTTGATGTCCATGATGTTAATGGCGTTTAAACAGTTTTTAGTGTGTAGGGTGGTTGAATAGTTTTGGTGTCCATGACGTTAATGGCGTTTAAACAGTTTTTAGTGTGGAGGGTGTTTGAATAGTTTTGGTGTCCATGACGTTAATGGCGTTTAAACAGTTTTTGATGTGTAGGGTGTTTGAATAGTTTTGGTGTCCATGACGTTAATGGCGTTTAAACAGTTTTTAGTGTGTAGGGTGTTTGAATAGTTTTGGTGTCCATGACGTTAAATGCGTTTAAACAGTTTTTGATGTGTAGGGTGTTTGAATAGTTTTGGTGTCCATGACGTTAATGGCGTTTAAACAGTTTTTGATGTGTAGGATGTTTGAATAGTTTTGGTGTCCATGACGTTAATGGCGTTTAAACAGTTTTTAGTGTGTAGGGTGTTTGAATAGTTTTGGTGTCCATGACGTTAATGGCGTTTAAACAGTTTTTAGTGTGGAGGGTGTTTGAATAGTTTTGATGTCCATGACGTTAATGGCGTTTTAACTGTTTTTAGTGTGTAGGGTGTTTGAATAGTTTTGATGTCCATGACGTTAATGGCGTTTAAACAGTTTTTGATGTGTAGGGTGGTTGAATAGTTTTGGTGTCCATGACGTTAATGGCGTTTAAACAGTTTTTAGTGTGGAGGGTGTTTGAATAGTTTTGATGTCCATGACGTTAATGGCGTTTTAACTGTTTTTAGTGTGTAGGGTGGTTGAATAGTTTTGGTGTCCATGACGTTAATGGCGTTTAAACAGTTTTTAGTGTGGAGGGTGGTTGAATAGTTTTGATGTCCATGACGTTAATGGCGTTTAAGCAGTTTTTAGTGTGGAGGGTGTTTGAATAGTTTTGATGTCCATGACGTTAATGGCGTTTAAACAGTTTTTAGTGTGGAGGGTGTTTGAATAGTTTTGATGTCCATGACGTTAATGGCGTTTAAACAGTTTTTGATGTGTAGGGTGTTTGAATAGTGTTGATGTCCATGACGTTAATGGCGTTTAAACAGTTTTTAGTGTGGAGGGTGTTTGAATAGTTTTGATGTCCATGACGTTAATGGCGTTTAAGCAGTTTTTAGTGTGGAGGGTGTTTGAATAGTTTTGATGTCCATGACGTTAATGGCGTTTAAACAGTTTTTAGTGTGGAGGGTGTTTGAATAGTTTTGATGTCCATGATGTTAATGGCGTTTTAACTGTTTTTAGTGTGTAGGGTGGTTGAATAGTTTTGGTGTCCATGATGTTAATGGCGTTTAAACAGTTTTTGATGTGTAGGGTGTTTGAATAGTTTTGATGTCCATGACGTTAATGGCGTTTTAACTGTTTTTAGTGTGTAGGGTGTTTGAATAGATTTGGTGTCCATGACGTTAATGCCGTTTAAACAGTTTTTGATGTGTAGGGTAGTTGAATAGTTTTGTTGTCCATGACGTTAATGGCGTTTAAACTGTTTTTAGTGTGGAGGGTGGTTGAATAGTTTTGGTGTCCATGACGTTAATGGCGTTTAAACAGTTTTTAGTGTGTAGGGTGTTTGAATAGTTTTGGTGTCCATGATGTTAATGGCGTTTAAACAGTTTTTAGTGTGTAGGGTGTTTGAATAGTTTTGATGTCCATGACGTTAAAGGCGTTTAAGCAGTTTTTGATGTGTAGGGTGGTTGAATAGTTTTGGTGTCCATGACGTTAATGACGTTTAAACAGTTTTTAGTGTGGAAGGTGTTTTAATAGTTTTGATGTCCATGATGTTAATGGCGTTTAAACAGTTTTTAGTGTGGAGGGTGTTTGAATAGTTTTGATGTCCATGACGTTAATGGCGTTTAAACAGTATTTAGTGTGTAGGGTGGTTGAATAGTTTTGGTGTCCATGACGTTAAAGGCGTTTAAGCAGTTTTTGATGTGTAGGGTGGTTGAATAGTTTTGATGTCCATGACGTTAAAGGCGTTTAAACAGTTTTTAGTGTGTAGGGTGTTTTAATAGTTTTGGTGTCCATGACGTTAATGGCGTTTAAACAGTTTTTAGTGTGGAGGGTGTTTGAATAGTTTTGATGTCCATGACGTTAAAGGCGTTTAAGCAGTTTTTGATGTGTAGGGTGGTTGAATAGTTTTGGTGTCCATGACGTTAATGACGTTTAAACAGTTTTTAGTGTGGAAGGTGTTTGAATAGTTTTGATGTCCATGACGTTAAAGGCGTTTAAGCAGTTTTTGATGTGTAGGGTGGTTGAATAGTTTTGGTGTCCATGACGTTAATGGCGTTTAAACAGTTTTTAGTGTGGAGGGTGTTTGAATAGTTTTGATGTCCATGACGTTAAAGGCGTTTAAGCAGTTTTTGATGTGTAGGGTGGTTGAATAGTTTTGGTGTCCATGACGTTAATGACGTTTAAACAGTTTTTAGTGTGGAGGGTGTTTGAATAGTTTTGGTGTCCATGACGTTAATGGCGTTTAAACAGTATTTAGTGTGTAGGGTGGTTGAATAGTTTTGGTGTCCATGACGTTAATGGCGTTTAAACTGTTTTTAGTGTGTAGGGTGGTTGAATAGTTTTGGTGTCCATGACGTTAATGGCGTTTAAACAGTTTTTAGTGTGTAGGGTGTTTGAATAGTTTTGGTGTCCATGACGTTAATGGCGTTTAAACAGTTTTTAGTGTGGAGGGTGGTTGAATAGTTTTGATGTCCATGACGTTAATGGCGTTTAAACTGTTTTTAGTGTGGAGGGTGTTTGAATAGTTTTGATGTCCATGACGTTAATGGCGTTTAAACAGTATTTAGTGTGTAGGGTGGTTGAATAGTTTTGGTGTCCATGATGTTAATGGCGTTTAAACAGTTTTTAGTGTGGAGGGTGTTTGAATAGTTTTGATTTCCATGACGTTAATGGCGTTTAAACAGTATTTAGTGTGTAGGGTGGTTGAATAGTTTTGGTGTCCATGACGTTAATGGCGTTTAAACTGTTTTTAGTGTGTAGGGTGGTTGAATAGTTTTGGTGTCCATGACGTTAATGGCGTTTAAACAGTTTTTAGTGTGTAGGGTGTTTGAATAGTTTTGGTGTCCATGACGTTAATGGCGTTTAAACAGTTTTTAGTGTGGAGGGTGGTTGAATAGTTTTGATGTCCATGACGTTAATGGCGTTTAAGCAGTTTTTAGTGTGGAGGGTGTTTGAATAGTTTTGATGTCCATGACGTTAATGGCGTTTAAACAGTTTTTAGTGTGGAGGGTGTTTGAATAGTTTTGATGTCCATGACGTTAATGGCGTTTAAACAGTTTTTGATGTGTAGGGTGTTTGAATAGTGTTGATGTCCATGACGTTAATGGCGTTTAAACAGTTTTTAGTGTGGAGGGTGTTTGAATAGTTTTGATGTCCATGACGTTAATGGCGTTTAAGCAGTTTTTAGTGTGGAGGGTGTTTGAATAGTTTTGATGTCCATGACGTTAATGGCGTTTAAACAGTTTTTAGTGTGGAAGGTGTTTGAATAGTTTTGATGTCCATGACGTTAATGGCGTTTAAACAGTTTTTGATGTGTAGGGTGTTTGAATAGTGTTGATGTCCATGACGTTAATGGCGTTTAAACAGTTTTTAGTGTGGAGGGTGTTTGAATAGTTTTGATGTCCATGATGTTAATGGCGTTTTAACTGTTTTTAGTGTGTAGGGTGGTTGAATAGTTTTGGTGTCAATGATGTTAATGGTGTTTAAACAGTTTTTAGTGTGTAGGGTGTTTGAATAGTTTTGATGTCCATGATGTTAATGGCGTTTTAACTGTTTTTAGTGTGTAGGGTGGTTGAATAATTTTGATGTCCATGACGTTAATGGCGTTTAAACAGTTTTTGATGTGTAGGGTGTTTGAATAGTTTTGATGTCCATGACGTTAATGGCGTTTAAACAGTTTTTAGTGTGGAGGGTGTTTGAATAGTTTTGATGTCCATGATGTTAATGGCGTTTTAACTGTTTTTAGTGTGTAGGGTGGTTGAATAGTTTTGGTGTCCATGATGTTAAAGGCGTTTAAACAGTTTTTAGTGTGTAGGGTGTTTGAATAGTTTTGATGTCCATGACGGTAATGGCGTTTAAACAGTTTTTGATGTGTAGGGTGTTTGAATAGTTTTGATGTCCATGACGTTAATGGCGTTTTAACTGTTTTTAGTGTGTAGGGTGTTTGAATAGTTTTGGTGTCCATGACGTTAATGGCGTTTAAACTGTTTTTAGTGTGGAGGGTGGTTGAATAGTTTTGGTGTCCATGACGTTAATGGCGTTTAAACAGTTTTTAGTGTGTAGGGTGTTTGAATAGTTTTGGTGTCCATGACGTTAATGGCGTTTAAACAGTTTTTGATGTGTAGGGTAGTTGAATAGTTTTGGTGTCTATGACGTTAATGGCGTTTAAACTGTTTTTAGTGTGGAGGGTGGATGAATAGTTTTGGTGTCCATGACGTTAATGGCGTTTAAACAGTTTTTAGTGTGTAGGGTGTTTGAATAGTTTTGGTGTCCATGACGTTAATGGCGTTTAAACAGTTTTTAGTGTGGAGGGTGTTTGAATAGTTTTGATGTCCATGACGTTAAAGGCGTTTAAACAGTTTTTAGTGTGGAGGGTGTTTGAATAGTTTTGGTGTCCATGACGTTAATGGCGTTTAAACAGTTTTTGATGTGTAGGGTGTTTGAATAGTTTTGATGTCCATGACGTTAAAGGCGTTTAAACAGTTTTTAGTGTGGAGGGTGTTTGAATAGTTTTGGTGTCCATGACGTTAATGGCGTTTAAACAGTTTTTGATGTGTAGGGTGTTTGAATAGTTTTGATGTCCATGACGTTAATGGCGTTTAAACAGTTTTTGATGTGTAGGGTGTTTGAATAGTTTTGATGTCCATGACGTTAATGGCGTTTTAACTGTTTTTAGTGTGTAGGGTGGTTGAATAGTTTTGGTGTCCATGACGTTAATGGCGTTTAAACAGTTTTTAGTGTGGAGGGTGTTTGAATAGTTTTGATGTCCATGACGTTAATGGCGTTTAAACAGTATTTAGTGTGAAGGGTGGTTGAATAGTTTTGGTGTCCATGACGTTAATGGCGTTTAAACTGTTTTTAGTGTGTAGGGTGGCTGAATAGTTTTGGTGTCCATGACGTTAATGGCGTTTAAACAGTTTTTAGTGTGTAGGGTGTTTGAATAGTTTTGGTGTCCATGACGTTAATGGCGTTTAAACAGTTTTTAGTGTGGAGGGTGGTTGAATAGTTTTGATGTCCATGACGTTAATGGCGTTTAAGCAGTTTTTAGTGTGGAGGGTGTTTGAATAGTTTTGATGTCCATGACGTTAAGGGCGTTTAAACAGTTTTTAGTGTGGAGGGTGTTTGAATAGTTTTGATGTCCATGACGTTAATGGCGTTTAAACAGTTTTTGATGTGTAGGGTGTTTGAATAGTGTTGATGTCCATGACGTTAATGGCGTTTAAACAGTTTTTAGTGTGGAGGGTGTTTGAATAGTTTGATGTCCATGATGTTAATGGCGTTTTAACTGTTTTTAGTGTGTAGGGTGGTTGAATAGTTTTGGTGTCCATGATGTTAATGGCGTTTAAACAGTTTTTAGTGTGTAGGGTGTTTGAATAGTTTTGATGTCCATGACGGTAATGGCGTTTAAACAGTTTTTGATGTGTAGGGTGTTTGAATAGTTTTGATGTCCATGACGTTAATGGCGTTTAAACAGTTTTTGATGTGTAGGGTGTTTGAATAGTTTTGATGTCCATGACGTTAATGGCGTTTTAACTGTTTTTAGTGTGTAGGGTGTTTGAATAGTTTTGGTGTCCATGACGTTAATGGCGTTTAAACAGTTTTTGATGTGTAGGGTAGTTGAATAGTTTTGGTGTCCATGACGTTAATGGCGTTTTAACTGTTTTTAGTGTGTAGGGTGGTTGAATAGTTTTGATGTCCATGACGTTAATGGCGTTTAAACAGTTTTTGATGTGTAGGGTGTTTGAATAGTTTTGATGTCCATGACGTTAATGGCGTTTTAACTGTTTTTAGTGTGTAGGGTGTTTGAATAGTTTTGGTGTCCATGACGTTAATGGCGTTTAAACAGTTTTTGATGTGTAGGGTAGTTGAATAGTTTTGGTGTCCATGACGTTAATGGCGTTTAAACTGTTTTTAGTGTGGAGGGTGAATGAATAGTTTTGGTGTCCATGACGTTAATGGCGTTTAAACAGTTTTTAGTGTGTAGGGTGTTTGAATAGTTTTGGTGTCCATGACGTTAATGGCGTTTAAACAGTTTTTAGTGTGGAGGGTGTTTGAATAGTTTTGATGTCCATGACGTTAAAGGCGTTTAAACAGTTTTTAGTGTGGAGGGTGTTTGAATAGTTTTGGTGTCCATGACGTTAATGGCGTTTAAACAGTTTTTGATGTGTAGGGTGTTTGAATAGTTTTGATGTCCATGACGTTAATGGCGTTTAAACAGTTTTTAGTGTGTAGGGTGTTTGAATAGTTTTGATGTCCATGACGTTAATGGCGTTTTAACTGTTTTTAGTGTGTAGGGTGGTTGAATAGTTTTGGTGTCCATGACGTTAATGGCGTTTAAACAGTTTTTAGTGTGGAGGGTGTTTGAATAGTTTTGATGTCCATGACGTTAATGGCGTTTAAACAGTATTTAGTGTGTAGGGTGGTTGAATAGTTTTGGTGTCCATGACGTTAATGGCGTTTTAACTGTTTTTAGTGTGTAGGGTGTTTGAATAGTTTTGATGTCCATGACGTTAATGGCGTTTAAACAGTTTTTGATGTGTAGGGTGGTTGAATAGTTTTGGTGTCCATGACGTTAATGGCGTTTAAACAGTTTTTAGTGTGGAGGGTGTTTGAATAGTTTTGATGTCCATGACGTTAATGGCGTTTAAACAGTATTTAGTGTGTAGGGTGGCTGAATAGTTTTGGTGTCCATGACGTTAATGGCGTTTAAACTGTTTTTAGTGTGTAGGGTGGTTGAATAGTATTGGTGTCCATGACGTTAATGGCGTTTAAACAGTTTTCAGTGTGTAGGGTGTTTGAATAGTTTTGGTGTCCATGACGTTAATGGCGTTTAAACAGTTTTTAGTGTGGAGGGTGGTTGAATAGTTTTGATGTCCATGACGTTAATGGCGTTTAAGCAGTTTTTAGTGTGGAGGGTGTTTGAATAGTTTTGATGTCCATGACGTTAAGGGCGTTTAAACAGTTTTTAGTGTGGAGGGTGTTTGAATAGTTTTGATGTCCATGACGTTAATGGCGTTTAAACAGTTTTTGATGTGTAGGGTGTTTGAATAGTGTTGATGTCCATGACGTTAATGGCGTTTAAACAGTTTTTAGTGTGGAGGGTGTTTGAATAGTTTGATGTCCATGATGTTAATGGCGTTTTAACTGTTTTTAGTGTGTAGGGTGGTTGAATAGTTTTGGTGTCCATGATGTTAATGGCGTTTAAACAGTTTTTAGTGTGTAGGGTGTTTGAATAGTTTTGATGTCCATGACGGTAATGGCGTTTAAACAGTTTTTGATGTGAAGGGTGTTTGAATAGTTTTGATGTCCATGACGTTAATGGCGTTTTAACTGTTTTTAGTGTGTAGGGTGTTTGAATAGTTTTGGTGTCCATGACGTTAATGGCGTTTAAACAGTTTTTGATGTGTAGGGTAGTTGAATAGTTTTGGTGTCCATGACGTTAATGGCGTTTAAACTGTTTTTAGTGTGGAGGGTGGTTGAATAGTTTTGGTGTCCATGACGTTAATGGCGTTTAAACAGTTTTTAGTGTGGAGGGTGGTTGAATAGTTTTGATGTCCATGACGTTAATGGCGTTTAAGCAGTTTTTAGTGTGGAGGGTGTTTGAATAGTTTTGATGTCCATGACGTTAATGGCGTTTAAACAGTTTTTAGTGTGGAGGATGTTTGAATAGTTTTGGTGTCCATGACGTTAATGGCGTTTAAACAGTTTTTGATGTGTATGGTAGTTGAATAGTTTTGGTGTCCATGACGTTAATGGCGTTTAAACTGTTTTTAGTGTGGAGGGTGGTTGAATAGTTTTGGTGTTCATGACGATAATGGCGTTTAAACAGTTTTTAGTGTGTAGGGTGTTTGAATAGTTTTGGTGTCCATGACGTTAATGGCGTTTAAACAGTTTTTAGTGTGGAGGGTGTTTGAATAGTTTTGATGTCCATGACGTTAAAGGCGTTTAAACAGTTTTTAGTGTGTAGGGTGTTTGAATAGTTTTGGTGTCCATGACGTTAATGGCGTTTAAACAGTTTTTGATGTGTAGGGTGGTTGAATAGTTTTGGTGTCCATGACGTTAATGGCGTTTAAACAGTTTTTAGTGTGGAGGGTGTTTGAATAGTTTTGATGTCCATGACGTTAAAGGCGTTTAAACAGTTTTTAGTGTGGAGGGTGTTTGAATAGTTTTGGTGTCCATGACGTTAATGGCGTTTAAACAGTTTTTAGTGTGTAGGGTGTTTGAATAGTTTTGGTGTCCATGACGTTAATGGCGTTTAAACAGTTTTTAGTGTGGAGGGTGTTTGAATAGTTTTGATGTCCATGACGTTAATGGCGTTTTAACTGTTTTTAGTGTGTAGGGTGTTTGAATAGTTTTGATGTCCATGACGTTAATGGCGTTTAAACAGTTTTTGATGTGTAGGGTGGTTGAATAGTTTTGGTGTTCATGACGTTAATGGCGTTTAAACAGTTTTTAGTGTGGAGGGTGTTTGAATAGTTTTGATGTCCATGACGTTAATGGCGTTTAAACAGTTTTTGATGTGTAGGGTGTTTGAATAGTTTTGATGTCCATGACGTTAATGGCGTTTAAACAGTTTTTAGTGTGGAGGGTGTTTGAATAGTTTTGATGTCCATGATGTTAATGGCGTTTTAACTGTTTTTAGTGTGTAGGGTGGTTGAATAGTTTTGGTGTCCATGATGTTAAAGGCGTTTAAACAGTTTTTAGTGTGTAGGGTGTTTGAATAGTTTTGATGTCCATGACGGTAATGGCGTTTAAACAGTTTTTGATGTGTAGGGTGTTTGAATAGTTTTGATGTCCATGACGTTAATGGCGTTTTAACTGTTTTTAGTGTGTAGGGTGTTTGAATAGTTTTGGTGTCCATGACGTTAATGGCGTTTAAACTGTTTTTAGTGTGGAGGGTGGTTGAATAGTTTTGGTGTCCATGACGTTAATGGCGTTTAAACAGTTTTTAGTGTGTAGGGTGTTTGAATAGTTTTGGTGTCCATGACGTTAATGGCGTTTAAACAGTTTTTAGTGTGGAGGGTGTTTGAATAGTTTTGATGTCCATGACGTTAATGGCGTTTTAACTGTTTTTAGTGTGTAGGGTGTTTGAATAGTTTTGATGTCCATGACGTTAATGGCGTTTAAACAGTTTTTGATGTGTAGGGTGGTTGAATAGTTTTGGTGTCCATGACGTTAATGGCGTTTAAACAGTTTTTAGTGTGGAGGGTGTTTGAATAGTTTGATGTCCATGATGTTAATGGCGTTTTAACTGTTTTTAGTGTGTAGGGTGGTTGAATAGTTTTGGTGTCCATGATGTTAATGGCGTTTAAACAGTTTTTAGTGTGTAGGGTGTTTGAATAGTTTTGATGTCTATGACGGTAATGGCGTTTAAACAGTTTTTGATGTGTAGGGTGTTTGAATAGTTTTGATGTCCATGACGTTAATGGCGTTTTAACTGTTTTTAGTGTGTAGGGTGTTTGAATAGTTTTGGTGTCCATGACGTTAATGGCGTTTAAACAGTTTTTGATGTGTAGGGTAGTTGAATAGTTTTGGTGTCCATGACGTTAATGGCGTTTAAACTGTTTTTAGTGTGGAGGGTGGTTGAATAGTTTTGGTGTCCATGACGTTAATGGCGTTTAAACAGTTTTTAGTGTGGAGGGTGGTTGAATAGTTTTGATGTCCATGACGTTAATGGCGTTTAAGCAGTTTTTAGTGTGGAGGGTGTTTGAATAGTTTTGATGTCCATGACGTTAATGGCGTTTAAACAGTTTTTAGTGTGGAGGGTGTTTGAATAGTTTTGGTGTCCATGACGTTAATGGCGTTTAAACAGTTTTTGATGTGTATGGTAGTTGAATAGTTTTGGTGTCCATGACGTTAATGGCGTTTAAACTGTTTTTAGTGTGGAGGGTGGTTGAATAGTTTTGGTGTCCATGACGTTAATGGCGTTTAAACAGTTTTTAGTGTGTAGGGTGTTTGAATAGTTTTGGTGTCCATGACGTTAATGGCGTTTAAACAGTTTTTAGTGTGGAGGGTGTTTGAATAGTTTTGATGTCCATGACGTTAAAGGCGTTTAAACAGTTTTTAGTGTGTAGGGTGTTTGAATAGTTTTGGTGTCCATGACGTTAATGGCGTTTAAACAGTTTTTAGTGTGGAGGGTGTTTGAATAGTTTTGGTGTCCATGACGTTAATGGCGTTTAAACAGTTTTTAGTGTGTAGGGTGTTTGAATAGTTTTGGTGTCCATGACGTTAATGGCGTTTAAACAGTTTTTAGTGTGGAGGGTGTTTGAATAGTTTTGATGTCCATGACGTTAATGGCGTTTTAACTGTTTTTAGTGTGTAGGGTGTTTGAATAGTTTTGATGTCCATGACGTTAATGGCGTTTAAACAGTTTTTGATGTGTAGGGTGGTTGAATAGTTTTGGTGTCCATGACGTTAATGGCGTTTAAACAGTTTTTAGTGTGGAGGGTGTTTGAATAGTTTTGATGTCCATGACGTTAATGGCGTTTAAACAGTTTTTGATGTGTAGGGTGTTTGAATAGTTTTGATGTCCATGACGTTAATGGCGTTTAAACAGTTTTTAGTGTGGAGGGTGTTTGAATAGTTTTGATGTCCATGATGTTAATGGCGTTTTAACTGTTTTTAGTGTGTAGGGTGGTTGAATAGTTTTGGTGTCCATGATGTTAAAGGCGTTTAAACAGTTTTTAGTGTGTAGGGTGTTTGAATAGTTTTGATGTCCATGACGGTAATGGCGTTTTAACTGTTTTTAGTGTGTAGGGTGTTTGAATAGTTTTGATGTCCATGACGTTAATGGCGTTTTAACTGTTTTTAGTGTGTAGGGTGTTTGAATAGTTTTGGTGTCCATGACGTTAATGGCGTTTAAACTGTTTTTAGTGTGGAGGGTGGTTGAATAGTTTTGGTGTCCATGACGTTAATGGCGTTTAAACAGTTTTTAGTGTGTAGGGTGTTTGAATAGTCTTGGTGTCCATGACGTTAATGGCGTTTAAACAGTTTTTAGTGTGGAGGGTGTTTGAATAGTTTTGGTGTCCATGACGTTAATGGCGTTTAAACAGTTTTTAGTGTGTAGGGTGTTTGAATAGTTTTGGTGTCCATGACGTTAAAGGCGTTTAAACAGTTTTTAGTGTGGAGGGTGTTTGAATAGTTTTGATGTCCATGACGTTAATGGCGTTTAAACAGTTTTTAGTGTGGAGGGTGTTTGAATAGTTTTGGTGTCCATGACGTTAATGGCGTTTAAACAGTTTTTAGTGTGGAGGGTGTTTGAATAGTTTTGATGTCCATGACGTTAATGGCGTTTAAACAGTTTTTGATGTGTAGGGTGTTTGAATAGTTTTGATGTCCATGACGTTAATGGCGTTTAAACAGTTTTTAGTGTGTAGGGTGTTTGAATAGTTTTGGTGTCCATGACGTTAATGGCGTTTAAACAGTTTTTAGTGTGGAGGGTGTTTGAATAGTTTTGATGTCCATGACGTTAATGGCGTTTTAACTGTTTTTAGTGTGTAGGGTGTTTGAATAGTTTTGATGTCCATGACGTTAATGGCGTTTAAACAGTTTTTGATGTGTAGGGTGGTTGAATAGTTTTGGTGTCCATGACGTTAATGGCGTTTAAACAGTTTTTAGTGTGGAGGGTGTTTGAATAGTTTTGATGTCCATGACGTTAATGGCGTTTAAACAGTTTTTAGTGTGTAGGGTGTTTGAATAGTTTTGATGTCCATGACGTTAATGGCGTTTAAACAGTTTTTAGTGTGTAGGGTGTTTGAATAGTTTTGGTGTCCATGACGTTAATGGCGTTTAAACAGTTTTTGATGTGTAGGGTGGTTGAATAGTTTTGGTGTCCATGACGTTAATGGCGTTTAAACAGTTTTTAGTGTGGAGGGTGTTTGAATAGTTTTGATGTCCATGACGTTAAAGGCGTTTAAACAGTTTTTAGTGTGGAGGGTGTTTGAATAGTTTTGGTGTCCATGACGTTAATGGCGTTTAAACAGTTTTTAGTGTGTAGGGTGTTTGAATAGTTTTGGTGTCCATGACGTTAATGGCGTTTAAACAGTTTTTGATGTGTAGGGTGTTTGAATAGTTTTGATGTCCATGACGTTAATGGCGTTTAAACAGTTTTTGATGTGTAGGGTGGTTGAATAGTTTTGGTGTTCATGACGTTAATGGCGTTTAAACAGTTTTTGATGTGTAGGGTGTTTGAATAGTTTTGATGTCCATGACGTTAATGGCGTTTAAACAGTTTTTAGTGTGTAGGGTGTTTGAATAGTTTTGGTGTCCATGACGTTAATGGCGTTTAAACAGTTTTTAGTGTGGAGGGTGTTTGAATAGTTTTGATGTCCATGACGTTAATGGCGTTTTAACTGTTTTTAGTGTGTAGGGTGTTTGAATAGTTTTGATGTCCATGACGTTAATGGCGTTTAAACAGTTTTTGATGTGTAGGGTGGTTGAATAGTTTTGGTGTCCATGACGTTAATGGCGTTTAAACAGTTTTTAGTGTGGAGGGTGTTTGAATAGTTTTGATGTCCATGACGTTAATGGCGTTTAAACAGTTTTTAGTGTGTAGGGTGTTTGAATAGTTTTGATGTCCATGACGTTAATGGCGTTTTAACTGTTTTTAGTGTGTAGGGTGTTTGAATAGTTTTGGTGTCCATGACGTTAATGGCGTTTAAACAGTTTTTAGTGTGGAGGGTGTTTGAATAGTTTTGATGTCCATGACGTTAATGGCGTTTAAACAGTTTTTGATGTGTAGGGTGTTTGAATAGTTTTGATGTCCATGACGTTAATGGCGTTTTAACTGTTTTTAGTGTGTAGGGTGGTTGAATAGTTTTGGTGTCCATGACGTTAATGGCGTTTAAACTGTTTTTAGTGTGTAGGGTGTTTGAATAGTTTTGGTGTCCATGACGTTAATGGAGTTTAAACAGTTTTTAGTGTGTAGGGTGTTTGAATAGTTTTGGTGTCCATGACGTTAAAGGCGTTTAAACAGTTTTTAGTGTGTAGGGTGGTTGAATAGTTTTGGTGTCCATGACGTTAATGGCGTTTAAACAGTTTTTAGTGTGTAGGGTGTTTGAATAGTTTTGGTGTCCATGACGTTAAAGGCGTTTAAACAGTTTTTAGTGTGTAGGGTGGTTGAATAGTTTTGGTGTCCATGACGTTAAAGGCGTTTAAACAGTTTTTAGTGTGTAGGGTGTTTGAATAGTTTTGGTGTCCATGACGTTAAAGGCGTTTAAACAGTTTTTAGTGTGGAGGGTGTTTGAATAGTTTTGATGTCCATGACGTTAATGGCGTTTAAACAGTTTTTAGTGTGGAGGGTGTTTGAATAGTTTTGGTGTCCATGACGTTAATGGCGTTTAAACAGTTTTTAGTGTGGAGGGTGTTTGAATAGTTTTGATGTCCATGACGTTAATGGCGTTTAAACAGTTTTTGATGTGTAGGGTGTTTGAATAGTTTTGATGTCCATGACGTTAATGGCGTTTAAACAGTTTTTAGTGTGTAGGGTGTTTGAATAGTTTTGGTGTCCATGACGTTAATGGCGTTTAAACAGTTTTTAGTGTGGAGGGTGTTTGAATAGTTTTGATGTCCATGACGTTAATGGCGTTTTAACTGTTTTTAGTGTGTAGGGTGTTTGAATAGTTTTGATGTCCATGACGTTAATGGCGTTTAAACAGTTTTTGATGTGTAGGGTGGTTGAATAGTTTTGGTGTCCATGACGTTAATGGCGTTTAAACAGTTTTTAGTGTGGAGGGTGTTTGAATAGTTTTGATGTCCATGACGTTAATGGCGTTTAAACAGTTTTTAGTGTGTAGGGTGTTTGAATAGTTTTGATGTCCATGACGTTAATGGCGTTTAAACAGTTTTTAGTGTGTAGGGTGTTTGAATAGTTTTGGTGTCCATGACGTTAATGGCGTTTAAACAGTTTTTGATGTGTAGGGTGGTTGAATAGTTTTGGTGTCCATGACGTTAATGGCGTTTAAACAGTTTTTAGTGTGGAGGGTGTTTGAATAGTTTTGATGTCCATGACGTTAAAGGCGTTTAAACAGTTTTTAGTGTGGAGGGTGTTTGAATAGTTTTGGTGTCCATGACGTTAATGGCGTTTAAACAGTTTTTAGTGTGTAGGGTGTTTGAATAGTTTTGGTGTCCATGACGTTAATGGCGTTTAAACAGTTTTTGATGTGTAGGGTGGTTGAATAGTTTTGATGTCCATGACGTTAATGGCGTTTAAACAGTTTTTGATGTGTAGGGTGGTTGAATAGTTTTGGTGTCCATGACGTTAATGGCGTTTAAACAGTTTTTAGTGTGGAGGGTGTTTGAATAGTTTTGATGTCCATGACGTTAATGGCGTTTAAACAGTTTTTAGTGTGGAGGGTGGTTGAATAGTTTTGATGTCCATGACGTTAATGGCGTTTAAACAGTTTTTGATGTGTAGGGTGGTTGAATAGTTTTGGTGTCCATGACGTTAATGGCGTTTAAACAGTTTTTAGTGTGGAGGGTGTTTGAATAGTTTTGGTGTCCATGACGTTAATGGCGTTTAAACAGTTTTTAGTGTGTAGGGTGTTTGAATAGTTTTGGTGTCCATGACGTTAATGGCGTTTTAACTGTTTTTAGTGTGGAGGGTGTTTGAATAGTTTTGGTGTCCATGACGTTAATGGCGTTTAAACAGTTTTTAGTGTGGAGGGTGTTTGAATAGTTTTGATGTCCATGACGTTAATGGCGTTTAAACAGTTTTTGATGTGTAGGGTGGTTGAATAGTTTTGGTGTCCATGACGTTAATGGCGTTTAAACAGTTTTTCGTGTGGAGGGTGTTTGAATAGTTTTGATGTCCATGACGTTAATGGCGTTTAAACAGTTTTTGATGTGGAGGGTGTTTGAATAGTTTTGATGTCCATGACGTTAATGGCGTTTTAACTGTTTTTAGTGTGTAGGGTGTTTGAATAGTTTTGATGTCCATGACGTTAATGGCGTTTAAACAGTTTTTGATGTGTAGGGTGGTTGAATAGTTTTGGTGTCCATGACGTTAATGGCGTTTTAACTGTTTTTAGTGTGTAGGGTGTTTGAATAGTTTTGGTGTCCATGACGTTAATGGCGTTTAAACAGTTTTTAGTGTGGAGGGTGTTTGAATAGTTTTGATGTCCATGATGTTAATGGCGTTTAAACAGTTTTTAGTGTGTAGGGTGGTTGAATAGTTTTGGTGTCCATGACGTTAATGGCGTTTAAACAGTTTTTAGTGTGGAGGGTGTTTGAATAGTTTTGGTGTCCATGACGTTAATGGCGTTTAAACAGTTTTTGATGTGTAGGGTGTTTGAATAGTTTTGGTGTCCATGACGTTAATGGCGTTTAAACAGTTTTTAGTGTGTAGGGTGTTTGAATAGTTTTGGTGTCCATGACGTTGAATGCGTTTAAACAGTTTTTGATGTGTAGGGTGTTTGAATAGTTTTGGTGTCCATGACGTTAATGGCGTTTAAACAGTTTTTGATGTGTAGGATGTTTGAATAGTTTTGGTGTCCATGACGTTAATGGCGTTTAAACAGTTTTTAGTGTGTAGGGTGTTTGAATAGTTTTGGTGTCCATGACGTTAATGGCGTTTAAACAGTTTTTAGTGTGGAGGGTGTTTGAATAGTTTTGATGTCCATGACGTTAATGGCGTTTTAACTGTTTTTAGTGTGTAGGGTGTTTGAATAGTTTTGATGTCCATGACGTTAATGGCGTTTAAACAGTTTTTGATGTGTAGGGTGGTTGAATAGTTTTGGTGTCCATGACGTTAATGGCGTTTAAACAGTTTTTAGTGTGGAGGGTGTTTGAATAGTTTTGATGTCCATGACGTTAATGGCGTTTTAACTGTTTTTAGTGTGTAGGGTGGTTGAATAGTTTTGGTGTCCATGACGTTAATGGCGTTTAAACAGTTTTTAGTGTGGAGGGTGGTTGAATAGTTTTGATGTCCATGACGTTAATGGCGTTTAAGCAGTTTTTAGTGTGGAGGGTGTTTGAATAGTTTTGATGTCCATGACGTTAATGGCGTTTAAACAGTTTTTAGTGTGGAGGGTGTTTGAATAGTTTTGATGTCCATGACGTTAATGGCGTTTAAACAGTTTTTGATGTGTAGGGTGTTTGAATAGTGTTGATGTCCATGACGTTAATGGCGTTTAAACAGTTTTTAGTGTGGAGGGTGTTTGAATAGTTTTGATGTCCATGACGTTAATGGCGTTTAAGCAGTTTTTAGTGTGGAGGGTGTTTGAATAGTTTTGATGTCCATGACGTTAATGGCGTTTAAACAGTTTTTAGTGTGGAGGGTGTTTGAATAGTTTTGATGTCCATGATGTTAATGGCGTTTTAACTGTTTTTAGTGTGTAGGGTGGTTGAATAGTTTTGGTGTCCATGATGTTAATGGCGTTTAAACAGTTTTTGATGTGTAGGGTGTTTGAATAGTTTTGATGTCCATGACGTTAATGGCGTTTTAACTGTTTTTAGTGTGTAGGGTGTTTGAATAGATTTGGTGTCCATGACGTTAATGCCGTTTAAACAGTTTTTGATGTGTAGGGTAGTTGAATAGTTTTGTTGTCCATGACGTTAATGGCGTTTAAACTGTTTTTAGTGTGGAGGGTGGTTGAATAGTTTTGGTGTCCATGACGTTAATGGCGTTTAAACAGTTTTTAGTGTGTAGGGTGTTTGAATAGTTTTGGTGTCCATGATGTTAATGGCGTTTAAACAGTTTTTAGTGTGTAGGGTGTTTGAATAGTTTTGATGTCCATGACGTTAAAGGCGTTTAAGCAGTTTTTGATGTGTAGGGTGGTTGAATAGTTTTGGTGTCCATGACGTTAATGACGTTTAAACAGTTTTTAGTGTGGAAGGTGTTTTAATAGTTTTGATGTCCATGATGTTAATGGCGTTTAAACAGTTTTTAGTGTGGAGGGTGTTTGAATAGTTTTGATGTCCATGACGTTAATGGCGTTTAAACAGTATTTAGTGTGTAGGGTGGTTGAATAGTTTTGGTGTCCATGACGTTAAAGGCGTTTAAGCAGTTTTTGATGTGTAGGGTGGTTGAATAGTTTTGATGTCCATGACGTTAAAGGCGTTTAAACAGTTTTTAGTGTGTAGGGTGTTTTAATAGTTTTGGTGTCCATGACGTTAATGGCGTTTAAACAGTTTTTAGTGTGGAGGGTGTTTGAATAGTTTTGATGTCCATGACGTTAAAGGCGTTTAAGCAGTTTTTGATGTGTAGGGTGGTTGAATAGTTTTGGTGTCCATGACGTTAATGACGTTTAAACAGTTTTTAGTGTGGAAGGTGTTTGAATAGTTTTGATGTCCATGACGTTAAAGGCGTTTAAGCAGTTTTTGATGTGTAGGGTGGTTGAATAGTTTTGGTGTCCATGACGTTAATGGCGTTTAAACAGTTTTTAGTGTGGAGGGTGTTTGAATAGTTTTGATGTCCATGACGTTAAAGGCGTTTAAGCAGTTTTTGATGTGTAGGGTGGTTGAATAGTTTTGGTGTCCATGACGTTAATGACGTTTAAACAGTTTTTAGTGTGGAGGGTGTTTGAATAGTTTTGGTGTCCATGACGTTAATGGCGTTTAAACAGTATTTAGTGTGTAGGGTGGTTGAATAGTTTTGGTGTCCATGACGTTAATGGCGTTTAAACTGTTTTTAGTGTGTAGGGTGGTTGAATAGTTTTGGTGTCCATGACGTTAATGGAGTTTAAACAGTTTTTAGTGTGTAGGGTGTTTGAATAGTTTTGGTGTCCATGACGTTAATGGCGTTTAAACAGTTTTTAGTGTGGAGGGTGGTTGAATAGTTTTGATGTCCATGACGTTAATGGCGTTTAAACTGTTTTTAGTGTGGAGGGTGTTTGAATAGTTTTGATGTCCATGACGTTAATGGCGTTTAAACAGTATTTAGTGTGTAGGGTGGTTGAATAGTTTTGGTGTCCATGATGTTAATGGCGTTTAAACAGTTTTTAGTGTGGAGGGTGTTTGAATAGTTTTGATGTCCATGACGTTAATGGCGTTTAAACAGTATTTAGTGTGTAGGGTGGTTGAATAGTTTTGGTGTCCATGACGTTAATGGCGTTTAAACTGTTTTTAGTGTGTAGGGTGGTTGAATAGTTTTGGTGTCCATGACGTTAATGGCGTTTAAACAGTTTTTAGTGTGTAGGGTGTTTGAATAGTTTTGGTGTCCATGACGTTAATGGCGTTTAAACAGTTTTTAGTGTGGAGGGTGGTTGAATAGTTTTGATGTCCATGACGTTAATGGCGTTTAAGCAGTTTTTAGTGTGGAGGGTGTTTGAATAGTTTTGATGTCCATGACGTTAATGGCGTTTAAACAGTTTTTAGTGTGGAGGGTGTTTGAATAGTTTTGATGTCCATGACGTTAATGGCGTTTAAACAGTTTTTGATGTGTAGGGTGTTTGAATAGTGTTGATGTCCATGACGTTAATGGCGTTTAAACAGTTTTTAGTGTGGAGGGTGTTTGAATAGTTTTGATGTCCATGACGTTAATGGCGTTTAAGCAGTTTTTAGTGTGGAGGGTGTTTGAATAGTTTTGATGTCCATGACGTTAATGGCGTTTAAACAGTTTTTAGTGTGGAAGGTGTTTGAATAGTTTTGATGTCCATGACGTTAATGGCGTTTAAACAGTTTTTGATGTGTAGGGTGTTTGAATAGTGTTGATGTCCATGACGTTAATGGCGTTTAAACAGTTTTTAGTGTGGAGGGTGTTTGAATAGTTTTGATGTCCATGATGTTAATGGCGTTTTAACTGTTTTTAGTGTGTAGGGTGGTTGAATAGTTTTGGTGTCAATGATGTTAATGGTGTTTAAACAGTTTTTAGTGTGTAGGGTGTTTGAATAGTTTTGATGTCCATGATGTTAATGGCGTTTTAACTGTTTTTAGTGTGTAGGGTGGTTGAATAATTTTGATGTCCATGACGTTAATGGCGTTTAAACAGTTTTTGATGTGTAGGGTGTTTGAATAGTTTTGATGTCCATGACGTTAATGGCGTTTTAACTGTTTTTAGTGTGTAGGGTGTTTGAATAGTTTTGGTGTCCATGACGTTAATGGCGTTTAAACAGTTTTTGATGTGTAGGGTAGTTGAATAGTTTTGGTGTCTATGACGTTAATGGCGTTTAAACTGTTTTTAGTGTGGAGGGTGGATGAATAGTTTTGGTGTCCATGACGTTAATGGCGTTTAAACAGTTTTTAGTGTGTAGGGTGTTTGAATAGTTTTGGTGTCCATGACGTTAATGGCGTTTAAACAGTTTTTAGTGTGGAGGGTGTTTGAATAGTTTTGATGTCCATGACGTTAAAGGCGTTTAAACAGTTTTTAGTGTGGAGGGTGTTTGAATAGTTTTGGTGTCCATGACGTTAATGGCGTTTAAACAGTTTTTGATGTGTAGGGTGTTTGAATAGTTTTGATGTCCATGACGTTAATGGCGTTTAAACAGTTTTTGATGTGTAGGGTGTTTGAATAGTTTTGATGTCCATGACGTTAATGGCGTTTTAACTGTTTTTAGTGTGTAGGGTGGTTGAATAGTTTTGGTGTCCATGACGTTAATGGCGTTTAAACAGTTTTTAGTGTGGAGGGTGTTTGAATAGTTTTGATGTCCATGACGTTAATGGCGTTTAAACAGTATTTAGTGTGAAGGGTGGTTGAATAGTTTTGGTGTCCATGACGTTAATGGCGTTTAAACTGTTTTTAGTGTGTAGGGTGGCTGAATAGTTTTGGTGTCCATGACGTTAATGGCGTTTAAACAGTTTTTAGTGTGTAGGGTGTTTGAATAGTTTTGGTGTCCATGACGTTAATGGCGTTTAAACAGTTTTTAGTGTGGAGGGTGGTTGAATAGTTTTGATGTCCATGACGTTAATGGCGTTTAAGCAGTTTTTAGTGTGGAGGGTGTTTGAATAGTTTTGATGTCCATGACGTTAAGGGCGTTTAAACAGTTTTTAGTGTGGAGGGTGTTTGAATAGTTTTGATGTCCATGACGTTAATGGCGTTTAAACAGTTTTTGATGTGTAGGGTGTTTGAATAGTGTTGATGTCCATGACGTTAATGGCGTTTAAACAGTTTTTAGTGTGTATGGTGTTTGAATAGTTTTGATGTCCATGACGTTAATGGCGTTTAAACAGTTTTTAGTGTGGAGGGTGTTTGAATAGTTTGATGTCCATGATGTTAATGGCGTTTTAACTGTTTTTAGTGTGTAGGGTGGTTGAATAGTTTTGGTGTCCATGATGTTAATGGCGTTTAAACAGTTTTTAGTGTGTAGGGTGTTTGAATAGTTTTGATGTCCATGACGGTAATGGCGTTTAAACAGTTTTTGATGTGTAGGGTGTTTGAATAGTTTTGATGTCCATGACGTTAATGGCGTTTAAACAGTTTTTGATGTGTAGGGTGTTTGAATAGTTTTGATGTCCATGACGTTAATGGCGTTTTAACTGTTTTTAGTGTGTAGGGTGTTTGAATAGTTTTGGTGTCCATGACGTTAATGGCGTTTAAACAGTTTTTGATGTGTAGGGTAGTTGAATAGTTTTGGTGTCCATGACGTTAATGGCGTTTTAACTGTTTTTAGTGTGTAGGGTGGTTGAATAGTTTTGATGTCCATGACGTTAATGGCGTTTAAACAGTTTTTGATGTGTAGGGTGTTTGAATAGTTTTGATGTCCATGACGTTAATGGCGTTTTAACTGTTTTTAGTGTGTAGGGTGTTTGAATAGTTTTGGTGTCCATGACGTTAATGGCGTTTAAACAGTTTTTGATGTGTAGGGTAGTTGAATAGTTTTGGTGTCCATGACGTTAATGGCGTTTAAACTGTTTTTAGTGTGGAGGGTGAATGAATAGTTTTGGTGTCCATGACGTTAATGGCGTTTAAACAGTTTTTAGTGTGTAGGGTGTTTGAATAGTTTTGGTGTCCATGACGTTAATGGCGTTTAAACAGTTTTTAGTGTGGAGGGTGTTTGAATAGTTTTGATGTCCATGACGTTAAAGGCGTTTAAACAGTTTTTAGTGTGGAGGGTGTTTGAATAGTTTTGGTGTCCATGACGTTAATGGCGTTTAAACAGTTTTTGATGTGTAGGGTGTTTGAATAGTTTTGATGTCCATGACGTTAATGGCGTTTAAACAGTTTTTAGTGTGTAGGGTGTTTGAATAGTTTTGATGTCCATGACGTTAATGGCGTTTTAACTGTTTTTAGTGTGTAGGGTGGTTGAATAGTTTTGGTGTCCATGACGTTAATGGCGTTTAAACAGTTTTTAGTGTGGAGGGTGTTTGAATAGTTTTGATGTCCATGACGTTAATGGCGTTTAAACAGTATTTAGTGTGTAGGGTGGTTGAATAGTTTTGGTGTCCATGACGTTAATGGCGTTTAAACTGTTTTTAGTGTGTAGGGTGTTTGAATAGTTTTGATGTCCATGACGTTAATGGCGTTTAAACAGTTTTTGATGTGTAGGGTGGTTGAATAGTTTTGGTGTCCATGACGTTAATGGCGTTTAAACAGTTTTTAGTGTGGAGGGTGTTTGAATAGTTTTGATGTCCATGACGTTAATGGCGTTTAAACAGTATTTAGTGTGTAGGGTGGCTGAATAGTTTTGGTGTCCATGACGTTAATGGCGTTTAAACTGTTTTTAGTGTGTAGGGTGGTTGAATAGTATTGGTGTCCATGACGTTAATGGCGTTTAAACAGTTTTCAGTGTGTAGGGTGTTTGAATAGTTTTGGTGTCCATGACGTTAATGGCGTTTAAACAGTTTTTAGTGTGGAGGGTGGTTGAATAGTTTTGATGTCCATGACGTTAATGGCGTTTAAGCAGTTTTTAGTGTGGAGGGTGTTTGAATAGTTTTGATGTCCATGACGTTAAGGGCGTTTAAACAGTTTTTAGTGTGGAGGGTGTTTGAATAGTTTTGATGTCCATGACGTTAATGGCGTTTAAACAGTTTTTGATGTGTAGGGTGTTTGAATAGTGTTGATGTCCATGACGTTAATGGCGTTTAAACAGTTTTTAGTGTGGAGGGTGTTTGAATAGTTTGATGTCCATGATGTTAATGGCGTTTTAACTGTTTTTAGTGTGTAGGGTGGTTGAATAGTTTTGGTGTCCATGATGTTAATGGCGTTTAAACAGTTTTTAGTGTGTAGGGTGTTTGAATAGTTTTGATGTCCATGACGGTAATGGCGTTTAAACAGTTTTTGATGTGAAGGGTGTTTGAATAGTTTTGATGTCCATGACGTTAATGGCGTTTTAACTGTTTTTAGTGTGTAGGGTGTTTGAATAGTTTTGGTGTCCATGACGTTAATGGCGTTTAAACAGTTTTTGATGTGTAGGGTAGTTGAATAGTTTTGGTGTCCATGACGTTAATGGCGTTTAAACTGTTTTTAGTGTGGAGGGTGGTTGAATAGTTTTGGTGTCCATGACGTTAATGGCGTTTAAACAGTTTTTAGTGTGGAGGGTGGTTGAATAGTTTTGATGTCCATGACGTTAATGGCGTTTAAGCAGTTTTTAGTGTGGAGGGTGTTTGAATAGTTTTGATGTCCATGACGTTAATGGCGTTTAAACAGTTTTTAGTGTGGAGGGTGTTTGAATAGTTTTGGTGTCCATGACGTTAATGGCGTTTAAACAGTTTTTGATGTGTATGGTAGTTGAATAGTTTTGGTGTCCATGACGTTAATGGCGTTTAAACTGTTTTTAGTGTGGAGGGTGGTTGAATAGTTTTGGTGTTCATGACGATAATGGCGTTTAAACAGTTTTTAGTGTGTAGGGTGTTTGAATAGTTTTGGTGTCCATGACGTTAATGGCGTTTAAACAGTTTTTAGTGTGGAGGGTGTTTGAATAGTTTTGATGTCCATGACGTTAAAGGCGTTTAAACAGTTTTTAGTGTGTAGGGTGTTTGAATAGTTTTGGTGTCCATGACGTTAATGGCGTTTAAACAGTTTTTGATGTGTAGGGTGGTTGAATAGTTTTGGTGTCCATGACGTTAATGGCGTTTAAACAGTTTTTAGTGTGGAGGGTGTTTGAATAGTTTTGATGTCCATGACGTTAAAGGCGTTTAAACAGTTTTTAGTGTGGAGGGTGTTTGAATAGTTTTGGTGTCCATGACGTTAATGGCGTTTAAACAGTTTTTAGTGTGTAGGGTGTTTGAATAGTTTTGGTGTCCATGACGTTAATGGCGTTTAAACAGTTTTTAGTGTGGAGGGTGTTTGAATAGTTTTGATGTCCATGACGTTAATGGCGTTTTAACTGTTTTTAGTGTGTAGGGTGTTTGAATAGTTTTGATGTCCATGACGTTAATGGCGTTTAAACAGTTTTTGATGTGTAGGGTGGTTGAATAGTTTTGGTGTTCATGACGTTAATGGCGTTTAAACAGTTTTTAGTGTGGAGGGTGTTTGAATAGTTTTGATGTCCATGACGTTAATGGCGTTTAAACAGTTTTTGATGTGTAGGGTGTTTGAATAGTTTTGATGTCCATGACGTTAATGGCGTTTAAACAGTTTTTAGTGTGGAGGGTGTTTGAATAGTTTTGATGTCCATGATGTTAATGGCGTTTTAACTGTTTTTAGTGTGTAGGGTGGTTGAATAGTTTTGGTGTCCATGATGTTAAAGGCGTTTAAACAGTTTTTAGTGTGTAGGGTGTTTGAATAGTTTTGATGTCCATGACGGTAATGGCGTTTAAACAGTTTTTGATGTGTAGGGTGTTTGAATAGTTTTGATGTCCATGACGTTAATGGCGTTTTAACTGTTTTTAGTGTGTAGGGTGTTTGAATAGTTTTGGTGTCCATGACGTTAATGGCGTTTAAACTGTTTTTAGTGTGGAGGGTGGTTGAATAGTTTTGGTGTCCATGACGTTAATGGCGTTTAAACAGTTTTTAGTGTGTAGGGTGTTTGAATAGTTTTGGTGTCCATGACGTTAATGGCGTTTAAACAGTTTTTAGTGTGGAGGGTGTTTGAATAGTTTTGATGTCCATGACGTTAATGGCGTTTTAACTGTTTTTAGTGTGTAGGGTGTTTGAATAGTTTTGATGTCCATGACGTTAATGGCGTTTAAACAGTTTTTGATGTGTAGGGTGGTTGAATAGTTTTGGTGTCCATGACGTTAATGGCGTTTAAACAGTTTTTAGTGTGGAGGGTGTTTGAATAGTTTGATGTCCATGATGTTAATGGCGTTTTAACTGTTTTTAGTGTGTAGGGTGGTTGAATAGTTTTGGTGTCCATGATGTTAATGGCGTTTAAACAGTTTTTAGTGTGTAGGGTGTTTGAATAGTTTTGATGTCTATGACGGTAATGGCGTTTAAACAGTTTTTGATGTGTAGGGTGTTTGAATAGTTTTGATGTCCATGACGTTAATGGCGTTTTAACTGTTTTTAGTGTGTAGGGTGTTTGAATAGTTTTGGTGTCCATGACGTTAATGGCGTTTAAACAGTTTTTGATGTGTAGGGTAGTTGAATAGTTTTGGTGTCCATGACGTTAATGGCGTTTAAACTGTTTTTAGTGTGGAGGGTGGTTGAATAGTTTTGGTGTCCATGACGTTAATGGCGTTTAAACAGTTTTTAGTGTGGAGGGTGGTTGAATAGTTTTGATGTCCATGACGTTAATGGCGTTTAAGCAGTTTTTAGTGTGGAGGGTGTTTGAATAGTTTTGATGTCCATGACGTTAATGGCGTTTAAACAGTTTTTAGTGTGGAGGGTGTTTGAATAGTTTTGGTGTCCATGACGTTAATGGCGTTTAAACAGTTTTTGATGTGTATGGTAGTTGAATAGTTTTGGTGTCCATGACGTTAATGGCGTTTAAACTGTTTTTAGTGTGGAGGGTAATTGAATAGTTTTGGTGTCCATGACGTTAATGGCGTTTAAACAGTTTTTAGTGTGTAGGGTGTTTGAATAGTTTTGGTGTCCATGACGTTAATGGCGTTTAAACAGTTTTTAGTGTGGAGGGTGTTTGAATAGTTTTGATGTCCATGACGTTAAAGGCGTTTAAACAGTTTTTAGTGTGTAGGGTGTTTGAATAGTTTTGGTGTCCATGACGTTAATGGCGTTTAAACAGTTTTTAGTGTGGAGGGTGTTTGAATAGTTTTGGTGTCCATGACGTTAATGGCGTTTAAACAGTTTTTAGTGTGTAGGGTGTTTGAATAGTTTTGGTGTCCATGACGTTAATGGCGTTTAAACAGTTTTTAGTGTGGAGGGTGTTTGAATAGTTTTGATGTCCATGACGTTAATGGCGTTTTAACTGTTTTTAGTGTGTAGGGTGTTTGAATAGTTTTGATGTCCATGACGTTAATGGCGTTTAAACAGTTTTTGATGTGTAGGGTGGTTGAATAGTTTTGGTGTCCATGACGTTAATGGCGTTTAAACAGTTTTTAGTGTGGAGGGTGTTTGAATAGTTTTGATGTCCATGACGTTAATGGCGTTTAAACAGTTTTTGATGTGTAGGGTGTTTGAATAGTTTTGATGTCCATGACGTTAATGGCGTTTAAACAGTTTTTAGTGTGGAGGGTGTTTGAATAGTTTTGATGTCCATGATGTTAATGGCGTTTTAACTGTTTTTAGTGTGTAGGGTGGTTGAATAGTTTTGGTGTCCATGATGTTAAAGGCGTTTAAACAGTTTTTAGTGTGTAGGGTGTTTGAATAGTTTTGATGTCCATGACGGTAATGGCGTTTTAACTGTTTTTAGTGTGTAGGGTGTTTGAATAGTTTTGATGTCCATGACGTTAATGGCGTTTTAACTGTTTTTAGTGTGTAGGGTGTTTGAATAGTTTTGGTGTCCATGACGTTAATGGCGTTTAAACTGTTTTTAGTGTGGAGGGTGGTTGAATAGTTTTGGTGTCCATGACGTTAATGGCGTTTAAACAGTTTTTAGTGTGTAGGGTGTTTGAATAGTCTTGGTGTCCATGACGTTAATGGCGTTTAAACAGTTTTTAGTGTGGAGGGTGTTTGAATAGTTTTGGTGTCCATGACGTTAATGGCGTTTAAACAGTTTTTAGTGTGTAGGGTGTTTGAATAGTTTTGGTGTCCATGACGTTAAAGGCGTTTAAACAGTTTTTAGTGTGGAGGGTGTTTGAATAGTTTTGATGTCCATGACGTTAATGGCGTTTAAACAGTTTTTAGTGTGGAGGGTGTTTGAATAGTTTTGGTGTCCATGACGTTAATGGCGTTTAAACAGTTTTTAGTGTGGAGGGTGTTTGAATAGTTTTGATGTCCATGACGTTAATGGCGTTTAAACAGTTTTTGATGTGTAGGGTGTTTGAATAGTTTTGATGTCCATGACGTTAATGGCGTTTAAACAGTTTTTAGTGTGTAGGGTGTTTGAATAGTTTTGGTGTCCATGACGTTAATGGCGTTTAAACAGTTTTTAGTGTGGAGGGTGTTTGAATAGTTTTGATGTCCATGACGTTAATGGCGTTTTAACTGTTTTTAGTGTGTAGGGTGTTTGAATAGTTTTGATGTCCATGACGTTAATGGCGTTTAAACAGTTTTTGATGTGTAGGGTGGTTGAATAGTTTTGGTGTCCATGACGTTAATGGCGTTTAAACAGTTTTTAGTGTGGAGGGTGTTTGAATAGTTTTGATGTCCATGACGTTAATGGCGTTTAAACAGTTTTTAGTGTGTAGGGTGTTTGAATAGTTTTGATGTCCATGACGTTAATGGCGTTTAAACAGTTTTTAGTGTGTAGGGTGTTTGAATAGTTTTGGTGTCCATGACGTTAATGGCGTTTAAACAGTTTTTGATGTGTAGGGTGGTTGAATAGTTTTGGTGTCCATGACGTTAATGGCGTTTAAACAGTTTTTAGTGTGGAGGGTGTTTGAATAGTTTTGATGTCCATGACGTTAAAGGCGTTTAAACAGTTTTTAGTGTGGAGGGTGTTTGAATAGTTTTGGTGTCCATGACGTTAATGGCGTTTAAACAGTTTTTAGTGTGTAGGGTGTTTGAATAGTTTTGGTGTCCATGACGTTAATGGCGTTTAAACAGTTTTTGATGTGTAGGGTGTTTGAATAGTTTTGATGTCCATGACGTTAATGGCGTTTAAACAGTTTTAGTGTGGAGGGTGTTTGAATAGTTTTGGTGTCCATGACGTTAAAGGCGTTTAAACAGTTTTTAGTGTGTAGGGTGTTTGAATAGTTTTGGTGTCCATGACGTTAATGGCGTTTAAACAGTTTTTAGTGTGGAGGGTGTTTGAATAGTTTTGATGTCCATGACGTTAATGGCGTTTTAACTGTTTTTAGTGTGTAGGGTGTTTGAATAGTTTTGATGTCCATGACGTTAATGGCGTTTAAACAGTTTTTGATGTGTAGGGTGGTTGAATAGTTTTGGTGTCCATGACGTTAATGGCGTTTAAACAGTTTTTAGTGTGGAGGGTGTTTGAATAGTTTTGATGTCCATGACGTTAATGGCGTTTAAACAGTTTTTGATGTGTAGGGTGTTTGAATAGTTTTGATGTCCATGACGTTAATGGCGTTTTAACTGTTTTTAGTGTGTAGGGTGTTTGAATAGTTTTGGTGTCCATGACGTTAATGGCGTTTAAACAGTTTTTAGTGTGGAGGGTGTTTGAATAGTTTTGATGTCCATGACGTTAATGGCGTTTAAACAGTTTTTGATGTGTAGGGTGTTTGAATAGTTTTGATGTCCATGACGTTAATGGCGTTTTAACTGTTTTTAGTGTGTAGGGTGGTTGAATAGTTTTGGTGTCCATGACGTTAATGGCGTTTAAACTGTTTTTAGTGTGTAGGGTGTTTGAATAGTTTTGGTGTCCATGACGTTAATGGAGTTTAAACAGTTTTTAGTGTGTAGGGTGTTTGAATAGTTTTGGTGTCCATGACGTTAAAGGCGTTTAAACAGTTTTTAGTGTGTAGGGTGGTTGAATAGTTTTGGTGTCCATGACGTTAATGGCGTTTAAACAGTTTTTAGTGTGTAGGGTGTTTGAATAGTTTTGGTGTCCATGACGTTAAAGGCGTTTAAACAGTTTTTAGTGTGTAGGGTGGTTGAATAGTTTTGGTGTCCATGACGTTAAAGGCGTTTAAACAGTTTTTAGTGTGTAGGGTGTTTGAATAGTTTTGGTGTCCATGACGTTAAAGGCGTTTAAACAGTTTTTAGTGTGGAGGGTGTTTGAATAGTTTTGATGTCCATGACGTTAATGGCGTTTAAACAGTTTTTAGTGTGGAGGGTGTTTGAATAGTTTTGGTGTCCATGACGTTAATGGCGTTTAAACAGTTTTTAGTGTGGAGGGTGTTTGAATAGTTTTGATGTCCATGACGTTAATGGCGTTTAAACAGTTTTTGATGTGTAGGGTGTTTGAATAGTTTTGATGTCCATGACGTTAATGGCGTTTAAACAGTTTTTAGTGTGTAGGGTGTTTGAATAGTTTTGGTGTCCATGACGTTAATGGCGTTTAAACAGTTTTTAGTGTGGAGGGTGTTTGAATAGTTTTGATGTCCATGACGTTAATGGCGTTTTAACTGTTTTTAGTGTGTAGGGTGTTTGAATAGTTTTGATGTCCATGACGTTAATGGCGTTTAAACAGTTTTTGATGTGTAGGGTGGTTGAATAGTTTTGGTGTCCATGACGTTAATGGCGTTTAAACAGTTTTTAGTGTGGAGGGTGTTTGAATAGTTTTGATGTCCATGACGTTAATGGCGTTTAAACAGTTTTTAGTGTGTAGGGTGTTTGAATAGTTTTGATGTCCATGACGTTAATGGCGTTTAAACAGTTTTTAGTGTGTAGGGTGTTTGAATAGTTTTGGTGTCCATGACGTTAATGGCGTTTAAACAGTTTTTGATGTGTAGGGTGGTTGAATAGTTTTGGTGTCCATGACGTTAATGGCGTTTAAACAGTTTTTAGTGTGGAGGGTGTTTGAATAGTTTTGATGTCCATGACGTTAAAGGCGTTTAAACAGTTTTTAGTGTGGAGGGTGTTTGAATAGTTTTGGTGTCCATGACGTTAATGGCGTTTAAACAGTTTTTAGTGTGTAGGGTGTTTGAATAGTTTTGGTGTCCATGACGTTAATGGCGTTTAAACAGTTTTTGATGTGTAGGGTGTTTGAATAGTTTTGATGTCCATGACGTTAATGGCGTTTAAACAGTTTTAGTGTGGAGGGTGTTTGAATAGTTTTGGTGTCCATGACGTTAAAGGCGTTTAAACAGTTTTTAGTGTGTAGGGTGTTTGAATAGTTTTGGTGTCCATGACGTTAATGGCGTTTAAACAGTTTTTAGTGTGGAGGGTGTTTGAATAGTTTTGATGTCCATGACGTTAATGGCGTTTTAACTGTTTTTAGTGTGTAGGGTGTTTGAATAGTTTTGATGTCCATGACGTTAATGGCGTTTAAACAGTTTTTGATGTGTAGGGTGGTTGAATAGTTTTGGTGTCCATGACGTTAATGGCGTTTAAACAGTTTTTAGTGTGGAGGGTGTTTGAATAGTTTTGATGTCCATGACGTTAATGGCGTTTTAACTGTTTTTAGTGTGTAGGGTGTTTGAATAGTTTTGGTGTCCATGACGTTAATGGCGTTTAAACAGTTTTTGATGTGTAGGGTGTTTGAATAGTTTTGATGTCCATGACGTTAATGGCGTTTAAACAGTTTTAGTGTGGAGGGTGTTTGAATAGTTTTGATGTCCATGACGTTAATGGCGTTTCAACAGTTTTTAGTGTGTAGGGTGTTTGAATAGTTTTGATGTCCATGACGTTAATGGCGTTTAAACAGTTTTTGATGTGTAGGGTGTTTGAATAGTTTTGATGTCCATGACGTTAATGGCGTTTTAACTGTTTTTAGTGTGTAGGTTGTTTGAATAGTTTTGATGTCCATGACGTTAATGGCGTTTAAACAGTTTTTGATGTGTAGGGTGTTTGAATAGTTTTGGTGTCCATGACGTTAATGGCGTTTAAACAGTTTTTAGTGTGTAGGGTGTTTGAATAGTTTTGATGTCCATGACGTTAATGGCGTTTAAACAGTTTTTGATGTGTAGGGTGTTTGAATAGTTTTGATGTCCATGACGTTAATGGCGTTTAAACAGTTTTAGTGTGGAGGGTGTTTGAATAGTTTTGATGTCCATGACGTTAATGGCGTTTAAACAGTTTTTAGTGTGTAGGGTGTTTGAATAGTTTTGGTGTCCATGACGTTAATGGCGTTTAAACAGTTTTTAGTGTGGAGGGTGTTTGAATAGTTTTGATGTCCATGATGTTAATGGCGTTTTAACTGTTTTTAGTGTGTAGGGTGGTTGAATAGTTTTGGTGTCCATGATGTTAAAGGCGTTTAAACAGTTTTTAGTGTGTAGGGTGTTTGAATAGTTTTGATGTCCATGACGGTAATGGCGTTTAAACAGTTTTTAGTGTGTAGGGTGTTTGAATAGTTTTGATGTCCATGACGTTAATGGCGTTTAAACAGTTTTTAGTGTGGAGGGTGTTTGAATAGTTTTGATGTCCATGATGTTAATGGCGTTTTAACTGTTTTTAGTGTGTAGGGTGGTTGAATAGTTTTGGTGTCCATGATGTTAAAGGCGTTTAAACAGTTTTTAGTGTGTAGGGTGTTTGAATAGTTTTGATGTCCATGACGGTAATGGCGTTTAAACAGTTTTTAGTGTGTAGGGTGTTTGAATAGTTTTGATGTCCATGACGTTAATGGCGTTTAAACAGTTTTTAGTGTGGAGGGTGTTTGAATAGTTTTGATGTCCATGACGTTAAAGGCGTTTAAACAGTTTTTAGTGTGGAGGGTGTTTGAATAGTTTTGATGTCCATGACGGTAATGGCGTTTAAACAGTTTTTGATGTGTAGGGTGTTTGAATAGTTTTGATGTCCATGACGTTAATGGCGTTTTAACTGTTTTTAGTGTGGAGGGTGTTTGAATAGTGTTGATGTCCATGACGTTAATGGCGTTTTAACTGTTTTTAGTGTGGAGGGTGTTTGAATAGTTTTGATGTCCATGACGTTAAAGGCGTTTAAACAGTTTTTAGTGTGGAGGGTGTTTGAATAGTTTTGGTGTCCATGACGTTAATGACGTTAAAACTGTTTTTAGTGTGGAGGGTGGTTGAATAGTTTTGGTGTCCATGACGTTAATGGCGTTTAAACAGTTTTTAGTGTGTAGGGTGTTTGAATAGTTTTGATGTCCATGACGTTAAAGGCGTTTAAACAGTTTTTAGTGTGGAGGGTGTTTGAATAGTTTTGGTGTCCATGACGTTAATGGCGTTTTAACTGTTTTTAGTGTGGAGGGTGGTTGAATAGTTTTGGTGTCCATGACGTTAATGGCGTTTAAACAGTTTTTAGTGTGGAGGGTGTTTGAATAGTTTTGATGTCCATGACGTTAAAGGCGTTTAAACAGTTTTTAGTGTGGAGGGTGTTTGAATAGTTTTGGTGTCCATGACGTTAATGGCGTTTAAACAGTTTTTAGTGTGTAGGGTGTTTGAATAGTTTTGGTGTCCATGACGTTAATGGCGTTTAAACAGTTTTTAGTGTGGAGGGTGTTTGAATAGTTTTGATGTCCATGACGTTAAAGGCGTTTAAACAGTTTTTGATGTGTATGGTAGTTGAATAGTTTTGATGTCCATGATGTTAATGGCGTTTTAACTGTTTTTAGTGTGTAGGGTGTTTGAATAGTTTTGGTGTCCATGACGTTAATGGCGTTTAAACAGTTTTTAGTGTGTAGGGTGTTTGAATAGTTTTGATGTCCATGACGTTAATGGCGTTTAAACAGTTTTTAGTGTGGAGGGTGTTTGAATAGTTTTGATGTCCATGACGTTAATGGCGTTTAAACAGTTTTTGATGTGTAGGGTGTTTGAATAGTTTTGATGTCCATGACGTTAATGGCGTTTAAACAGTTTTAGTGTGGAGGGTGTTTGAATAGTTTTGATGTCCATGACGTTAATGGCGTTTTAACTGTTTTTAGTGTGTAGGGTGTTTGAATAGTTTTGATGTCCATGACGTTAATGGCGTTTAAACAGTTTTTGATGTGTAGGGTGGTTGAATAGTTTTGGTGTCCATGACGTTAATGGCGTTTAAACAGTATTTAGTGTGTAGGGTGGTTGAATAGTTTTGGTGTCCATGACGTTAATGGCGTTTAAACTGTTTTTAGTGTGTAGGGTGGTTGAATAGTTTTGGTGTCCATGACGTTAATGGCGTTTAAACAGTTTTTAGTGTGTAGGGTGTTTGAATAGTTTTGATGTCCATGACGTTAAAGGCGTTTAAACAGTTTTTAGTGTGTAGGGTGTTTGAATAGTTTTGATGTCCATGACGTAAATGGCGTTTAAACAGTTTTTAGTGTGTAGGGTGTTTGAATAGTTTTGATATCCATGACGTTAATGGCGTTTAAACAGTTTTTAGTGTGGAGGGTGTTTGAATAGTTTTGATGTCCATGACGTTAATGGCGTTTAAACAGTTTTTAGTGTGGAGGGTGTTTGAATAGTTTTGGTGTCCATGACGTTAATGGCGTTTAAACAGTTTTTAGTGTGTAGGGTGTTTGAATAGTTTTGATGTCCATGACGTTAATGGCGTTTAAACAGTTTTAAGTGTGGAGGGTGTTTGAATAGTTTTGATGTCAATGACGTTAATGGCGTTTTAACTGTTTTTAGTGTGTAGGGTGGTTGAATAGTTTTGGTGTCCATGACGTTAAAGGCGTTTAAACAGTTTTTAGTGTGTAGGGTGTTTGAATAGTTTTGATGTCCATGACGTTAATGGCGTTTTAACTGTTTTTAGTGTGTAGGGTGGTTGAATAGTTTTGGTGTCCATGACGTTAATGGCGTTTAAACAGTTTTTAGTGTGGAGGGTGTTTGAATAGTTTTGATGTCCATGACGTTAATGGTGTTTTAACTGTTTTTAGTGTGTAGGGTGGTTGAATAGTTTTGGTGTCCATGACGTTAATGGCGTTTAAACAGTTTTTAGTGTGTAGGGTGTTTGAATAGTTTTGATGTCCATGACGTTAAATGCGTTTAAACAGTTTTTAGTGTGGAGAGTGTTTGAATAGTTTTGATGTCCATGACGTTAATGGCGTTTAAACAGTTTTTGATGTGTAGGGTGTTTGAATAGTTTTGATGTCCATGACGTTAATGGCGTTTAAACAGTTTTAGTGTGGAGGGTGTTTGAATAGTTTTGATGTCCATGACGTTAATGGCGTTTAAACAGTTTTTAGTGTGTAGGGTGTTTGAATAGTTTTGATGTCCATGACGTTAATGGCGTTTAAACAGTTTTTGATGTGTAGGGTGTTTGAATAGTTTTGATGTCCATGACGTTAATGGCGTTTTAACTGTTTTTAGTGTGTAGGTTGTTTGAATAGTTTTGATGTCCATGACGTTAATGGCGTTTAAACAGTTTTTGATGTGTAGGGTGTTTGAATAGTTTTGGTGTCCATGACGTTAATGGCGTTTAAACAGTTTTTAGTGTGTAGGGTGTTTGAATAGTTTTGATGTCCATGACGTTAATGGCGTTTAAACAGTTTTTGATGTGTAGGGTGTTTGAATAGTTTTGATGTCCATGACGTTAATGGCGTTTAAACAGTTTTAGTGTGGAGGGTGTTTGAATAGTTTTGATGTCCATGACGTTAATGGCGTTTAAACAGTTTTTAGTGTGTAGGGTGTTTGAATAGTTTTGGTGTCCATGACGTTAATGGCGTTTAAACAGTTTTTAGTGTGGAGGGTGTTTGAATAGTTTTGATGTCCATGATGTTAATGGCGTTTTAACTGTTTTTAGTGTGTAGGGTGGTTGAATAGTTTTGGTGTCCATGATGTTAAAGGCGTTTAAACAGTTTTTAGTGTGTAGGGTGTTTGAATAGTTTTGATGTCCATGACGGTAATGGCGTTTAAACAGTTTTTAGTGTGTAGGGTGTTTGAATAGTTTTGATGTCCATGACGTTAATGGCGTTTAAACAGTTTTTAGTGTGGAGGGTGTTTGAATAGTTTTGATGTCCATGATGTTAATGGCGTTTTAACTGTTTTTAGTGTGTAGGGTGGTTGAATAGTTTTGGTGTCCATGATGTTAAAGGCGTTTAAACAGTTTTTAGTGTGTAGGGTGTTTGAATAGTTTTGATGTCCATGACGGTAATGGCGTTTAAACAGTTTTTAGTGTGTAGGGTGTTTGAATAGTTTTGATGTCCATGACGTTAATGGCGTTTAAACAGTTTTTAGTGTGGAGGGTGTTTGACTAGTTTTGATGTCCATGACGTTAAAGGCGTTTAAACAGTTTTTAGTGTGGAGGGTGTTTGAATAGTTTTGATGTCCATGACGGTAATGGCGTTTAAACAGTTTTTGATGTGTAGGGTGTTTGAATAGTTTTGATGTCCATGACGTTAATGGCGTTTTAACTGTTTTTAGTGTGGAGGGTGTTTGAATAGTGTTGATGTCCATGACGTTAATGGCGTTTTAACTGTTTTTAGTGTGGAGGGTGTTTGAATAGTTTTGATGTCCATGACGTTAAAGGCGTTTAAACAGTTTTTAGTGTGGAGGGTGTTTGAATAGTTTTGGTGTCCATGACGTTAATGACGTTTAAACTGTTTTTAGTGTGGAGGGTGGTTGAATAGTTTTGGTGTCCATGACGTTAATGGCGTTTAAACAGTTTTTAGTGTGTAGGGTGTTTGAATAGTTTTGATGTCCATGACGTTAAAGGCGTTTAAACAGTTTTTAGTGTGGAGGGTGTTTGAATAGTTTTGGTGTCCATGACGTTAATGGCGTTTTAACTGTTTTTAGTGTGGAGGGTGGTTGAATAGTTTTGGTGTCCATGACGTTAATGGCGTTTTAACAGTTTTTAGTGTGGAGGGTGTTTGAATAGTTTTGATGTCCATGACGTTAAAGGCGTTTAAACAGTTTTTAGTGTGGAGGGTGTTTGAATAGTTTTGGTGTCCATGACGTTAATGGCGTTTAAACAGTTTTTAGTGTGTAGGGTGTTTGAATAGTTTTGGTGTCCATGACGTTAATGGCGTTTAAACAGTTTTTAGTGTGGAGGGTGTTTGAATAGTTTTGATGTCCATGACGTTAAAGGCGTTTAAACAGTTTTTGATGTGTATGGTAGTTGAATAGTTTTGATGTCCATGATGTTAATGGCGTTTTAACTGTTTTTAGTGTGTAGGGTGTTTGAATAGTTTTGGTGTCCATGACGTTATGGCGTTTAAACAGTTTTTAGTGTGTAGGGTGTTTGAATAGTTTTGATGTCCATGACGTTAATGGCGTTTAAACAGTTTTTAGTGTGGAGGGTGTTTGAATAGTTTTGATGTCCATGACGTTAATGGCGTTTAAACAGTTTTTGATGTGTAGGGTGTTTGAATAGTTTTGATGTCCATGACGTTAATGGCGTTTAAACAGTTTTAGTGTGGAGGGTGTTTGAATAGTTTTGATGTCCATGACGTTAATGGCGTTTTAACTGTTTTTAGTGTGTAGGGTGTTTGAATAGTTTTGATGTCCATGACGTTAATGGCGTTTAAACAGTTTTTGATGTGTAGGGTGGTTGAATAGTTTTGGTGTCCATGACGTTAATGGCGTTTAAACAGTATTTAGTGTGTAGGGTGGTTGAATAGTTTTGGTGTCCATGACGTTAATGGCGTTTAAACTGTTTTTAGTGTGTAGGGTGGTTGAATAGTTTTGGTGTCCATGACGTTAATGGCGTTTAAACAGTTTTTAGTGTGTAGGGTGTTTGAATAGTTTTGATGTCCATGACGTTAAAGGCGTTTAAACAGTTTTTAGTGTGTAGGGTGTTTGAATAGTTTTGATGTCCATGACGTAAATGGCGTTTAAACAGTTTTTAGTGTGTAGGGTGTTTGAATAGTTTTGATATCCATGACGTTAATGGCGTTTAAACAGTTTTTAGTGTGGAGGGTGTTTGAATAGTTTTGATGTCCATGACGTTAATGGCGTTTAAACAGTTTTTAGTGTGGAGGGTGTTTGAATAGTTTTGGTGTCCATGACGTTAATGGCGTTTAAACAGTTTTTAGTGTGTAGGGTGTTTGAATAGTTTTGATGTCCATGACGTTAATGGCGTTTAAACAGTTTTAAGTGTGGAGGGTGTTTGAATAGTTTTGATGTCCATGACGTTAATGGCGTTTTAACTGTTTTTAGTGTGTAGGGTGGTTGAATAGTTTTGGTGTCCATGACGTTAAAGGCGTTTAAACAGTTTTTAGTGTGTAGGGTGTTTGAATAGTTTTGATGTCCATGACGTTAATGGCGTTTTAACTGTTTTTAGTGTGTAGGGTGGTTGAATAGTTTTGGTGTCCATGACGTTAATGGCGTTTAAACAGTTTTTAGTGTGGAGGGTGTTTGAATAGTTTTGATGTCCATGACGTTAATGGTGTTTTAACTGTTTTTAGTGTGTAGGGTGGTTGAATAGTTTTGGTGTCCATGACGTTAATGGCGTTTAAACAGTTTTTAGTGTGTAGGGTGTTTGAATAGTTTTGATGTCCATGACGTTAAATGCGTTTAAACAGTTTTTAGTGTGGAGGGTGTTTGAATAGTTTTGATGTCCATGACGTTAATGGCGTTTAAACAGTTTTTGATGTGTAGGGTGGTCGAATAGTTTTGGTGTCCATGACGTTAATGGCGTTTAAACAGTTTTTAGTGTGTAGGGTGTTTGAATAGTTTTGGTGTCCATGACGTTAATGGCGTTTAAACAGTTTTTAGTGTGGAGGGTGTTTGAATAGTTTTGATGTCCATGATGTTAATGGCGTTTTAACTGTTTTTAGTGTGGAGGGTGTTTGAATAGTTTTGGTGTCCATGACGTTAATGGCGTTTAAACAGTTTTTAGTGTGGAGGGTGTTTGAATAGTTTTGATGTCCATGACGTTAATGGCGTTTAAACAGTTTTTAGTGTGTAGGGTGGTTGAATGGTTTTGGTGTCCATGACGTTAATGGCGTTTAAACAGTTTTTGATGTGTAGGGTGGTTGAATAGTTTTGATGTCCATGACGTTAATGGCGTTTAAACAGTTTTTAGTGTGTAGGGTGTTTGAATAGTTTTGATGTCCATGACGTTAATGGCGTTTAAACAGTTTTTAGTGTGGAGGGTGTTTGAATAGTTTTGATGTCCATGACGTTAATGGCGTTTTAACTGTTTTTAGTGTGTAGGGTGGTTGAATAGTTTTGATGTCCATGACGTTAAAGGCGTTTTAACTGTTTTTAGTGTGTAGGGTGTTTGAATAGTTTTGATGTCCATGACGTTAATGGCGTTTTAACTGTTTTTAGTGTGTAGGGTGTTTGAATAGTTTTGATGTCCATGACGTTAATGGCGTTTAAACAGTTTTTAGTGTGGAGGGTGTTTGAATAGTTTTGATGTCCATGACGTTAATGGCGTTTTAACTGTTTTTAGTGTGTAGGGTGGTTGAATAGTTTTGGTGTCCATGACGTTAATGGCGTTTAAACAGTTTTTAGTGTGTAGGGTGTTTGAATAGTTTTGATGTCCATGACGTTAAATGCGTTTAAACAGTTTTTAGTGTGGAGGGTGTTTGAATAGTTTTGATGTCCATGACGTTAATGGCGTTTAAACAGTTTTTGATGTGTAGGGTGGTTGAATAGTTTTGGTGTCCATGACGTTAATGGCGTTTAAACAGTTTTTAGTGTGTAGGGTGGTTGAATAGTTTTGGTGTCCATGACGTTAATGGCGTTTAAACAGTTTTTAGTGTGTAGGGTGTTTGAATAGTTTTGGTGTCCATGACGTTAATGGCGTTTAAACAGTTTTTGATGTGTAAGGTGTTTGAATAGTTTTGATGTCCATGACGTTAATGGCGTTTAAACAGTTTTTGATGTGTAGGGTGGTTGAATAGTTTTGGTGTCCATGACGTTAATGGCGTTTAAACAGTTTTTAGTGTGGAGGGTGTTTGAATAGTTTTGATGTCCATGACGTTAATGGCGTTTAAACAGTTTTTAGTGTGGAGGGTGTTTGAATAGTTTTGATGTCCATGACGTTAATGGCGTTTTAACTGTTTTTAGTGTGTAGGGTGTTTGAATAGTTTTGATGTCCATGACGTTAAAGGCGTTTAAACAGTTTTTAGTGCGGAGGGTGTTTGAATAGTTTTGGTGTCCATGACGTTAATGGCGTTTAAACAGTTTTTAGTGTGGAGGGTGGTTGAATAGTTTTGATGTCCATGACGTTAATGGTCGTTTAAACAGTTTTTAGTGTGGAGGGTGTTTGAATAGTTTTGATGTCCATGACGTTAATGGCGTTTAAACAGTTTTTAGTGTGTAGGGTGTTTGAATAGTTTTGATGTCCATGACGTTAATGGCGTTTAAACAGTTTTTGATGTGTAGGGTGGTTGAATAGTTTTGATGTCCATGACGTTAATGCGTTTAAACAGTATTTGGTGTGTAGGGTGTTTGAATAGTTTTGATGTCCATGAAGTTAATGGCGTTTAAAAAGTTTTTAGTGTGGAGGGTGGTTGAATAGTTTTTGTGTCCATGACGTTAATGGCGTTTAAACAGTTTTTAGTGTGGAGGGTGGTTGAATAGTTTTGATGTCCATGACGTTAATGGCGTTTAAACAGTTTTTAGTGTGGAGGGTGTTTGAATAGTTTTGATGTCCATGACGTTAATGGCGTTTTAACTGTTTTTAGTGTGTAGGGTGTTTGAATAGTTTTGATGTCCATGACGTTAATGGCGTTTAAACAGTTTTTGATGTGTAGGGTGGTTGAATAGTTTTGGTGTCCATGACGTTAATGGCGTTTAAACAGTTTTTAGTGTGGAGGGTGTTTGAATAGTTTTGATGTCCATGATGTTAATGGCGTTTAAACAGTTTTTAGTGTGGAGGGTGTTTGAATAGTTTTAATGTCCATGATGTTAATGGCGTTTAAACAGGTTTTAGTGTGGAGGGTGTTTGAATAGTTTTGATGTCCATGACGTTAATGGCGTTTAAACAGTTTTTAGTGTGGAGGGTGTTTGAATAGTTTTGATGTCCATGACGTTAATGGCGTTTTAACTGTTTTTAGTGTGTAGGGTGTTTGAATAGTTTTGATGTCCATGACGTTAATGGCGTTTAAACAGTTTTTGATGTGTAGGGTGGTTGAATAGTTTTGGTGTCCATGACGTTAATGGCGTTTAAACAGTTTTTAGTGTGGAGGGTGTTTGAATAGTTTTGATGTCCATGACGTTAATGGCGTTTAAACAGTATTTAGTGTGTAGGGTGGTTGAATAGTTTTGGTGTCCATGACGTTAATGGCGTTTAAACTGTTTTTAGTGTGTAGGGTGGTTGAATGGTTTTGGTGTCCATGACGTTAATGGCGTTTAAACAGTTTTTAGTGTGTAGGGTGTTTGAATAGTTTTGGTGTCCATGACGTTAATGGCGTTTAAACAGTTTTTAGTGTGGAGGGTGTTTGAATAGTTTTGATGTCCATGACGTTAATGGCGTTTAAACAGTTTTTAGTGTGTAGGGTGTTTGAATAGTTTTGATGTCCATGACGGTAATGGCGTTTAAACAGGTTTTAGTGTGTAGGGTGTTTGAATAGTTTTGATGTCCATGATGTTAATGGCGTTTAAACAGTTTTTGGTGTGTATGGTGTTTGAATAGTTTTGATGTCCATGATGTTAATGGCGTTTAAACAGTTTTTAGTGTGGAGGGTGTTTGAATAGTTTTGATGTCCATGACGTTAATGGCGTTTAAACAGTTTTTAGTGTGGAGGGTGTTTGAATAGTTTTGATGTCCATGACGTTAATGGCGTTTTAACTGTTTTTAGTGTGTAGGGTGTTTGAATAGTTTTGATGTCCATGACGTTAATGGCGTTTAAACAGTTTTTGATGTGTAGGGTGGTTGAATAGTTTTGGTGTCCATGACGTTAATGGCGTTTAAACAGTTTTTAGTGTGGAGGGTGTTTGAATAGTTTTGATGTCCATGACGTTAATGGCGTTTAAACAGTATTTAGTGTGTAGGGTGGTTGAATAGTTTTGGTGTCCATGACGTTAATGGCGTTTAAACTGTTTTTAGTGTGTAGGGTGGTTGAATGGTTTTGGTGTCCATGACGTTAATGGCATTTAAACAGTTTTTAGTGTGTAGGGTGTTTGAATAGTTTTGGTGTCCATGACGTTAATGGCGTTTAAACAGTTTTTAGTGTGGAGGGTGTTTGAATAGTTTTGATGTCCATGACGTTAATGGCGTTTTAACTGTTTTTAGTGTGTAGGGTGTTTGAATAGTTTTGATGTCCATAACGTTAATGGCGTTTAAACAGTTTTTGATGTGTAGGGTGGTTGAATAGTTTTGGTGTCCATGACGTTAATGGCGTTTAAACAGTTTTTAGTGTGGAGGGTAATTGAATAGTTTTGATGTCCATGACGTTAATGGCGTTTAAACAGTTTTTAGTGTGTAGGGTGGTTGAATAGTTTTGATGTCCATGACGTTAATGGCGTTTAAACAGTTTTTAGTGTGTAGGGTGGTTGAATAGTTTTGGTGTCCATGACGTTAATGGCGTTTAAACAGTTTTTGATGTGTAGGGTGTTTGAATAGTTTTGATGTCCATGACGTTAATGGCGTTTAAACAGTTTTTAGTGTGTAGGGTGGTTGAATAGTTTTGGTGTCCATGACGTTAATGGCGTTTAATTAGTTTTTGATGTGTAGGGTGTTTGAATAGTTTTGATGTCCATGACGTTAATGGCGTTTAAACAGTTTTTGATGTGTAGGGTGGTTGAATAGTTTTGGTGTCCATGACGTTAATGGCGTTTAAACAGTTTTTAGTGTGGAGGGTGTTTGAATAGTTTTGATGTCCATGACGTTAATGGCGTTTTAACTGTTTTTAGTGTGTAGGGTGTTTGAATAGTTTTGATATCCATGACGTTAATGGCGTTTAAACAGTTTTTAGTGTGGAGGGTGTTTGAATAGTTTTGATGTCCATGACGTTAATGGCGTTTAAACAGTTTTTAGTGTGTAGGGTGTTTGAATAGTTTTGATGTCCATGACGTTAATGGCGTTTAAACAGTTTTTAGTGTGTAGGGTGTTTGAATAGTTTTGATGTCCATGATGTTAATGGCGTTTAAACAGTTTTTGGTGTGTAGGGTGTTTGAATAGTTTTGATGTCCATGATGTTAATGGCGTTTAAACAGTTTTAAGTGTGGAGGGTGTTTGAATAGTTTTGATGTCCATGATGTTAATGGCGTTTAAACAGTTTTTAGTGTGGAGGGTGTTTGAATAGTTTTGATGTCCATGATGTTAATGGCGTTTAAACAGTTTTTAGTGTGTATGGTGTTTTAATAGTTTTGATGTCCATGACGTTAATGGCGTTTAAACAATTTTTAGTGTGGAGGGTGTTTGAATAGTTTTGATGTCCATGACGTTAATGGCGTTTTAACTGTTTTTAGTGTGTAGGGTGTTTGAATAGTTTTGATGTCCATGACGTTAATGGCGTTTAAACAGTTTTTGATGTGTAGGGTGGTTGAATAGTTTTGGTGTCCATGACGTTAATGGCGTTTAAACAGTTTTTAGTGTGGAGGGTGTTTGAATAGTTTTGATGTCCATGACGTTAATGGCGTTTAAACAGTATTTAGTGTGTAGGGTGGTTGAATATTTTTGGTGTCCATGACGTTAATGGCGTTTAAACTGCTTTTAGTGTGTAGGGTGGTTGAATAGTTTTGGTGTCCATGACGTTAATGGCGTTTAAACAGTTTTTAGTGTGTAGGGTGTTTGAATAGTTTTGGTGTCCATGACGTTAATGGCGTTTAAACAGTTTTTGATGTGTAGGGTGGTTGAATAGTTTTGATGTCCATGACGTTAAAGGCGTTTAAACAGTTTTTTATGTGTAGGGTGTTTGAATAGTTTTGGTGTCCATGACGTTAGTGGCGTTTAAACAGTTTTTAGTGTGGAGGGTAATTGAATAGTTTTGATGTCCATGACGTTAATGGCGTTTAAACAGTTTTTAGTGTGTAGGGTGGTTGAATAGTTTTGGTGTCTATGACGTTAATGGCGTTTAAACAGTTTTTGATGTGTAGGGTGGTTGAATAGTTTTGATGTCCATGACGTTAATGGCGTTTAAACAGTTTTTAGTGTGTAGGGTGGTTGAATAGTTTTGGTGTCCATGACGTTAATGGCGTTTAAACAGTTTTTGATGTGTAGGGTGGTTGAATAGTTTTGATGTCCATGACGTTAATGGCGTTTAAACAGTTTTTAGTGTGTAGGGTGTTTGAATAGTTTTGATGTCCATGACGTTAATGGCGTTTAAACAGTTTTTAGTGTGGAGGGTGTTTGAATAGTTTTGATGTCCATGACGTTAATGGCGTTTAAACAGTTTTTAGTGTGTAGGGTGGTTGAATGGTTTTGGTGTCCATGACGTTAATGGCGTTTAAACAGTTTTTGATGTGTAGGGTGGTTGAATAGTTTTGATGTCCATGACGTTAATGGCGTTTAAACAGTTTTTAGTGTGTAGGGTGTTTGAATAGTTTTGATGTCCATGACGTTAATGGCGTTTAAACAGTTTTTAGTGTGGAGGGTGTTTGAATAGTTTTGATGTCCATGACGTTAATGGCGTTTTAACTGTTTTTAGTGTGTAGGGTGGTTGAATAGTTTTGATGTCCATGACGTTAAAGGCGTTTTAACTGTTTTTAGTGTGTAGGGTGTTTGAATAGTTTTGATGTCCATGACGTTAATGGCGTTTTAACTGTTTTAAGTGTGTAGGGTGGTTGAATAGTTTTGGTGTCCATGACGTTAATGGCGTTTAAACAGTTTTTAGTGTGTAGGGTGTTTGAATAGTTTTGGTGTCCATGACGTTAATGGCGTTTTAACTGTTTTTAGTGTGGAGGGTGTTTGAATAGTTTTGATGTCCATGACGTTAATGGCGTTTAAACAGTTTTTAGTGTGTAGGGTGGTTGAATAGTTTTGGTGTCCATGACGTTAATGGCGTTTAAACAGTTTTTAGTGTGTAGGGTGTTTGAATAGTTTTGGTGTCCATGACGTTAATGGCGTTTAAACAGTTTTTGATGTGTAGGGTGTTTGAATAGTTTTGATGTCCATGACGTTAATGGCGTTTAAACAGTTTTTGATGTGTAGGGTGGTTGAATAGTTTTGGTGTCCATGACGTTAATGGCGTTTAAACAGTTTTTAGTGTGGAGGGTGTATGAATAGTTTTGATGTCCATGACGTTAATGGCGTTTAAACAGTTTTAGTGTGGAGGGTGTTTGAATAGTTTTGATGTCCATGACGTTAATGGCGTTTTAACTGTTTTTAGAGTGTAGGGTGTTTGAATAGTTTTGATGTCCATGACGTTAATGGCGTTTAAACAGTTTTAAGTGTGGAGGGTGTTTGAATAGTTTTGATGTCCATGACGTTAATGGCGTTTAAACAGTTTTTGATGTGTAGGGTGGTTGAATAGTTTTGATGTCCATGACGTTAAAGGCGTTTAAACAGTTTTTAGTGCGGAGGGTGTTTGAATAGTTTTGGTGTCCATGACGTTAATGGCGTTTAAACAGTTTTTAGTGTGGAGGGTGGTTGAATAGTTTTGATGTCCATGACGTTAATGGTCGTTTAAACAGTTTTTAGTGTGGAGGGTGTTTGAATAGTTTTGATGTCCATGACGTTAATGGCGTTTAAACAGTTTTTAGTGTGTAGGGTGTTTGAATAGTTTTGATGTCCATGACGTTAATGGCGTTTAAACAGTTTTTGATGTGTAGGGTGGTTGAATAGTTTTGATGTCCATGACGTTAATGGCGTTTAAACAGTTTTTGATGTGTAGGGTGGTTGAATAGTTTTGGTGTCCATGACGTTAATGGCGTTTAAACAGTTTTTAGTGTGTAGGGTGTTTGAATAGTTTTGGTGTCCATGACGTTAATGGCGTTTTAACTGTTTTTAGTGTGGAGGGTGTTTGAATAGTTTTGATGTCCATGACGTTAATGGCGTTTAAACAGTTTTTAGTGTGTAGGGTGGTTGAATAGTTTTGGTGTCCATGACGTTAATGGCGTTTAAACAGTTTTTAGTGTGTAGGGTGTTTGAATAGTTTTGGTGTCCATGACGTTAATGGCGTTTAAACAGTTTTTGATGTGTAGGGTGTTTGAATAGTTTTGATGTCCATGACGTTAATGGCGTTTAAACAGTTTTTGATGTGTAGGGTGGTTGAATAGTTTTGGTGTCCATGACGTTAATGGCGTTTAAACAGTTTTTAGTGTGGAGGGTGTTTGAATAGTTTTGATGTCCATGACGTTAATGGCGTTTAAACAGTTTTTAGTGTGGAGGGTGTTTGAAAAGTTTTGATGTCCATGACGTTAATGGCGTTTTAACTGTTTTTAGTGTGTAGGGTGTTTGAATAGTTTTGATGTCCATGACGTTAAAGGCGTTTAAACAGTTTGTAGTGCGGAGGGTGTTTGAATAGTTTTGGTGTCCATGACGTTAATGGCGTTTAAACAGTTTTTAGTGTGGAGGGTGGTTGAATAGTTTTGATGTCCATGACGTTAATGGTCGTTTAAACAGTTTTTAGTGTGAAGGGTGTTTGAATAGTTTTGATGTCCATGACGTTAATGGCGTTTAAACAGTTTTTAGTGTGTAGGGTGTTTGAATAGTTTTGATGTGCATGACGTTAATGGCGTTTAAACAGTTTTTGATGTGTAGGGTGGTTGAATAGTTTTGATGTCCATGACGTTAATGGCGTTTAAAAAGTTTTTAGTGTGGAGGGTGGTTGAATAGTTTTTGTGTCCATGACGTTAATGGCGTTTAAACAGTTTTTAGTGTGGAGGGTGGTTGAATAGTTTTGATGTCCATGACGTTAATGGCGTTTAAACAGTTTTTAGTGTGGAGGGTGTTTGAATAGTTTTGATGTCCATGACGTTAATGGCGTTTTAACTGTTTTTAGTGTGTAGGGTGTTTGAATAGTTTTGATGTCCATGACGTTAATGGCGTTTAAACAGTTTTTGATGTGTAGGGTGGTTGAATAGTTTTGGTGTCCATGACGTTAATGGCGTTTAAACAGTTTTTAGTGTGGAGGGTGTTTGAATAGTTTTGATGTCCATGATGTTAATGGCGTTTAAACAGTTTTTAGTGTGGAGGGTGTTTGAATAGTTTTAATGTCCATGATGTTAATGGCGTTTAAACAGGTTTTAGTGTGGAGGGTGTTTGAATAGTTTTGATGTCCATGACGTTAATGGCGTTTAAACAGTTTTTAGTGTGGAGGGTGTTTGAATAGTTTTGATGTCCATGACGTTAATGGCGTTTTAACTGTTTTTAGTGTGTAGGGTGTTTGAATAGTTTTGATGTCCATGACGTTAATGGCGTTTAAACAGTTTTTGATGTGTAGGGTGGTTGAATAGTTTTGGTGTCCATGACGTTAATGGCGTTTAAACAGTTTTTAGTGTGGAGGGTGTTTGAATAGTTTTGATGTCCATGACGTTAATGGCGTTTAAACAGTATTTAGTGTGTAGGGTGGTTGAATAGTTTTGGTGTCCATGACGTTAATGGCGTTTAAACTGTTTTTAGTGTGTAGGGTGGTTGAATGGTTTTGGTGTCCATGACGTTAATGGCGTTTAAACAGTTTTTAGTGTGTAGGGTGTTTGAATAGTTTTGGTGTCCATGACGTTAATGGCGTTTAAACAGTTTTTAGTGTGGAGGGTGTTTGAATAGTTTTGATGTCCATGACGTTAATGGCGTTTAAACAGTTTTTAGTGTGTAGGGTGTTTGAATAGTTTTGATGTCCATGACGGTAATGGCGTTTAAACAGGTTTTAGTGTGTAGGGTGTTTGAATAGTTTTGATGTCCATGACGTTAATGGCGTTTAAACAGTTTTTGGTGTGTATGGTGTTTGAATAGTTTTGATGTCCATGATGTTAATGGCGTTTAAACAGTTTTTAGTGTGGAGGGTGTTTGAATAGTTTTGATGTCCATGACGTTAATGGCGTTTTAACTGTTTTTAGTGTGTAGGGTGTTTGAATAGTTTTGATGTCCATAACGTTAATGGCGTTTAAACAGTTTTTGATGTGTAGGGTGGTTGAATAGTTTTGGTGTCCATGACGTTAATGGCGTTTAAACAGTTTTTAGTGTGGAGGGTAATTGAATAGTTTTGATGTCCATGACGTTAATGGCGTTTAAACAGTTTTTAGTGTGTAGGGTGGTTGAATAGTTTTGATGTCCATGACGTTAATGGCGTTTAAACAGTTTTTAGTGTGTAGGGTGGTTGAATAGTTTTGGTGTCCATGACGTTAATGGCGTTTAAACAGTTTTTGATGTGTAGGGTGTTTGAATAGTTTTGATGTCCATGACGTTAATGGCGTTTAAACAGTTTTTAGTGTGTAGGGTGGTTGAATAGTTTTGGTGTCCATGACGTTAATGGCGTTTAATTAGTTTTTGATGTGTAGGGTGTTTGAATAGTTTTGATGTCCATGACGTTAATGGCGTTTAAACAGTTTTTGATGTGTAGGGTGGTTGAATAGTTTTGGTGTCCATGACGTTAATGGCGTTTAAACAGTTTTTAGTGTGGAGGGTGTTTGAATAGTTTTGATGTCCATGACGTTAATGGCGTTTTAACTGTTTTTAGTGTGTAGGGTGTTTGAATAGTTTTGATATCCATGACGTTAATGGCGTTTAAACAGTTTTTAGTGTGGAGGGTGTTTGAATAGTTTTGATGTCCATGACGTTAATGGCGTTTAAACAGTTTTTAGTGTGTAGGGTGTTTGAATAGTTTTGATGTCCATGACGTTAATGGCGTTTAAACAGTTTTTAGTGTGTAGGGTGTTTGAATAGTTTTGATGTCCATGACGTTAATGGCGTTTAAACAGTTTTTAGTGTGTAGGGTGTTTGAATAGTTTTGATGTCCATGATGTTAATGACGTTTTAACTGTTTTTAGTGTGTAGGGTGTTTGAATAGTTTTGATGTCCATGATGTTAATGGCGTTTAAACAGTTTTTGGTGTGTAGGGTGTTTGAATAGTTTTGATGTCCATGATGTTAATGGCGTTTAAACAGTTTTTAGTGTGTAGGGTGTTTGAATAGTTTTGGTGTCCATGACGTTAATGGCGTTTTAACTGTTTTTAGTGTGGAGGGTGTTTGAATAGTTTTGATGTCCATGACGTTAATGGCGTTTTAACTGTTTTTAGTGTGTAGGGTGTTTGAATAGTTTTGATGTCCATGACGTTAATGGCGTTTAAACAGTTTTTAGTGTGTAGGGTGTTTGAATAGTTTTGATGTCCATGATGTTAATGGCGTTTAAACAGTTTTTGGTGTGTAGGGTGTTTGAATAGTTTTGATGTCCATGATGTTAATGGCGTTTAAACAGTTTTAAGTGTGGAGGGTGTTTGAATAGTTTTGATGTCCATGATGTTAATGGCGTTTAAACAGTTTTTAGTGTGGAGGGTGTTTGAATAGTTTTGATGTCCATGATGTTAATGGCGTTTAAACAGTTTTTAGTGTGTAGGGTGTTTTAATAGTTTTGATGTCCATGACGTTAATGGCGTTTAAACAGTTTTTAGTGTGGAGGGTGTTTGAATAGTTTTGATGTCCATGACGTTAATGGCGTTTTAACTGTTTTTAGTGTGTAGGGTGTTTGAATAGTTTTGATGTCCATGACGTTAATGGCGTTTAAACAGTTTTTGATGTGTAGGGTGGTTGAATAGTTTTGGTGTCCATGACGTTAATGGCGTTTAAACAGTTTTTAGTGTGGAGGGTGTTTGAATAGTTTTGATGTCCATGACGTTAATGGCGTTTAAACAGTATTTAGTGTGTAGGGTGTTTGAATAGTTTTGGTGTCCATGACGTTAATGGCGTTTAAACAGTTTTTGATGTGTAGGGTGGTTGAATAGTTTTGATGTCCATGACGTTAAAGGCGTTTAAACAGTTTTTGATGTGTAGGGTGTTTGAATAGTTTTGGTGTCCATGACGTTAGTGGCGTTTAAACAGTTTTTAGTGTGGAGGGTAATTGAATAGTTTTGATGTCCATGACGTTAATGGCGTTTAAACAGTTTTTAGTGTGTAGGGTGGTTGAATAGTTTTGGTGTCTATGACGTTAATGGCGTTTAAACAGTTTTTGATGTGTAGGGTGGTTGAATAGTTTTGATGTCCATGACGTTAATGGCGTTTAAACAGTTTTTAGTGTGTAGGGTGGTTGAATAGTTTTGGTGTCCATGACGTTAATGGCGTTTAAACAGTTTTTGATGTGTAGGGTGGTTGAATAGTTTTGATGTCCATGACGTTAAAGGCGTTTAAACAGTTTTTGATGTGTAGGGTGTTTGAATAGTTTTGGTGTCTATGACGTTAATGGCGTTTAAACAGTTTTTAGTGTGGAGGGTAATTGAATAGTTTTGATGTCCATGACGTTAATGGCGTTTAAACAGTTTTTAGTGTGTAGGGTGGTTGAATAGTTTTGGTGTCCATGACGTTAATGGCGTTTAAACAGTTTTTGATGTGTAGGGTGTTTGAATAGTTTTGATGTCCATGACGTTAATGGCGTTTAAACAGTTTTTAGTGTGTAGGGTGGTTGAATAGTTTTGGTGTCCATGACGTTAATGGCGTTTAATTAGTTTTTGATGTGTAGGGTGTTTGAATAGTTTTGGTGTCTATGACGTTAATGGCGTTTAAACAGTTTTTAGTGTGGAGGGTAATTGAATAGTTTTGATGTCCATGACGTTAATGGCGTTTAAACAGTTTTTAGTGTGTAGGGTGGTTGAATAGTTTTGGTGTCCATGACGTTAATGGCGTTTAAACAGTTTTTGATGTGTAGGGTGTTTGAATAGTTTTGATGTCCATGACGTTAATGGCGTTTAAACAGTTTTTAGTGTGTAGGGTGGTTGAATAGTTTTGGTGTCCATGACGTTAATGGCGTTTAATTAGTTTTTGATGTGTACGGTGTTTGAATAGTTTTGATGTCCATGACGTTAATGGCGTTTAAACAGTTTTTGATGTGTAGGGTGGTTGAATAGTTTTGGTGTCCATGACGTTAATGGCGTTTAAACAGTTTTTAGTGTGGAGGGTGTTTGAATAGTTTTGATGTCCATGACGTTAATGGCGTTTTAACTGTTTTTAGTGTGTAGGGTGTTTGAATAGTTTTGATATCCATGACGTTAATGGCGTTTAAACAGTTTTTAGTGTGGAGGGTGTTTGAATAGTTTTGATGTCCATGACGTTAATGGCGTTTAAACAGTTTTTAGTGTGTAGGGTGTTTGAATAGTTTTGATGTCCATGACGTTAATGGCGTTTAAACAGTTTTTAGTGTGTAGGGTGTTTGAATAGTTTTGATGTCCATGATGTTAATGGCGTTTAAACAGTTTTTGGTGTGTAGGGTGTTTGAATAGTTTTGATGTCCATGATGTTAATGGCGTTTAAACAGTTTTAAGTGTGGAGGGTGTTTGAATAGTTTTGATGTCCATGATGTTAATGGCGTTTAAACAGTTTTTAGTGTGGAGGGTGTTTGAATAGTTTTGATGTCCATGACGTTAATGGCGTTTAAACAGTTTTTAGTGTGTAGGGTGTTTTAATAGTTTTGATGTCCATGACGTTAATGGCGTTTAAACAGTTTTTAGTGTGGAGGGTGTTTGAATAGTTTTGATGTCCATGACGTTAATGGCGTTTTAACTGTTTTTAGTGTGTAGGGTGTTTGAATAGTTTTGATGTCCATGACGTTAATGGCGTTTAAACAGTTTTTGATGTGTAGGGTGGTTGAATAGTTTTGGTGTCCATGACTTTAATGGCGTTTAAACAGTTTTTAGTGTGGAGGGTGTTTGAATAGTTTTGATGTCCATGACGTTAATGGCGTTTAAACAGTATTTAGTGTGTAGGGTGGTTGAATATTTTTGGTGTCCATGACGTTAATGGCGTTTAAACTGTTTTTAGTGTGTAGGGTGGTTGAATAGTTTTGGTGTCCATGACGTTAATGGCGTTTAAACAGTTTTTAGTGTGTAGGGTGTTTGAATAGTTTTGGTGTCCATGACGTTAATGGCGTTTAAACAGTTTTTAGTGTGTAGGGTGGTTGAATAGTTTTGATGTCCATGACGTTAATGGCGTTTAAACAGTTTTTAGTGTGGAGGGTGTTTGAATAGTTTTGATGTCCATGACGTTAATGGCGTTTAAACAGTTTTTAGTGTGGAGGGTGTTTGAATAGTTTTGATGTCCATGACGTTAATGGCGTTTAAACAGTTTTTGATGTGTAGGGTGTTTGAATAGTTTTGGTGTCCATGACGTTAATGGCGTTTAAACAGTTTTTGATGTGAAGGGTGTTTGAATAGTTTTGGTGTCCATAACGTTAATGGCGTTTAAACAGTTTTTGATGTGTAGGGTGTTTGAATAGTTTTGATGTCCATAACGTTAATGGCGTTTAAACAGTTTTTGATGTGTAGGGTGGTTGAAAAGTTTTGGTGTCTATGACGTTAATGGCGTTTAAACAGTTTTTAGTGTGGAGGGTAATTGAATAGTTTTGATGTCCATGACGTTAATGGCGTTTAAACAGTTTTTAGTGTGTAGGGTGGTTGAATAGTTTTGGTGTCCATGACGTTAATGGCGTTTAAACAGTTTTTGATGTGTAGGGTGTTTGAATAGTTTTGATGTCCATGACGTTAATGGCGTTTAAACAGTTTTTAGTGTGTAGGGTGGTTGAATAGTTTTGGTGTCCATGACGTTAATGGCGTTTAATTAGTTTTTGATGTGTAGGGTGTTTGAATAGATTTGATGTCCATGACGTTAATGGCGTTTAAACAGTTTTTGATGTGTAGGGTGGTTGAATAGTTTTGGTGTCCATGACATTAATGGCGTTTAAACAGTTTTTAGTGTGGAGGGTGTTTGAATAGTTTTGATGTCCATGACGTTAATGGCGTTTTAACTGTTTTTAGTGTGGGGTGTTTGAATAATTTTGATATCCATGACGTTAATGGCGTTTAAACAGTTTTTAGTGTGGAGGGTGTTTGAATAGTTTTGGTGTCCATGACGTTAATGGCGTTTAAACAGTTTTTAGTGTGTAGGGTGGTTGAATAGTTTTGGTGTCCATGACGTTAATGGCGTTTAAACAGTTTTTAGTGTGGAGGGTGTTTGAATAGTTTTGATGTCCATAACGTTAATGGCGTTTAAACAGTTTTTGATGTGTAGGGTGGTTGAAAAGTTTTGGTGTCTATGACGTTAATGGCGTTTAAACAGTTTTTAGTGTGGAGGGTAATTGAATAGTTTTGATGTCCATGACGTTAATGGTGTTTAAACAGTTTTTAGTGTGTAGGGTGGTTGAATAGTTTTGGTGTCCATGACGTTAATGGCGTTTAAACAGTTTTTGATGTGTAGGGTGTTTGAATAGTTTTGATGTCCATGACGTTAATGGCGTTTAAACAGTTTTTAGTGTGTAGGGTGGTTGAATAGTTTTGGTGTCCATGACGTTAATGGCGTTTAATTAGTTTTTGATGTGTAGGGTGTTTGAATAGTTTTGATGTCCATGACGTTAATGGCGTTTAAACAGTTTTTGATGTGTAGGGTGGTTGAATAGTTTTGGTGTCCATGACGTTAATGGCGTTTAAACAGTTTTTAGTGTGGAGGGTGTTTGAATAGTTTTGATGTCCATGACGTTAATGGCGTTAAAACAGTTTTTAGTGTGTAGGGTGGTTGAATAGTTTTGGTGTCCATGACGTTAATGGCGTTTAAACAGTTTTTAGTGTGTAGGGTGGTTGAATAGTTTTGATATCCATGACGTTAATGGCGTTTAAACAGTTTTTAGTGTGTAGGGTGTTTGAATAGTTTTGGTGTCCATGACGTTAATGGCGTTTAAACAGTTTTTAGTGTGTAGGGTGGTTGAATAGTTTTGGTGTCCATGACGTTAATGGCGTTTAAACAGTTTTTAGTGTGGAGGGTGTTTGAATAGTTTTGATGTCCATGACGTTAATGGCGTTTAAACAGTTTTTAGTGTGTAGGGTGTTTGAATAGTTTTGATGTCCATGACGTTAATGGCGTTTAAACAGTTTTTGATGTGTAGGGTGTTTGAATAGTTTTGATGTCCATGACGTTAATGGCGTTTAAACAGTTTTTGATGTGTAGGGTGTTTGAATAGTTTTGATGTCCATGACGTTAATGGCGTTTAAACAGTTTTTAGTGTGTAGGGTGGTTGAATAGTTTTGGTGTCCATGACGTTAATGGCGTTTAAACAGTTTTTAGTGTGTAGGGTGTTTGAATAGTTTTGATGTCCATGACGTTAATGGCGTTTAAACAGTTTTTAGTGTGGAGGGTGTTTGAATAGTTTTGATGTCCATGACGTTAATGGCGTTTAAACAGTTTTTAGTGTGTAGGGTGGTTGAATAGTTTTGGTGTCCATGACGTTAATGGCGTTTAAACAGTTTTTAGTGTGGAGGGTGTTTGAATAGTTTTGATGTCCATGACGTTAATGGCGTTTAAACAGTTTTTAGTGTGTAGGGTGTTTGAATAGTTTTGATGTCCATGACGTTAATGGCGTTTAAACAGTTTTTAGTGTGTAGGGTGGTTGAATAGTTTTGGTGTCCATGACGTTAATGGCGTTTAAACAGTTTTTAGTGTGGAGGGTGGTTGAATAGTTTTGATGTCCATGACGTTAATGGCGTTTAAACAGTTTTTAGTGTGTAGGATGTTTGAATAGTTTTGATGTCCATGACGTTAATGGCGTTTAAACAGTTTTTGATGTGTAGGGTGTTTGAATAGTTTTGATGTCCATGACGTTAATGGCGTTTAAACAGTTTTTGATGTGTAGGGTGTTTGAATAGTTTTGATATCCATGACGTTAATGGCGTTTAAACAGTTTTTAGTGTGGAGGGTGTTTGAATAGTTTTGATGTCCATGACGTTAATGGCGTTTAAACAGTTTTTAGTGTGGAGGGTGTTTGAATAGTTTTGATGTCCATGACGTTAATGGCGTTTAAACAGTTTTTGATGTGTAGGGTGTTTGAATAGTTTTGGTGTCCATGACGTTAATGGCGTTTAAACAGTTTTTAGTGTGGAGGGTGTTTGAATAGTTTTGGTGTCCATGACGTTAATGGCGTTTAAACAGTTTTTAGTGTGGAGGGTGTTTGAATAGTTTTGATGTCCATGATGTTAATGGCGTTTAAACAGTTTTTAGTGTGTAGGGTGGTTGAATCGTTTTGATGTCCATGACGTTAATGGCGTTTAAACAGTTTTTAGTGTGTAGGGTGTTTGAATAGTTTTGGTGTCCATGACGTTAATGGCGTTTAAACAGTTTTTAGTGTGTAGGGTGGTTGAATAGTTTTGGTGTCCATGACGTTAATGGCGTTTAAACAGTTTTTGATGTGAAGGGTGTTTGAATAGTTTTGATGTCCATGACGTTAATGGCGTTTAAACAGTTTTTGATGTGTAGGGTGTTTGAATAGTTTTGATATCCATGACGTTAATGGCGTTTAAACAGTTTTTAGTGTGGAGGGTGTTTGAATAGTTTTGATGTCCATGACGTTAAAGGCGTTTAAACAGTTTTTAGTGTGTAGGGTGGTTGAATAGTTTTGGTGTCCATGATGTTAAAGGCGTTTAAACAGTTTTTAGTGTGGAGGGTGGTTGAATAGTTTTGATGTCCATGACGTTAATGGCGTTGAAACAGTTTTTAGTGTGGAGGGTGTTTGAATAGTTTTGATGTCCATGACGTTAATGGCGTTTAAACAGTTTTTGATGTGTAGGGTGTTTGAATAGTTTTGATATCCATGACGTTAATGGCGTTTAAACAGTTTTTGATGTGTAGGGTGTTTGAATAGTTTTGATATCCATGACGTTAATGGCGTTTAAACTGTTTTTAGTGTGGAGGGTGGTTGAATAGTTTTGGTGTCCATGACGTTAATGGCGTTTAAACAGTTTTTGATGTGTAGGGTGTTTGAATAGTTTTGATGTCCATGACGTTAATGGCGTTTAAACAGTTTTTAGTGTGGAGGGTGTTTGAATAGTTTTGATGTTCATGACGTTAATGGCGTTTAAACAGTATTTAGTGTGTAGGGTGGTTGAATAGTTTTGATGTCCATGACGTTAATGGCGTTTAAACAGTTTTTAGTGTGGAGGGTGTTTGAATAGTTTTGATGTCCATGACGTTAATGGCGTTTAAACAGTTTTTGATGTGTAGGGTGTTTGAATAGTTTTGATATCCATGACGTTAATGGCGTTTAAACAGTTTTTAGTGTGGAGGGTGGTTGAATAGTTTTGATGTCCATGACGTTAATGGCGTTTAAACAGTTTTTAGTGTGGAGGGTGTTTGAATAGTTTTGATGTCCATGACGTTAATGGCGTTTAAAGAGTTTTTAGTGTGTAGGGTGGTTGAATAGTTTTGGTTTCCATGACGTTAATGGCGTTTAAACAGTTTTTGATGTGTAGGGTGTTTGAATAGTTTTGATGTCCATGACGTTAATGGCGTTTAAACAGTTTTTAGTGTGGAGGGTGGTTGAATATTTTTGATGTCCATGACGTTAATGGCGTTTAAACAGTTTTTAGTGTGGAGGGTGGTTGAATAGTTTTGATGTCCATGACGTTAATGGCGTTTAAACAGTTTTTGATGTGTAGGGTGTTTGAATAGTTTTGATGTCCATGACGTTAATGGCGTTTAAACAGTTTTTAGTGTGTAGGGTGTTTGAATAGTTTTGGTGTCCATGACGTTAATGGCGTTTAAACAGTTTTTAGTGTGGAGGGTGGTTGAATAGTTTTGATGTCCATGACGTTAATGGCGTTTAAACAGTTTTTGATGTGTAGGGTGTTTGAATAGTTTTGGTGTCCATGACGTTAATGGCGTTTAAACAGTTTTTAGTGTGGAGGGTGGTTGAATAGTTTTGATGTCCATGACGTTAATGGCGTTTAAACAGTTTTTAGTGTGTAGGGTGTTTGAATAGTTTTGGTGTCCATGACGTTAATGGCGTTTAAACAGTTTTTAGTGTGGAGGGTGGTTGAATAGTTTTGATGTCCATGACGTTAATGGCGTTTAAACAGTTTTTAGTGTGGATGGTGTTTGAATAGTTTTGATGTCCATGACGTTAATGGCGTTTAAACAGTTTTTAGTGTGTAGGGTGGTTGAATAGTTTTGGTGTCCATGACGTTAATGGCGTTTAAACAGTTTTTGATGTGTAGGGTGTTTGAATAGTTTTGATGTCCATGACGTTAATGGCGTTTAAACAGTTTTTAGTGTGGAGGGTGGTTGAATAGTTTTGATGTCCATGACGTTAATGGCGTTTAAACAGTTTTTGATGTGTAGGGTGTTTGAATAGTTTTGATGTCCATGACGTTAATGGCGTTTAAACAGTTTTTAGTGTGTAGGGTGTTTGAATAGTTTTGGTGTCCATGACGTTAATGGCGTTTAAACAGTTTTTAGTGTGGAGGGTGGTTGAATAGTTTTGATGTCCATGACGTTAATGGCGTTTAAACAGTTTTTGATGTGTAGGGTGTTTGAATAGTTTTGGTGTCCATGACGTTAATGGCGTTTAAACAGTTTTTAGTGTGGAGGGTGGTTGAATAGTTTTGATGTCCATGACGTTAATGGCGTTTAAACAGTTTTTAGTGTGTAGGGTGTTTGAATAGTTTTGGTGTCCATGACGTTAATGGCGTTTAAACAGTTTTTAGTGTGGAGGGTGGTTGAATAGTTTTGATGTCCATGACGTTAATGGCGTTTAAACAGTTTTTAGTGTGGATGGTGTTTGAATAGTTTTGATGTCCATGACGTTAATGGCGTTTAAACAGTTTTTAGTGTGTAGGGTGGTTGAATAGTTTTGGTGTCCATGACGTTAATGGCGTTTAAACAGTTTTTGATGTGTAGGGTGTTTGAATAGTTTTGATGTCCATGACGTTAATGGCGTTTAAACAGTTTTTAGTGTGGAGGGTGGTTGAATAGTTTTGATGTCCATGACGTTAATGGCGTTTAAACAGTTTTTGGTGTGTAGGGTGTTTGCATCGTTTTGGTGTGTCGGATGTTTGAATCGTTTTGGTGTGTAGGGTGTATTATTCGCTTTGGTGATATGTGTATCAATACATTTTTTGGTGTGTTGGGCTTTTCAAAAGTGTTGGTGTGTGGTGTTTCAAAACACTCTATGGTGTTGGGCGTTAAAATAGTTTGGTGTGTGATATATCAAAACAGTTTTTTTTAAAGATTTAATTGTAATGGATTGTGGTGTTTCAAAGCAGTCTTTGGTTTGTCGGGGGTTTTGATCGTTTCTGGTGTGTGGGGTATCAAAACTTTGCAGTGTGCCAGGTGTTTGTTTTACATTTTAATGTTGTGTCGTTGTTATCTTCTTATATTTAATGCGTTTCCCTCAGTTTTAGTTTTTTACCCCCATTTTGTTTTTGTCTATAGATTTACGAGTTTTGAACAGCGGTATACTTCCGTGCCTTTATTTGAATCATTTTGATGTATGATGCATTACCACAGTGTTTGGTGTGCCTGTTGTTTAAATTGTTTATATGAGTTGTGCATCAAATTTCTTTAGGCGCGCATATCGTTTTAACAGTTTAGATTTTGTTTGAACTTGACACTTGTTTATAGAATAAATAAGATACGATTTGATCAAAGTAGATTGTTAATGACATAGCCTTATTTGACTCTTCTTCTGAAATCTTGTCGGAGGCAAACTTTTCCATTTTATTAAAAAAGATTGTTTAGATAACACATCAATTCATATTTTTCATGAAAGTGGTTGTCTTTCATCCCCTCACAACAGTAGATCAATTGCATGTACTAGATGGATAACAAATCAATCTAGCTTAGTTTGTAGAAACATTATAAATGGAGTATGTATATTCAAATTTTACATGTGACATGACACGTTTTTTACATTCATCACAAAAATAAAAATAAGACTTGCGTACGTCTCTAAGAAAAAAGGCTGAGTTATAAATAATAAAAGACGTATCACGAGTATTATTTATTAGATGTCTGGACAAGTGAAAGGACAGAGTTATATGATATTAGATTGGTCCGATTTTACCAGTGGACAGAATTAACCATGTTTGATTGTCTCGGAACATGATCAATAGTTTGACTTTTTCTGGAGGCATAATACCCAGACTGTCTTTTCCATTTGTTAATGTCGTCTTTCTTTTTTCTTTGGAAAAATCCAACCTAGTGAAACAAATAAGAAAATCTTGTTTTATTTATCTGCCTCACATTCAACCCCCTTTTCTGTCATACCCCCTTAAATTATGATACAGACTTTTTTAACATACCTGGTTGTCAAAAATTTTGCATTGAATGTCTTGGGGTTGATTCATAAAATTTGGCTAAGTGCTTGGAGCACACAATTTATGCTCGAAACATGAAATTCAGCATTTTGATTGGTTAATTTTCGAGTACGAGTACAAGAAACTGACTCAAAAGATTTATGACCGAGAACCTTGATGTTCCCCATTACATTTCTAATTGACTAGATTTGACTGACTGCGAGTACTGAGTACCTCAGATCGATGATTAGTTTTAGAAGTCTTTGTAACGGTTTTATTTTGTATTGCTTTGTAGGTATCTATTGAATCAAGTGACTGTTACAAACCGCTAGGATCCTGTTATTAAGAAGTCATCGTTTGTAGGTATCTATTGAACCAAGAGACTGTTACAAACCAGAAGCCTTGTTATTCAGTAGTCATCGTTTGTTGTAGTAATTATCACATTTTGTTTTTTGATTTTCGTTTATTGTTGTTTTTCTCACATAGATGGCATTTTATTATTTTTCCAATGAATTGTTTACATTTAATTTGCTTATAGTAAAGTTTGTCATATGATATTGGTTGTGTTTGTTCTTATTGATGCCGGTTGTACGATGATCTATAGTTAAGTTCTAAAACTTCCGATCTCCGATGGAAATATGTCTCACTGACAAGCATACCACATCTTTGTATTTATGCATTCTTAAATGTTATGTCTTAGTTTTATGTATTGATCCTTCCGATTTGAAATTTCGTCTTTGGTAGTTATGCATGTCTACATTTTTTTTTAATTCTACGTTCGAGTGCATGTATATTTTTTTAAATTCTAAATACGTGTGCATTTGTATCTTTTTTAATCCTATATACTTGAGGATGCATATTTTGCTTACTCTACGAATGTGCACCTTTTTTTATTTTTTTTTGTTTTGTTAAAAATTTAACGGTACCTTATCCCGACCGCGTTTACTTTTGTATATAGCACATCAGTGGTAAGGTTATTCTTGTTGGAGCACAATATATATAATATTTTAGCTTATGACATATATGCAACCAATAAATATTATGGAATTTTCATATTTGCCATCTTTACTTATTAGTATTTCATGATATTAAAGAATAACTTATATCGTGTATTTTGAATCCATACAAAAAATATCTAATTGATATTTTATGATGTCCTATTTAAAGTTTATATTCTAGCAATAGTTGTTTTGATTCCAAAAGATTTCAGAAATTTGCATGTAATGATCATAATTTCTAATGCCATTACAATATTGTATATCGGAGGTTTAGATATTTTCCAACAGAAAAGTAATTATTTGGTTAGTAAAATTTAATGCAGAAATAACCGTCTTAACATTTTGAATTTGTTGTCTTGTATGAAGTAAAAGATAGAGTACAGCATGTGTTGTCTTTTGCTAGTGATGTTTTTATAAGGAACATGTTGTCCTATTTTTGAAACCCTATTGTTTTTTTTAATTATGTCTATTTACGTGCGAAATCCAAATCTCTTTGGGGGGATTTTTTTAAAAATGATACTATTTTCCCTTTTCTATCCTAAAATTTAAATTCGGAGTCAGTAGCTACTTTTGTTTTCATTGATCCTTCTAAAGTTAGCTCTTGTAACCATAGTTTTTCTTTATTGCTTTCATCCATTGAAAATCAATTAAAATAACTAGCTGTTTTTCAATCGACGAACGTGTACATGTATACTTTTCTTATTCTACGAACGTGTACATGTATATGATTTTTATTCTACGAACGTGTACATGTATATGATTCTTATTCTACGAACGTGTACATGTATATTGTTCTCATTCTACGAACGTGTACATGTATATGATTCTTATTCTACGAACGTGTACATGTATATGATTTTTATTCTACGAATGTGTACATGTTTATTTGTCTTCCTCTACGAACTGTACATGCATATTTGTCATACCTTCCATAAAACTACACCAAGTATTACAAGTAATGCCAGACCACCGACACATCCACCAATAATTATCCAAAGTGATATTCTGCCAGTTTCCGCAGCAAAATTCATCGGAAAAATCTCTGACGTCACCTAAAAATAATGTACACTTTATTCATTAAGATATGAAAAGGATTGAGCAACAGGCACAGCCTATACAAGCTCTCTCCATAATACATGTTCAAGGTATAATTCAATTATAACAACTATATTTAAAATAATGCAATATAGTGGAACATGCATGCTACTTATGAGCACACACGAGAAAATAAATGTTTACAGTGTTACTTACTGACTAAATGCAAAGTATATTTTTAAAAGTATATATAGGCAATTATTCATCATATATTCAAGAACCTTGAAACATGCAAATATCCTTTATAAGTCATTAGAAATATATATATATATGGCTTGAAAGAGACACTAAGCCTACTTAGTGAATAAAATGAATTAATGTTTAAGTGGAGGAGAAAAAAATAAAATAAAAAATAAAACTGAATGAAGCAAAAAATAAGTAAGTTTTAAACAAAACGATGAGTGTCACTGATATATTTATGAACAGATTTAAAAATAGCAATATTCATATCATATGAAAATAATCTGTTTCCAAAAAGTAATAATTCAATATTTATATCAACATTGTCAGCAATGGAGTTAATGGAATCAAGAAGAATATGTCTTATCTAAAATATGTAAACTTGCGCTGTCAAACAAATAATTCATCGTTAGAATCTAAAATATTTAAACTTGCGCTGTCAAATACATTCTTCATCGTTAGAATCTAAAAAATGTAACTTGCGCAATAAAACACATTATTTTATCATTAGAATCTAAAAATATGTAAGCTTGCGCAATAAAACACATAATTCATCGTTAGAATCTAAAAATATGTAAACTTGCGCTGTCAAACACATAATTCATCGTTAGAATCTAAAATATGTAAACTTGCGCTGTCAAACAAATAATTCATCGTTAGAATCTAAAATATGTAAACTTGCGCTGTCAAACACATAATTCATCGTTAGAATCTAAAATATGTAAACTTGCGCTGTCAAACACATAATTCATTGTTAGAATCTAAAATATTTAATTACGCAAGCAAACACATAATTTATCGTTAGATTTTAAAATATTTAAACTTACGCAAGCAAACACACAATTCGTCGTTAGAATCTTAAATATGTAACCTTGCCCAATCAAATAGTTATCAAAGGTACCAGGATTATAATTAAGTACGCCAGACGCGCGTTTCCTCTAAATAAGACTCATCAGTGACGCTCATATCAAAATATTATTAAAGCCAAACAAGTACAAAGTTGAAGAGCATTGAGAAACCAAAATTCCAAAAAGTTATGCCAAAATGCGGCTAAGGTGATCTTTAACGTGGGTAAGAAAATCCTATTTTTTTTTTAAATTTCAAAATTTTGTAAACAGGAAATTTATGAAAATGACCACAATATTGATATTCATATCAACACTGAAGTGTTGACTACTGAGGTTGGTGATACCCTCGGGGACGAAACGTCCAACAGCAAACATATAATTAATCGTTATAATCTAAGAATATGTTAACTTTTTACGGTTTATGTTTTTGTAAAGTTTAAAGTTTTGTAAAGTAGTACGGTTTTGTATAGTTGAAGGTTTTGTATAGTTTAAGGTTGTGTATAGCTGAAGGCTTTGTATAGTTTAAGGTTTTGTATAGTTTAAGGTTTTGTAAAGGTGTAATAACAACAAATATCATCCGACTGCATACAAAATGGGTAGAACACAATATTCCGTTCAAAATGACAGTTGTAAGAAATTTATCCTACATTTCATTTCAATAAGAACAAATTTGAGTCATCAACATATATATTTGTTTTTATTAAAACACCAGTCTTTTTTTTATAGATTTAATTATCTGTTATATTTTAATGCAGATGATTGAATTGTATAGAAGTTAGTACATGGAATGCTTAATTAAAGGATTGGAATAATAGTCAGTACAGGGAATATTGGATTGAAGGAATGGAATAATAGTCAGTACAAGGAATATTGGATTGAAGGATTAGAATAATAGTCAGTGCAAGGAATATTGGATTGAAGGATTGGAATAATAGTCAGTACAAGGAATATTGGATTGAAGGATTGGAATAATAGTCAGTGCAAGGAATATTGGATTGAACGATTGGAAAAATAGTCAGTACAAGGAATATTGGATTGAAGGATTGGAATGATAGTCAGTACAAGGATTATTGGATTGAAGGATTGAAATAATAATCAGTACACGGAATATTGGATTGAAGGATTGGAATAATAGTCAGTGCAAGGAATATTGGATTAAAGGATTGGAATAATAGTCAGTGCAAGGAATATTGGATTAAAGGATATGAATAATAGTCAGTGCAAGGAATATTGGATTAAAGGATTGGAATAATAGTCAGTGCAAGGAATATTGGATTAAAGGATTGGAATAATAGTCAGTGCAAGGAATATTGGATTAAAGGATATGAATAATAGTTAGTACAAGGAAAATTGAATTGAAGGATTGGAATAATTGTCAGTACAAGGAATATTGGATTGAAGGATTTGAATAATAGTCAGTACAAGGAATATTGGATTGAAGGATTGAAATAATAATCAGTACAAGGAATATTGGATTGAAGGATTGAAATAATAGTCAGTACAAGGAATATTGGATTAAAGGATTGGAATAATAGTCAGTACAAGGAATATTGGATTGAAGAAATGAAATAATAGTCAGTACAAGGAATATTGGATTGAAGGATTGGAGTAATAGTCAGTACAAGGAATATTGGATTGAAGGATTGAAATAATAGTCAGTAGAAGGAATATTGGATTGAAGGATTGGAATAATAGTCAGTACAAGGAATATTGGATTGAAGGATTGAAATAATAGTCAGTAAAAGAAATATTGGATTGAAGGATTGAAATAATAGTCAGTACAAGAAATATTGGATTGAAGGATTGAAATAATAGTCAGTACAAGGAATATTGGATTGAAGGATTGGAATAATAATCAGTACAAGGAATATTGGATTGAAGGATTGAAATAATAATCAGTATAAGGAATATTGGATTGAAGGATTGGAAAAATAGTCAGTACAAGGAATATTGGATTGAAGGATTGGAGTAATAGTCAGTACAAGGAATATTGGATTGAAGGATTGGAATAATAGTCAGTACAAGGAATATTGGATTGAAGGATTGGAATAATAGTCAGTACAAGGAATATTGGATTGAAGGATTGGAATAATAGTCAGTACAAGGAATATTGGATTGAAGGATTGGAAAAATAGTCAGTACAAGGAATATTGGATTGAAGGATTGGAGTAATAGTCAGTACAAGGAATATTGGATTGAAGGATTGGAGTAATAGTCAGTACAAGGAATATTGGATTGAAGGATTGGAATAATAGTCAGTACAAGTAATATTGGATTGAAGGATTGGAATAATTGTCAGTACAAGGAATATTGGATTGAAGGATTGGAATAATAGTCAGTACAAGGAATATTGGATTGAAGGATTGGAATAATAATCAGTACAAGGAATATTGGATTAAAGGATTGGAATAATGATCAGTATAAGGAATATTGGATTGAAGGATTGGAATAATAGTCAGTACAAGAAATATTGGATTGAAGGATTGGAATAATAGTCAGTACAAGGAATATTGGATTGAAGGATTGGAATAATAGTCAGTACAAGGAATATTGGATTGAAGGATTGGAATAATTGTCAGTACAAGGAATATTGGATTGAAGGATTGGAATAATAGTCAGTACAAGGAATATTGGATTGAAGGATTGGAATAATAATCAGTACAAGGAATATTGGATTAAAGGATTGGAATAATGATCAGTATAAGGAATATTGGATTGAAGGATATGAATAATAGTTAGTACAAGGAATATTGGATTGAAGGATTGAAATAATGATCAGTACAAGGAATATTGGATTGAAGGATTGAAATAATGATCAGTATAAGGAATATTGGATTGAAGGATTGGAGTAATTGTCAGTACAAGGATTATTGGTATGAAAGATTGATTGTATAGAAGTTAGTACATGGAATGATTGCTGAAAGGATTGGAATACTAGTCAGTACAAGGAATATTGGATTGAAGGATTTGAATAATAATCAGTACACAGAATATTGGTATAAAGGATTGGAATAATAATCAGTACAAGGAATATTGGATTGCAGGATTGGAATAATTATCAGTATACAAGGAAAATTGAATAGAAGGATTGGAATAATAATCAGTACATGGAATATTTGATGGAAGGATTGGAATAATAGTCAGTACAAGGAATATTGGTATGAAGGATAAGAATAACTGTCAGTACAAGGAATATTGGTATGAAGGATTGGAATAATTGTCAGTACATGGAATATTGGTATGAAGGATTGGAATAATTGTCAGTACATGGAATATTGGTATAAAGGATTTTAATAATAGCCAGTACAAGGAATATTTGTATGAAGGATTGAATTGTATAGAAGTCAGTACATGAATTGTTAAAATGCAAGAATTGAAGAGTAAAGTGTTCAGTACCAGGAATGGGGATTTCAATGATTAATTCTACAGAAGTCAGAACCTGAAATATTAGGATGGAGAATTGAATGTTATAGATATCAGTATCTGGAATGTTCGATTCAATGATTGAATTGTATAGATACAAGTTCCTGGAATGTTCGATTCAAGCACTTGATTGTATAGAATTTGGTGCCTGGAAGACTAGAAAACAAAAAACGAGTTTCTATCTCTTGTCATAAGAAAATCATAAAAAAACATCGACCAGTGATACAAACAGCATACAAACTACAAAGTCATACTCTCAACACAGTTGAAGCTATCAAATACATAGGAGTAACCATCAGAATTAACACAATCTAACCTAACAGTAATCAAAAATGATATAACTGTAGGAGTAATATGTAGAAATCTCAAAGGCTTTACAAAACATTTGAAGGCATCTGCATATGTATCCATGATACGACTTACAGTTGAATATGCATGCACAGTATGGGACTCAATAACCCAAAATATGTTCAAGACAATATATTAAGTACAGGAAAGAGCAGCACGAAATGTGAATAACAACTACACAGACCGAACAGCTGACTGTATATCTATGGTAAACTTTAAAATTGGAAAATATCGAAGAACGGAGGAAAACAAACATGCAGTATGGGATTTGCTCATTGTTGAAGGCCGTACGTTGACCTATAGTTGTGTTTGTCCGTGTCATTTCGGTCTTTTGTGGATAGTTGTCTCATTGGCAATCATATCACATCTTCTTTATATTATAGATTATGCATGGTATTCAAAATCCAGTACGATCTTATAGACATATAAAATCAACAGTATTCCATCCTAAACGATAACCGGACCAGAGGTAAAAACCGCTTCTACCAAGAAAAAACATTAGATGGAGAGTTGTCTCATTGCCACGCATACAACATATATCTATGAACAGATGCATACGGTCAATCTTTCTTCCCGAGGACCATCAGGGATTGCAACAATTTACCAACAACAGTCCATCGGCTAACACAGTCGAGTTAGTCAGGGCTTCCATGGAGGCACGCTCTGAAAAGTAGTTGGCAACACTAGTTGTACATTATTTAAATCATTATATTGCGAATGTTTTAATTATAAATAGTCAAGAGGTAACTTACGTTGTTGCCCAACACTACGCAAAATATTCACACGGAATCAATCACACATGAAAGAGGAAGAAGAAGAACTCTTTGAAATACTGTCCAAATTCAGCATGAGGAATATTCTGGCATCTTTAAATGAGACTTTAAGTGTTCGAATTAAGGACTGTATTGTAAAGATATCAGTATCTGGAAAAGTGGATTTAAGGATTTAATTGTATAGAAGTCAGTACCTGGAAAGTTGCATTCAAGGATGTGATTGTATAGTCTCTCCTATTTGTTGTTTTAACTTTTCCTGTTGATTTGAATAGAATAGCAGGTACCTGAAATGATACGTTCTCTTTTATAAATGTAATGGATATTACGAAATATATATGATGTTTGGATATGCTTAAACATTTTTATTATATATTTTAATTTTTTATATCTCCTGTCAATATTCAATTTATAATCTTATATACCTGTGTTCAGCTAGTGAACGTGGAGTTAATGTTGCATAGTTTTTAGATGTCTTTTAAGTTTTGTTGTTGTTTTTGTTTTTAAATAAATTGTGGCCATGATATGAAATTCTCTTCTTTTATTGAATATATATATAAGAAGATGTAGTATGAGTGCCAATGCAACAACTCTCCATACAAATCACAGTTTAAGAAACGTAAACCAATATAGATCAAAGCATGGCCAAACCCGGAACAGTGGCTCGCAAAGAACACCAACATATAAAGGGTCACAAAAAAAGACTAGTGGAAAACCATTCAATCAGGGAAACCAACTATCTAATTTATATAAAAACAAGACACAATCATTCATTGTGTGACTGGTTCTGTTGTGATGTTACGTTATCGTTTCATAATAAAGACACATATGATATGTATGAATATACTTTAATTCAAACATACCCTAAAGAGTTATAAATGCAACAAGAGCCTGTAATGTAGTCGCCAACACAAATTAATACCTCATCTTCATAAAACCATAGTAGGAGCAAAGATAATGAACGGTTAAACCATAGTAGGAGCAAAGATAATGGTTAAACCATAGTAGGAGCAAAGATAATGAACGGTTAAACCATAGTAGGAGCAAATATAATGAACGGTTAAACCATAGTAGGAGCAAAGATAATGAACGGTTAAACCATAGAAGAAGCAAAGATAATGAACGGTTCATAAAACCATAGTAGGAGAAAAGATAATGAACGGTTAAACCATAGTAGGAGCAAAGATAATGAACGGTTAAACCATAGTAGGAGAAAAGATAATGAACGGTTAAACCATAGTAGGAGCAAAGATAATGAACGGTTCCTAAAACCATAGTAGGAGCAAAGATAATGAACGGTTAAACCATAGTAGGAGCAAAGATAATGAACGGTTAAACCATAGTAGGAGCAAAGATAATGAACGGTTAAACCATAGTAGGAGCAAAGATAATGAACGGTTAAACCATAGTAGGAGCAAAGATAATGAACGGTTAAACCATAGTAGGAGCAAAGATAATGAACGGTTAAACCATAGTAGGAGCAAAGATAATGAACGGTAAAACCATAGTAGGAGCAAAGATAATGAACGGTAAAACCATAGTAGGAGCAAAGATAATGAACGGTTAAACCATAGTAGGAGCAAAGATAATGAACGGTTAAACCATAGTAGGAGCAAAGATAATGAACGGTTAAACCATAGTAGGAGCAAAGATAATGAACGGTTATACCATAGTAGGAGCAAAGATAATGAACGGTTAAACCATAGTAGGAGCAAAGATAATGAACGGTTAAACCATAGTAGGAGCAAAGATAATGAACGGTTAAACCATAGCAGGAGCAAAGATAATGAACGGTTGTAAACATAATATAGAACATACATATGAAACTAAGATTTGAATGTTTCTGAAATATGAATTCACTTATCCTTAAAAAAAAATAAGAAGTATTATTTTTTTCATTCCGGCCGAATATTTTCAAGATAGAATAAAAGGATGGTTCACAGAAAAGCCCAATTTCTACTTACCTTATCAAATATCAAATCACTTTTTTGAAGAACAACATGAAAGTCAATCTCAACGGTTTCTTCTATGTCTAACTGTGTGATTGTGACGTCATATATTACGTTCATAGATTCGTCAACAGTACCACATGACTGGAAAACATTTAAAAGTATTAGGTAGCATATTGAAAAGTATAAGTTATTGCAGTTATTTTCTTTCCTATAAGATTTCGTTTGTAATGGTTTTCTTTTATCACTACGTTTTGTTTTTTCGTCTACTCCCTTGTGAAACGTTTCTCTTTTTTAAGTGTATACAATCGATTATTATTTTAAAAGTAACCTGTTTATTATCGTTCTTCTCCAAAAAGGCAGGATAAGAAAAAAAAACAATAAAGAAACTCACACCAAATCTACTCATGTCTATGTTCCTATGTGGTTACTTTTTCTTTGTCCCTATGTATTGTGCTTGAATTACAGAGTTTGTATCTATCATTTTCGGGACGGGGGGCATCAGGAATCCAGATAGTGCTTATATTATAGAGTTCTCATGTATGACACAGCTCTCTATGCTCACAGGGGGCAGCAGCAGATAGTGGCTTTATCATAGAATTTTTATGTATGACACAGTTCCGAATGCTCACACTCTTAGGACAGCATAAGACCAGATAGTAGTAAAATTAAACAATGATAACGTAAGAGACAGGATTTGCAATAGTAGCATAGGAAGACACATTGATGTTGATTACGGCGGTTGAACTTTTTTAAATTTTTCTTATAGCAGAAGATGTGGAAAGAAGAATATAAATCTTATTGATATGATTCGATGCTATTTACGACACAATCCAGGTTTTTCTCTTGAAGACGAAGTAAAGCAATACAATTTTGTTCATTTGCTTATTTTTTATCAGAAGAGCTAAGGTGATTATGTATTATAAATTACTGCATTGTATTCTCTTTATAATCTCTCAACACATTATTATAAATTCGAATTACCAGCTGACGTAGAATGTCAATCATAGAGAAATAATACTAATATAGATGATCGTAATTACTATTTCACCAAACGTTGTTTTCTTTTCTGTGTTTTTCTGCGAAATATGACTTTCTCCATCAAGCATCTTATCAATCGTTTTCTCATCAACCTTCCATGTTATTTTATCGCTTGTAGATTTAGCCTAAAAAAATAACAAATCTTTAATATATATTTAAGGTACAAGACTTATAATTTAATACGCCAGACGCGCGTTTCGTCTACATAAGACACATCAGTGACGTCAGATCAAAATAGTTAAAATGCGATATGAAACAGAATGTGTATCCATCAAACTGTAATCATATCGAAAAAAGAGAAGAATGCTAAGTCATGTCTATTTTTACTGTCTTTGGCGCTAACACACTAAGTCCATGTGATGTGTTTTAGTTAATATAGAAAATATTGAATGCTTCACCAATCTTCAAATGAATTTGTTTTGTTCAGAAAGGACTAGAAATAGACATGCAGGAACGCTATTAATTAAGGAAGATCGATTAACAATTAAGGAATGTTTGATAGAATAAAAAGCAGGATTGAATAATTAGCAACAGCTTTTTATCATTTAATTTTCTTAAAAGATACACGGTGTCGTCCAATACAAAATTAGATAAGGAAGATGAGATGTGAATAACAATGAGACAACACAAATACAAAGGTAATGAAAACAAACATGTACAGAGAAATTAAGTTCGGACAAAAGTTCCAACAAATACACAGAGACAAGGTATTAACACATTTAGAGAAACAAAATAAGACATTTAGTGAGACAAAGATTACAACAAATAAACAATGAATGACAAAAAAGAAGGTAAGCACACTGATACAGAGACAAAAAGAACATATTAAGTTGGACATATATTAGGGATATCGAAAGAAAAGTAAAATCACAAAAATACTGCATTTAGAGGAAAATGTAATCGGAAAGTCCATAATCACATGGCAAAATCAAATAACAAACACATAAAAAAATGGACAAGACCTGTCATATTCCTGACTTGGTACAGGCATATTCAAATGTAGAAAAATGGTGGATTAAACCTGGTTTTATAGCTCTAACCCTATCACTTTGATGACAGTCTTATCAAATTCTGTTATGTTTACAATGATGCGTGAACTAAACAGACGCAGTGAAAGGTAACAACACAAATACAGAGACATAAATAACGTAATAAGAATAACAAATATTACAACACATAGGGACAGAGAGAAAGGTAAACACACAGCAACAGGGAAAAATAACATATTAAGTTGGTCAAATATTACAACACATAAGGACAGAGGGAAAGGTTACAACACAGGTACAGATACATGCATAAGATATTAAGTTGGTCAAATATTACAACACATAGGGACAGAGAGAAAGGTTAAAACACAGGTACAGATACATGCATAAAATGATAAGTTGGACAAATAGTACAAAACATACATAGGGACAGAGAGAAAGGTAACCACACATACATCCCATACGCTTTATGTCTAAATATTGATATATTATCCAAACCTACAAGAAGATTAACGTGACATGCGCATTCATCCCCTCATATTGATATAATACCAAGACCTTCGTGGATTATACAGGATGATTATATGTCATGTGCACGTTTACCTTAATATTGACATAAAACTGGAACCTGTGTTGATGCTTAAGGAATAAAACATGTCATGTACCGTATACCTTAATATTGACATAAAACTGGAACCTATGTTGATGGTTTTATAAGGAATGAAATATGACATACAAACAAATATCTTAGTGTTGATATCCAATCAGAGCCGCGAACGATATATATCTTAATTTTGATATTAATACTGATATCATACCTGAACTTGTGTTGAAACTACGGGAAAACAAACTCTAACAACAGCTGAAGCCATCGGACTTGGACCCATGTTGTACACGTGATACGTGTGAACCAACTTAATGCTGGAGACAGCTGACAGTGTTACTTGTTCTGGATCTGAAATACTAGATAATACAAATAAACATGACGTTTTTCTTAATTATTGACATATTAACATCTTAACATGTGGTATCAAGACTACACAAATAAATTCATAAGGCTTTCAATTACCATGTATATACATAACATTTAAATAAATCTATTTGTTAACTATCAAGAACATCCAGGAATTTGCAATCAAAACGAAAATCCACAACTAAATATTTACGTTAAATGAAGAAAAAAAAAGATACTTGAAACATTCTGTTATACTTGAAACTTCAAAATCACTATGTGTAGGATGATGACCTTGACTTTCGACAGCTACAGTAGGACAAACACTGACAATGTTCTTAACTTTGAATAAACACAGCAACACGTTGCACACACCATTGGTATCCTTGCCCATGCGGCGCCATATCAACATGCTCAAGGGTTCGGACAAACACTGGCAATGTACTTTTTTTTACTTTTAACAAACACAGCATTACGTTAAAGGGTACAGTAAAACATCGATATTTAAGTATAAGATACGCGATATTTCTACTATTGTTACTACCTCTGAACAAGTTGCCAATGTATTGTCATGTTTATATTGTTATAAATTAGGCTGTTAGTTTTTTTGTTTTGTTGAAGGCCATATAATTGCTGACATATATTTCATTTGAACTTTGGAGGATATTTGTCTCATTGGCAATCATATCACATCTTCCTCGTTATATTAAGGGTACGTAAGAACATACGATGAGACGGTCCTGGCCTTGACTATGCACAAGAAGATGATTTATACGAATACATATTGCAGGATAACGAAACCCATTTTCAATGTTGTTCCTTAGACAGACACAACATCATGTCAGCATAACAGCATCCACTGATCTTGCCTAACGACACATACAACATCGTGTTGCAGGGCTAGGACACCTACTCACTATGTAATATTGTTGCAGGGAAACAAACACACTGACAATGTTCCTGCATACAGATACAACATCATTTTGCAGGGTGCTGACACTTACTGACAACGTTGTTGCCTTAATCGGGTGCAACAACATGTTGCAGAGTAAGGACACTAACTGACTATTTATTGCCGACAGACACACATCATTTCACAGGGTTGTGTCCTTGCCTCTAAGCAGACACAACATCACGTGGCAGGGTGAAGACACTAACAGATAATAATCTTGCCGACAGACAAACATCATGTTGCAGTGTTATGTCTTGCCTTTAGACAGACATAACATCACGTGGCAGGGTGAAGACACTAACAGATAATAATCTTGCCGACAGACAAACATCATGTTGCAGTGTTATGTCTTGCCTTTAGACAGACATAACATCACGTGGCAGGGTGAAGACTTTAACAGACACTAATCTTGCCGACAGACACACATCACGTTGCAGTGTTATGTCCTTGCCTTTAGACAGACATAACATCATGGGGCAAGGTGAAGACATTAACAGGCATTAATCTTGCCGACAGCCAAAAATCATGTTTTAAAATTATGTCCTTGTCTTTAGACAGATAAACATTATGTTGCAGGGTAACGACACTAAATGACAATGTGCTTGCCTTGAGACAGACAGCATCATAGTTCAGGGTAAAACCTCATTCAGTTTGATAAAATAAAAAAGAAAGTGTTTTGTATGATGTGTGGTGTTTGAGTTGGTTGGTTTTTGTGCGTTAATATTTTGTTTGTTTTTGTAATGGACAATCTATGTTTAATCGAATCTGAGCTTTCAGTCAAAGTGTAATGTAATAGTCACCCTGTTAGTTGAATTTCTGACACATATTGTATCGGCACTTCTAGTTGAAGATTGTTGTCAGACCAATCAAGATCGGAACTTGTTGAGGATACATTCACAGCATATACAACACTCTTAGTTGCATGATACACATCTATGTTTTGGTCGGTTAGTCGGTGTTTAGAAACATTATATCGTAGGTTGAATAAGCCCACTTGTTGTTGAAATAAACTCTTATCAAGGTCACAGTAGACAACAGAAACATTCATTGGATCTATACAAGTTCCTAACTCGGTTCCTTGATGCTGCGGTTGATAAAAACCAAGATAATCCGTGTTGTGTGATGCTAAGATGATAAACCTTGTCCCATGAGATTGATCGTCGGAGTTAGTTACTTTCAATTGTATGTCTATTTCAACTGTTTTCCCAAAAATGATAACGTTTGGTTTTGAAGTAAGTGACAGCTTTAAATTTGGATAGCATGTACCATTACAACCGGATTCAAACATCGCCTGTTAGATAAATAGATAGATACTTTATGTTATATACAACTTGTCTAAACATCAACCCTATATACATAAAACTAAGATAAATAGATAGATAGATACTTTATGTTATATACAACTCGTCTAAACATCAACCCTATATACATAAAAATAAGTACTAAATTAACATAAGTACTTCATAGAATTAAATAAAGTTTTTATGAGTACGGTCTTATTGTTATTGTTACTTTCTTTTTCTAGTTGGTTATCTGGTAAGGATTAGGGTTAACCATTAACCTCGTCAGGTTCCGTAAAGACAATTAAGCGATATCCTGGGGTAAATATCGGTACCAAGTAGAAGGTGAAGTATATCCCTCGTCAGGTTCCATAAAGAAAATTTAGCGATATCCTGGAGTAAATATCGGTACCAAGTAAAAGTTGAGGTATAAGCATTGTCATGTTCCACCCAGACACAATAGCGATATCATAGAGGTACAGTGGGATATTAAGTAGAAGGCGAAGAATAATCCTTGTCAGGTTCCGTAAAGAAAATTTAGTGAGATCATGGGTATACTTGGGTACAAAGTAAAAGGTGAGGTATAATAATTGTTAGGATCTATTAAGACACGTTATGATACTAAGGAGTACAGTAGGGTTCCACGTAGAAGGTGAGGAATAATCCTTGTCAGGTTCTATAAAGACAATTAAGCGATATCCTGGGTATACAGTGGGGTATCGACTACAAGGTGAGGAACAATCCTTGTCAGGTTCTATGGGTATCGACTACAAGGTGAGGAACAATCCTTGTCAGCTTCCGTAAAGACAATTTTACGATATCTTGGGGATTATTTAGGTACTAAGTAGAAGGTGATTTACAATCCTTGTCAGGTTCCGTAAAGACAATTTAACGATATATTGGGGAATATATGGGTACTAAGTAGAAGGTGATTTACAATTCTCGTCAGGTTCCGTAAAGAAAAGAGTAAGTGATATCCTGGGGTATATATGGTAACCAAGGAAAAGTTACAGTACAGTTCTTGTCAGGTTCCGTTATAACAATTTATAGATATCCTGGGGTTAAGTGGGATATTAAGTAGAAGGTGAGGTATAATCCTCTTCAGGTACGTAAAGACAATTTAGCGATATTCTGGGGTATAGGGGGTACCATGAAAAAGTTTAGGTATTATATCCTCGTCAGGTTCCGTAAAGACAATTTATAGATATCTTGGGGTAAAAAAAAAGTAGGATACTAAGTATAAGGTGAGGTATATAAAAAAGAATATGTGGTATGATTGCCAATGAGACAACTGTCCATAAGAGACCAACATGACACATATATTAACAACTATAGGTCACCGTACGGCCTTCAACAATGAGCAAAGCCCATACCGCAAAGTCAGCTATAAAAGGCCCCGATAGGACAATGTAAAACAATTCAAACGAGAAAACTAACGGCCTTATTTATATTAAAAGAAATGAATGAAAAACAAATATGTAACACATAAACAAACGACAACCACTGAATTACAGGCTCATGACTTGGGACAGGCACATACATAAATAATGTGGCGGGGTTAAACATGTTAGCGGGATCCCAACCATCCCCTAACCTGGGACAGTGGTATAACAGTACAACATGGCCGGGTACTTATACATCCCGACACAAAAAGACACAATGAACAGATCTGAGAGTACTCGCAGTTATCTGACAGAAAGCCACTAACAACTAATAAAAAAATCATGCATCTAAGACTAAACTATCAAGCCGTACATATCCAAGATCCAATGGATTTAGTGTAAAGACGACATTAACAGCTAGAGAAAAACATGACCTTGTGCAATGCCAAGTAATATTTAGTTAGCTTTTAATTTACTGATAACAAAACCAATACTTATACCAATAAAAATAATAGTCAACGATATTATCACAGAGTTGAATAGGTAATATTTGAGAATCAGTTTATTTAAAGGAGCGACAAGTTTACATGGATCATTTCTAAATTTCCGGGCACGGTTAACAACATTTCTGTAAAAATGAGGATGAGCTGTCCCGTTTGAAATAAGTTTTCTACAGGTACAACCAAACTTCAAAACCAAATCTTTTTTATCTATGAAAAAAATTAAGTAAAGGTTTTAAGTAATTTATGGTAACGATATCCCTGGTTTAATAATTTACCAGTGATATAAAGATTGCGTTCGTTAAAATCAAAAACGTCACAACAGACACGGGCATAGCGAACGAGCTGTGAAATATAAACATCGTAGGATGGTCCCAAAGGAACATCACCAACTAAAAATGGACAATTAACAATAGGCAACGAAAAATCGTCTCTTTTGTCTTGAATTTTAGTGTGGAGTTTCCCGTTTGAAACCAAAATATATTAATTTAGGAAAGGACAATTATCTCCTCGTCCTACTCGTCGTCAGGGTCCGTAAAGACAATTTAGCGACATCCTAAAGTATATATGGGTAATAAGTAGAAGTTAAAGTATAGTCCTTGTCAGGTTCCGTAAAGACAATTTAGCGATATCCTGGGTATACAGTGGGGTATCAAGTAGAAGGTGAGGAATAACTCTTGTCAGGTTTCGTAAAGACAATTTAGCGATGTCCTGGGTATAAAGTTGGATATTAAGTAGAAGGTGAGGAATAACTCTTGTCAGGTTCCGTAAAGACAATTTAGCGATGTCCTGGGTATAAAGTGGGGTATTAAGTAGAAGGTGAAGAATAACTCTTGTCAGGTTCTATAAAGACAATTTAGCGATATCCTGGGTATAAAGTGGGGTATCAAGTAGCAGGTGAATTATAATCCTCGTCAGGTTCCGTAAAGACAATTTAGTGATCTCTTGGGGTAAGGTGGGATATTAAGCCTAGTAGAAGGTGATGTATACTTCTTTTCAGGTTTAATTAAGACAAATAGCGATATCCATGGGAAGACTGCGGTTTCAAGAATAAGGTGAAGTATAATCCTTGTCAGGTGCCAAGCCATGCATTTTACTGTGCGTATTGTTATGCGTTTACTTTTCTACATTGGCTAGAGGTATAGGGGGAGGGTTGAGATCTCATAAACATGTTTAACTCCGCCGAAATTTTGCGCTTGTCCCAACCTATGAGCCTCTGGCCTTTGTTAGTCTTGTATGATTTTTAATTTTAGTTTCTTGTGTATAATTCGAAGTTTAATATGATGTCCATTATCACTGTACTACATATTTTTTAAAGGGCCAGCTGAAGGACACCTACGGGTGCGGGAGTTTCTCGCTACATTGATGACCCATTGGTGGCCTTCGGATGTTGTCTGCTCTATGGTCGGGTTGTTGTCGCTTTGACACATTCCCCATTTCTTTTATCAATTCTATTCAAGGTTTAGAATATTTGTATAAAGATGTCGCCCAATCAGGTTCTGTGCAAACCATGGCCTTGGCAGGTGTCTTGCCATGCATTCAAGGTTTATAACATTTGTATTCAGATATCGTCCTATCAGGTTCTGTGCAGCAAGTTTGGAATACATGTACTTGTATTAAGATATCGCCCTATCAGATTCTGTGCAGCAAGGTTAAGAACACTTGTATTAAGATATCACCTTATCAGGTTCTGTGTATTTAGATATCGCCCTATCAGGTTCTGTGTATTAAGATATCGCCCTATCAGGTTCTGTGTATTAAGATATCGCCCTATCAGGTTCTGTGTATTAAAATATCGCCCTATCACGTTCTGTGTATTTAGATATCGCCCTATCAGGTTCTGTGCAGCAAGGTTTAGAATACTTGTATTAAGATATCGCCCTATCAGTTCTGTGCAGAAAGGGTTTATAATACTTGTATTAAGATATCGCCCTTTCAGGTTATGTGCAGACCATGGCCAGTTATAGACGAAAATAGTCAAATTAAAACTTTTGTTACGTGTAAACACAGTAAGCGGTTTGATACTGGATCCAAAATGTTTAATTTACAAAATAGTAAATTTTAGCCATAAAGTGACTTTAATGAATTAAACTCGTCGGCGGATCCAAGGTGGATGGACCTTGAGGCCCCCTGTCGTGGGAAACATTTAGTTGATCATATAGGGAATCACTGAAGCGTGACTGGAGCGGCCCCTTTAGGTCAGTCAGCGGGCCACCCTTACAAAAAGTTACTAAAACTATAAACAACTATATAATGAACTATATATTACTATTCTTCTTCAAATATGTACAACTGGTGCACAATTGTACCATTTTAAAGTTGTCCTGGGTTGAAGATAATTACGAGTTCTCAGCTTTTCAATAAAAAGGTATATTTCTAAACATAAGTTTAAAATAGCGAATGAAATTTATGTAATAAATCTGTATCGTGAACATTTGTTCATGACCTTTGTCAAACTATTTTAGTGTAAAATCTAACAATAACTAACAAATACTTCTGTATATAATCTAACATAAACTAACCAATACTTTCTGTGTTCTTGGCTTGTTGTTCAGGATAGGTTTTAGTTTTCCAGGTGGTTGATTCTCGCTAAGGCTAAATGACGCTTCCACGTATAGCTTATCTGTAAGTGTTTCTAGAAACTGCCTAGTAACAATCTGAAGAATAGTTTCAAACAAGTCAAAACTGCACATTACAAATCTTGATAATTGATAAACAGAAAAACATGGAATACGAATGCACCTCGAAGGATAATAAAAACAATATATTATTTCTATGCTTTAATCAAAATACCATCTTCTTTTGGATTCATCAATATACAAGATAATTTTGAAGATATCTATAAGCACTCGCGTTTAGATCCATACTCTAGAAATCCCATTTATTTCTGTACCTTTTTTTGTAAAAATATTTCATACCTTGAAAACCCTTAACAGCTATTTTTTTAGGTTCATTAATCTACCGGTTTGGTTACCATCGATCTATATATTGATTCCTTTTTAACCAATAAATATATACTAGCAGCTTTTTGATTTAGATAATGCTACTACATGCGATCATGTTCCTATGTAATCATCACTTAACCTCAAACAACATGAGAATAACTTTAGGAAGTCGTTCCAAAACCTTTGAACGAGATGGAGATATTTTGAGAAATCCACACCACATCTGCAAACTAAACTTAAGAATCAAATCAGGTAGTGAGCACCAATACCTTCAAACTACCTGAAATGATCGTTTTATGCTGTCGGCACAAAAACCTCCAAACTACATCAAGATCGTTTTATGTCGTGATCAGCAAAAACTTCCTAACTTATGTGAAGATCATCGCCTTTGGTCGGTACCGAACCTCCAAACCTCTAAACTACATGATTATCATTTTATGTCGTCTCAATCAAATCTTCCCGACGTAAAAACAGATTGTATTACAAAGTCCACATCAATGAGGATTATTTTATGTAGTCGACACAAAATATTCCACTAAGATGAGGATCATTTTATGTAATCGACAAAAAACATTCCACTAAGATTAGTATGATTTTATGTAGTTGACACAAATATTCCACTAAGATGAGGATTATCTTATGTAGTCGACACAATAGTTATAAAAAATATAAAAAATTAGTACCCCAGACACGCGTTTCGTCTTCATAAGACTCATCAGTGACGCTCATATCAAAATAGTTATAAAGCCAAACAAGTTCAAAGTTGAAGAGCATTGAGGATCCAAAACATTCCACTACGATGATGATTATTTTATGTAGTCGATCCAAAACATTCCACTAAGATGAGGATCATTTTCTGTAGTCGACACAAAACATTCCACTAAGATTAGGATCATTTTATATAGTTGACACAAAACATTCCACTAAGATGAAGATTATTTTCTGTAGTCGACACAAAACATTCCACTAAGATGAAGATTATTTTATGTAGTCGACAAAAAACATTCCACTTAGATGAGGATCATTTTCTGTAGTCGACACAAAACATTCCACTTAGATGAGGATCATTCGTCCATGCAGGTCATGGTATGCATTCGTGAACACTTCTCCCAACAACATTTGGGTAATTTAATGTAGTCGGCATCAAAAACTTCCGACAGTTGTTTAAATATATGTTTCACAGTTGTTTAGTTTATCAATATCATACTAGCGAAGAATAACATGGTATTATACGGATTATGTTCTTCTTATGTACTTTATGATGAAATTATACTAAAAGTAAAATCCATAACATACTGAACTCCGAGAAAATTCAAAAGGGAATGTTTCTAATCAAATGGTAAAATCAACAGCTCAAACTACTCAAACGAATGGATAACAGCTTTCATACTCCTGACTTGGTACAGGCATTCTATTATGTAGAGAATATTGGATTGAACCTGGTTTTAAAGCTAGCTAAACCTCTCACTTGAATGACAGTATAATCAAATTCCATTATATTGACAACGATGCATGAACAAACAGACATAAAAGGTAACGGGTGGGATTGTACTTCATTTTCATATGATGACGACCTTATCTTCTGGAGTTGGCTTGTCAGTAACTACTAGTGGTATTTTGTTCATTAATGTATCATTCCCGTTTTGCTTCGTTTTTTTTTGTTAACTGTTCTGAAATCGGACTCGGATTTCTTTTAAACTGAGTTTTACTGAACGTATTGCTATGTGTTTCTTTATTCTACATAAGCTAGAGATATATGGGGAGGGTTTAAATCTAACAAAACATGTTTAACCCCGCCGCATGTTTGGTTTGATTAAGTTTACACAAAGGCAAATCGTATAGATCAACCAATTCGTGATGGTGTCCATAAAATTTACTGAGTTTCATTTTTAATCTTTCCTCCTCATAACTGTGTTGGAGTAATTTCGGTTACGGAGAACACTCCTGTATATAAAGTATATACAGTGTGAACATGCACGATTATAGCGTATGAATTGAATTATGTTAACATCATAACACGGAGCAGACGGTATGGTACTGCTGAGGAATTGACAATTTGGGAGATCACCCCTTTTGTCATAGATATCAGTGTGTGAAGTCACCCACTTGTTTAAATACTGAAGAAAAGATCAGGATATGAAGCAGTCCTTCTAGGTTCACGGAAGTATCCTTAATTTTAAAGTTCACTAGGATATATGAGATTCAAATGCTAAATGAAATATGGGTTATTTAGTGATATGGCATTATCAATATATTTGAAAGTTAAATTACTGAATTTCGCAATGTGTTTATGCTTTTTGCCTTTCACAAGATAATAAATGATTTCTGCTTCATACGATTACAGAGACGTTTCGATCAGAAGGGATGCACAAATGTTACCCGGAATAACGGCTGTTTGTTTAAATATCAATCCCTTAACTCAATATAGAATTAGTATGGTTCTTCCCCAAACTAATAATCATAACACAAAACTAAAAATGTTTATCTACGATTCCCATTTTTATAGGAATGGTTCTGTCTAAAGCCATGGTGAAGTCGATATTTCGATTGAACATATGGAATAGTACTAGTAGTGTAAAGTGCGTAAAGATAAAAGTTCTAAAGTAAATGGTGCTGCAACATGCAGATGTGTGCACTAAGATTTAGCAGAAAGTAAAATAACGAAAATCTGATAAAATCAGTATCGTCCGTGGAAAATGTAGTTCTTTAGAATTTTTGAGACTCCACATCTAATTAATTCCACTGGTAGAATATATCTCATCACAATATGTTTGAAGGCCATATTTTACTGTAGAAGGAATATTAGTCAGCACGTAAGAAAGATTTAGACGAATATCTTGATGGTCCAACTATGTATCGTTCCTGATATGGAATTTTGTGAAGTTTTGGTATTCTGTATAATGACTGCAGATTTAGTTTTCTTTTTTTTTACAAAAAAAAGACAGATTTGTGATTTTGTAAAATTTAATTCTTATAAAAATTTGAATCGCATTCCAAACCGTGAGTAAAATTCAAAACGAAAAGTCCCTTATCAAAGCGGTATTTTTGTGATTTTACTTTTTGTGAGACAGTGCAAACTACATTTTCTTTGAATATGAACTATATTCAATTTCTATCAATCTATTAATATACATTACCGGAACAACAATGTTAACTGATGAACATGATTCCCCGCCTTTACTTATCATCACATCATATTGGCTGAATGTATCCTTATGGTATGTGTTGTTATAGAATATTGCAACTCTACTTGGTACTGTCTTTGTTCTGTTAGTGTCTATGTTTATTGTGTAGGAAACAGCTGTAAATAAAGGCAACAGTAGTATACCGCTGTTTAAAACTCGTAAATCTATGGACAAAAAAACAAAATTGGGGTAACAAACTTAAACTGAGGGAAACGCATTAAATATAAGAGGAGAACAAAGACACAACATTAAATGTAACACACACAGAAACGGACTAAGCATTAGACAAAATCCGATGAGAATAACAAATATAACAAATATAACATCAAAACCAAATACATGAATTTGGGATAGAAAAGTACCGTGACACGTCGTAACATAGCAATGAGCAATATGGGTTTCAATAAGTAACTCTTTTCAAGAACCTAAATGACGTAGTCACTGTATTGCCTTAAAATATGAGCAAACTAAATGACGTGGAAGTAAGCAACTATAGTCACTGTTTTGCCTTCAAATATGAGCAAAATTGATACCAATACAAATAAGATAGTTATAAAAGGCCTAACAAACACAAGTGTAATTAAAACAGTCTCAATTAGAAAAAAAAACTAACGGCCTGGTTTATGTACAAAAAATGAACACAAGAAAAAAGGAAGACATCAACAAAGAATAAATATTATGTTACAGTATGAGCAAATCAATTAAATTTTGAATAAGAAATGTGACGATCGTGTGCAAAGGGTAAATACCATTAACATCTAGAGGTCCAACATGTACTTGCTACTTTGCAACAGAGTAGCGGAATCCTTAAACGCTGTTCTGATGTCATGTTTCATTATCATACCACATCCCTTTGTTGATATCAAGAAGAAAACTTAACATTGAAATAGGAAATTAAAAGTAACTGATTATGACCATAAGAGTACATCTGCCGTTTGGGATTTTCGTCGCTAAAGAGAAAAATTTACCACGAGAGATAACATTTTCTTCGATTCTTAATTGCTGAACAGAAGAAATTGCAATAGTCGCGGTCCAGTTCATGTTTTGATCCGAGTATTTTGTTTGATTGCAATTACATTCACTGTCTTGATCTTGGTAATTTTATATTTTGTGAATAAGGTTTATTATGCGGTCATTAAATAAAAAAAATCGATAGTGTGTGTCAATGGCTTTTTTTTAAATACATATTTTTATTTTAATTATTGCACACGTTATAAGTGAATTTATTGTAATTTGTACAAAGTCAAAATACAAATCATAATTTGTAAAAATGTTTTGCACAAATGATAATTTGTACAAAAAGATAACTTGTACACAACATATTAACTATTTCCCTTGTACAAATAAAAGGTTATGCGCGTACTATCGATTTCATTAAGTAGGTTACATCCCAGTTAACGTAGTTAGTCTCATCGACTAAAACTAGGAGCTACTCCAATTTAAACTTCGAAGTTTTGAAGTTCAATGCAGATATTTTAAGCATATACACCTTTCCCAATTTATATGAGTCACTGAACCTCAATACTTACATATATTCTCTGAAATTCGTAGTCCAGTATAGTTGAAACATATATTCAGTCTAGCGCATGGATTGAAGTTATCATTGTGGCAGTGAAGCCCAGAAGAATTTAATGGTATTGACAACGGTGTAATATTCATTTGACACGTCAGATCTATAATGGCCCTTGTCCGCAATACCAAAACTGTATCTGACAAGTATGAACCGACAGCAAAATCTGTAATATATATTTCATGAAATTGTATGATTGAATAAGCTAAATCATGCAAATTGTAAAGATAGAAACAATTTAAAAGTAAATTTAAACTTGAGGCTCCAAGGAGCCAGTATCGCTGACCTGATATTTGTTTTAACTGCATTTAACTCCTATGTTCTATCTTTAGCCATGTTGGCTGGCAGGTGGAGTCATCGGACACATTTTTATTTTAAATACCCGAATGATGATTGTGGTAGAATTTGTTCAAATGTGTCTCAGTAGTTTCAGAGAAGAATATTTTCAAAAATTTACAAAAAACTGTTAAAAGTTTACTTCAAAGGGCAATAACTCCTTCAGAAGTCATTTGACAATTTTGGTCATGTTTATTAATGTGTAGATGATGAACATTATTGTTTATTTAAATGTTATCTTTACAATAATATTCAAGAGAATAACCAATAACTGCAAAATGTCCTTATTATTACTAATTCAGGGACAGCAATCCCTATAGGTTGTCTGATTCATATGAAAATTTTAGGCTAGATGAATCTCAACCTGATGAACAGTTTTACCTATGTTCCGTTTGCTTTAAATGTTTCAGTTTCAGAGATATAAGCCAAAAAACTGCATTTTACTCCTATGTTCTATTTTAACCATTTCAGCCATGTTGGTTGGCAAGCGGGGTCATCAGACACATTTTGTAATCTACATACCTTTTTTATGATTGTGGTCAAGTTTGTTAAATTTGTTCAAGCAGTTTCAAAGCAGAAGATTTTTATAAAACATTACAAAAAATTTACGCAAAATTGTAAAACAATGACTATAATATAAAAGGTCAATAGCTAATAGGTATTACCTGTATACAGATAAAGGAAGATGTGCTATGAGTGCCAATGAGACAACTCTCCATCCAAATTACAATTTATAAAAGTAAACCATTATTGGTATATACATATATCAACACTGATTATTCTTAACTATAGCGGTTGTTACCTGTTGATCATTTTTCAATCCTTAATTATTCGTAACTGTTATTACCATTGCTTGTATGTACATAATCAAATCCTATGTATATTCAAGAAGACATAATTATATCTAAATTTATTCCAAAGACAAAATGAAAATTGCAGTATATCCCTTTTCAATTCTTGATTTTTCTTAAGTCAAATAAGAAATAACCTGCATATCCGTTGTGGTCAATATCAAATGAGGTAGAAATAAACCATCCAAACGATAATAGATTTTTTCCGACCTCCTCAGATCGTATTTCCTGTGTGAAGATAAGACTCGTAGGTCCACCATTATAGATGTAAACTGAACCTCTAAGGTCACGCTGATATGGGGCACCGACTGCAATATCTGAATCAATCATAATATGACATAATTACACACATGTATAGATATATAATACAATTGTGTAATTTTCAAATACTACATTGCACATCAAATCAGAAAAACTCACTACAATAATGTTACTGGCGCTTCCATGCCTTTTGGCAATCTCCAGGCGACAATGTCATTAAAACACTACGTTAAGATGTCACTGGTAACGACGTTGTAATTGTCACAAGGATATGTTTTCTTTATTGATAATGTTTATCTTACCTCCTATACATTTTTAGGAATATGATTGGTTAAAAGCGTCCGCGTGGAGACCGGGTATATTTCATATTAGGTTAGTAGGGAGGCGGGGCTTATTTCATATATGGTTAGTAATAGTGTTACGTCCCTTTATTTTCTATATTAGGTAAGAAGGGAGGCGGGGCTTTTTTCATACACGGTTAGTAGTGGGGTTACGTCCCTTTATAAAATCAAAACGGTACTGAGAAAAAATCTTAAAAGTTTTAACAGACAAAGAAATTGATGATTAAGATGAAAATAAATTCATAAAACACATTTAAATCTAACAGGTTGTTATTGTTGGTATCTATTTTTGTAGGATCAATGGAAGTGGTTTCGTAATGCTAACAGTATTGAAGACTTGCTCGTTTTGATAGGTCACTAGTCTAAATTTCTCACGTTAAGATAGTCGGTAAGATAAATTCGACATATAGTGTGCTAGTGACGTAAAACGGTATACATCGGTCAGTAAATTCCATATGGGGATTCGAGCTTATTGTGAAGAGTTTGAAAAAAATGTTAACAACCATAAGTTAAGTAACTGGACATTTTTTTAGTAATTGACATACTTTGTATTACTAAGATATGTTAACAGGAGATAGTCACCTAATTAACTTACGTTGTTTTTAATTGAGGATTTAAACAGCACACAAAATGTTAGAGTCATTTGATGAGGGTCTTTACTTTTTGAATTTTGAGTTCAGTATTTTTGTGATTTTGATTTTTATATTAATTGGACATGAAAAGATCACTTATCATTTCAAGTTATTGACAAACATAATAATTCTTGAAGATGTAAACCGATAAAAAGATCCTTAAGTTTTTTACTTACATATTTTGTTTGTAGATGAAAACATCAATGCAATATTCCATAAGACGAAAAATAACAAAAATACCGAACTCCAAGGAAAATCCATTACGAAACATTCGTAATCGAATGCTCAAATCTAATGCTTAAACATATTATCTGTAATATTCCTTGATACAGTCATTTTCTTATGTAGAAAATGGTGAACTAAACCTGGACTTATAACTAGCTATACCTCTCACTGGTATGACCTTCGCATACAATTTCAGTATACTGACACCAATGTTGAGTTACATTTTGTATTGTTTATTTTCACATTATAAAGATGTTGAAATAATGGCATGTAATGTATTGAATAAAAACGCCACATCATCGTGTTTAAAACATCACAAAAGATATCTTCTATATCCAAGAGAGATAATTTTGTACTTTTGCTTTGCTGACTTTCTATAAGGTAAAATATTGAAAACAACACGTTATGAATTTCTTGGGTCCGAAACGCTTTTCTGGATTAATCTTCATCAGGAACGCTTAAAGCCCAACGTGTGAAATCCGAAGATGTATAAGTACCGAAACCGTTGAAAATACCTAAAATAAATAGCCAAATTCATCTAAAACCAACTTTGCCTGAGGGAGTTGAAACCTCAGTTTCTTAATAATTTCTAAATTTAGAAACGGACAATTTTAGTAAAGTTTGTAAAATCATGTCAGTACCGAAATACTGACTACTGAGCTGATGATACCCTCGGGGACTGATAGTCCACCAACAGAGGTAAATACCCAGTGAATATTGAAAACAACACGTTATTAATTTCTTGCGTCCGAAGCGCTTTTCTGGATTTACCTTCATCAGGAACGCTTTATATAAAAAATACCTAAAATAAATAACCAAATTCATATAAAGCCAACTTTGCCTGAGGGAGTTGAAACCTAAATAATGTATGACTTAATTATAGTTGATATTCACGGCGAGTGTCATATGAGTAGCAGGATATGTTTACCTTTCAGGGTACATATGATCACCTGTAGTTATTGGTATTGTTTGTGTTAGTCAGTATTTAGCTGGTTTTTTTTTGTTTGTTTAGATATTTTTGTCATTTCGTCGTTTTTTCCAATGACATTGTCAGTTCAGTTCGTTTCCAATATTTCAGTTTAAATGTCCCTCTGATATATTTCGCCTCTTTTTCATATTCGACTGAGTGTAATATTTAATTTTCGTTTTAGTTGCTAAACCAGACGTTCTTGACTAGTGCATTATGTAAAAAAGGGCAACCAATACCAGAGGGACAGTCAAACTCACAAATCAAAAATAAAATGTCAATGTCATGGCTACATTATAAAAAGACGAACAGACAAATAAAAGCATAAAAGACACAACCTAAATAATGGCAACATTAGTATACCGTTGTTCGAATTTCATTAATCGACTGAGAATAAAACAAATCCGGGTAAACGCAACACAAGCCCCACCATAAACGGAGGTGATCTCAGGTGCTGCAGAAGGTTGAGCAGATCCTGCTCCACATATATCACCTGTCGTGTTACTAATTTTATTTCAAAGCCAGTACATAGTCTTAATTCGGTAAGTCACATTCGTGAAAAGGAAACGAGATTGTAGTTACGACATAAAGAACAAATCCGATATCATCTGTTAAACGGATATTCCATAACGGTCAACCAACTCGTAATGGCGTCCGTAAAATTTACAAATTGATAATGTTAACTGCAACACTTGGAAAGGCCACAATTGGAAAGCTGACATCATCTCTTTTGTCGTAAAGTTTTGTTTTCAACCTACCCTGATTGTCAATTTCTTGATGAAAGTCAAGATATGAGGCAAACTTGATTGTATAATGGAAAGTCCCTGATCAAACGCTCAACACACATCAAACGATAGGAAAACAACTGTCTTATATTGCCTTATTAAATTGTTTCAATTGAGGTTAAAAGAGGGATATTTTTGTTTACCTTTGTAACCATCCTTGTTTAGGTCACCTACACACTGTATTGCAGAACCAAACCTCCCTGGAACGGACATTATCAGTTCTTGTTCACTCTTCACTAACACATCATCCTGTTATTAAGATACCAATATTACTTTTAGTTAAAATTGTTCATATTAACGTGATTTGAATTAATATAATTATACTAAAATTACTTGAATTAATTCATTACTAATTACAATATGTGAAGAGATGATAGCTTTCTAAATCAATAAAATTGAGAATAGAAATTGGGAATGTGTCAAAGAGACATCAACCAGACCATAAAACAGACAACGGCATAAGGTCAACAACAAGTCTGTTTCAAACGGTATGGTGTTAATTAACACTTGCAATGCTTATGCGGTGACGATTATAAAAGTTTTTGATATTAAAATATTTTTGTCTCAAGCATCACAGAAGAGACATTAATTGACAAATTCACATCTAGTGCGTCAGATTTGGTTCCGGTTATCTTAGTTTCTTCTATAGTGACAGCAGTTATAAAAAAAATGCTCATTTGAAAGGCGACAGTGGCACTTGTCATAAGTCAAAGAAGCGAAGCCAAACTCCTGTTATAAACTTAAACCGAGGGAAATACATCAAAGAGGTTACCGCTTTGACCCCATTGCCTGACAAAAAGTGTAGTGAAAATTAAGTAATCCATTTGAAGATGTGGGATAATGAGATGATTGACAGTTATTTGCTCTTTTTCTGTATCACATATGATGATAAGTTTATTCAAATTGTCCAAGCCACAATTCCGTCTACCTTTTCACGAATTTTTAAGTTAACTTTTGAATTTTATCTGATACTACGCGTGTTAAATTTGGTGACAATTTATTTGCAAATACTCCTTAGGTAACTACATAATCTTGTCGAATGGTATGTAATTGTGCATTTGGTATCTTGTATATGGTTTTCCATTTAAATACTAATGTCTATGTTCATTAGGATATATTGTAATGAATCACTCCAGAAAGATTATGGATCGCTTGTTTTGAATCATTGGTATCGATTTGCAAAGTACTTGTTCTTGTGTTTAGTAAAACATGGTCTTTTATTTAGATATGGATCCAGAGTAGAGACATATATGTTAGTGAATTTGGTGTCTTGAATAGCATTTGATAGCTTTAATGACAAAACATTTGGAAAGTAAAATATTTAACGTTTCAGAGCAGTACTAAAGGTAACTAGAAAGTAAATCAAATACAAAAGCATTTTCACAAAGATATAAAACTTTCAGAAATCTACAAATTCCATTACAAATTCAGAAATATTAATGATAACATATTCAATAATAAAATTAGTATGCAATGTATTAATGAATTCATTGCAATAGTTTCAAAAGTAATGGGCAAACGTGTCAACGTAAAAAAAGAAATCACATTGCGGGTGGCTAGAAAAGAGGGACGAAAGATACCAAAGGGACAGTCAAACTCGTAAATCTAAAACAAACTGACAACGCCATGGCTAAAAATGAAAAAGACAAACAGAAAAACAATAGTACACATGACACAACATAGAAAACTAAAGAATAAACAACACGAACCCCACCAAAAACTAGGGGTGATTCAATGTATGATACTATACGAAATCGGCAAAACTTTAAAGGGGGAAATGGAGAACGAACAAGAAGTGTTAGGGTATCATCGGTTTTAACATCATCAATTTTTACTTATTAAAACTATATACTAATACTCTTTTTTACCTTTAAAGTTTTCCAATTTCGTTTGGAATAAAAGATTCTATATTAAAACAGGAACGAACGATACCAGAGGGACAGTCAAACTCATAAATCGAAATTAAAGTTAATTTTTTATATAACTAAGGCCATTAGTTTTCTCGTTTAAATTGTTTTACTTTGTCATATAGGGGCCTTTTAAAGCTGACTACGCGGTATGGGCTTTGCCCATCGTTGAAGGCCGTACGATGACCTATAGTTGTTAATGTCTGAGTCATTCTGGTCTCTGGTGGACAGTTGTCTTATTGGCAATCAAACCATGCAAAAAAAATACGAATGCAACGTACAATAAAAAGGATGAAAATGTAATATAAATAAAAATGTTAATAACGTCTGTCTAAAATTACAAAAATACCAGATTCCACGTTTTATTTGTGTGTATCACTCTTCTGAATACCGGTTATGGAGGCAATGACACAAACATGACAAATAAACTGTAAGCTTTTTGATTTGATTTTATAAAATATTAAAGGTGACCGACATAAAACGTGCTTTCCTATTTGTCTGATGAGGTTAATTATTGATGTAACTAGCAGTATAAATGTACAGATATTATAGTTAAGTTACAAGAAATATAAAAAGAAATTGCTACAAGACACAGTGGGAAATCGTGACTAGATTGACAAAGTAGGGAACCATGACAAAGTTGACACTGGCGGAAATTATGACTATTTTGACACAATGTAAAATCATGAATATATTGACATATCGGTCTTGACTAGGTTGACACAATAGGGAATTGTCACAATGTTAACACAGACGGGAAATCTGACTATTTTTACACAATGTAAAATCATGAATAGTTGACATATCCGATAGTGCTCACTTTGTTGACACAATAGGGAATCATCACAATGTTGACACAGGCGGGAATTCTGACTATTTCGACACTGTGTAAAATCATGACAATATTGACATATCGGATAGTCCTGACTAGGTTGACACAATAAGGAATCATGACAATGTTGACACTTTCGGTTTTTACCTATATGTTGTAATTATACAGAAGCTGAGTTTTCAACTTGGTTATATTTTAAATTCTTTTTCGATTTTTAACTCTTCAACGTTTTGAGTCCTTGTAATCAATTCCAATCAAATGTTCGGCTTTGAGTGTACCTGGTGAAGGTAAATAAAAAAAGCCATTTGGACGCATGATTTTTTATAATATTCGACTACAATGTTCGATATATACCAAGTAAATTAACTTACGGTATCAGATCCATAATAAACATATACTTCTCCAGAGTCAATACGATTGAAAGGAGCACCTACAATCAGGTCATCTAAACCATCTCCATTAATGTCTTCGAACACAAGAGCAGTCCCAAACCCACTTCCATGCTGCATCAATAAGACATGTCATTATTAGTTCAGGAAATTATAGTTTAGCAAGGTTCATCTTGGCTTTTCCTGTACATAAGCGGGAGGTTGGCATGCCACAAAACCAAGTTCAACCCAACAATTTTTATAAAATGCCCTGTACCAAGTCAGGAAAATGGCCATTGTTACATTATAGTTCGTTTCTCTGTGTGTTACATTTCGGTTTTGTGTCTCTGTTGTGTCGTTTTTCTCTTAAGTTTGATGCGTTTCCCTCGGTTTTGGTTTGTAACCCGGATTTGTTTTTTCCTATGGATTTATGAATTTTGAACAGCGGTATACTACTGATGCCTTTTTTGGTAATAAATGAAAATAAACGTATTGCTGACTTAAACAAAAGGTATTAGTCCTAGAAAAAAACATAAAACAGAAGTTGGCATTCATTTGTTAAATGATAGTTTGAAGGAGCTAAGATACATACCTTTTTACCTGAAACTTGTTTTTTTACCACCAAACTCTCATCATTCTGCAGACATACGACCAATACCTATTAATTATAACCTATATTCATTAATATGTATGTCATTTTGTTATTTGTGGAGTGTTTTCTCATTGCCAATCATATCATCTCTTTTGATTTTATGAATAGGCTGATTTCTATTTGAAATAAAATATGGTTTTTAGAGATATATGTTGTGGGAATATAACAAGCTATTGAACCAATGAGTCTCATTATTATATTGACGATATTCTTTTGAATACATATGCGACTGTCTTGATCAATCGTTTTATTCAACTGCTTAAATGTTGATTGACTTGTTTATGTTCAATTGTCATAACCAAAATCCCGTCCGTTTACCGCTTCAATGTCACATCGAATTTTTACTTTCGATACATGAGCAAACACGACGAGTGTGATCAGTATCTACTTACCCTTCATAGCACCTGTGAATACTTCTCCGGAGTGCACGAGTTTACCCACACTTTTCGGGTTCGTGCTGATGATTATTTTTTTTGTTTCTCTATTATATCATGCTATTTTTTATGTATGATTTTGGTTGTCACCTTGTTATCTTCTCTCTATTTTTCTAATAAAATCTATATTTTTACTTTGAGGGGAAGATCTGTAACATGTAAGACCAATCTTTTCCTTTGCCATACCTTACTGATAGACCTCCGTCTTTTGTTTTTTACAGATCTACCGGAATTAACTTACAGAGTCTATAATACCTTCTGCTGTTTTTAAGTTCGAGGCCTCTTACTAGTAAATTATAATTGTAATTAACTGACATAGATTAAAAACTCATACTGAAATTTACTAACAGTTATATTGTCTGTTGTTTTGTGAAACGTTGTTTCTTAAACCATTAATGGCTAGATGTAAGAAGATGTAGTATTAGTGCAAATGAGACAACTCTCCGTATATTGAATTTATTCATAGATCATATACTACATGGCTGATGTATTGCAGTAAGGTGCTACCATTACTTATAAAGAAATTTACAAACAGTGTCTATACTACTTTTAGTTTGATTACATTACGATGCTCCTACAAACATTACAGCAATGTACTGACAGAGCCTATAAAAACTCCTGTTGTATTGAAGATCGGTGCTCCCAATACCTTTAAAGGAATTGTTTGCTAACAGAATATAGCATACTTTTGCTGTAATGAAGAACGATGCTGCCACAACTGTCATATACTTCACTTACAGAGACTATACTACCTTCTGTTGTATTGAAGAACAGTGCTCCCAATACCTTTAGAGGTATTATTTGCTAAATGTATGGTGCTTCCATCATCTCAAATACAATTTACTTACAGAGCCTATAGTTCCTTCTGTTGCCTTGAAGTACGGTGCCCCCAATACCACTGCTTTCAAACAGTCATGTCTCAGTGCCAGCTTTCCAGTTGTTATTGAATATCCTGTAAGAATTACAGGTTTTGTTATTTGAAAGTTGTTTTTCTTTATAATGAATTTTCTTTATTGTAACAAATAAACTAGCACAACATGTATGAACAAAGGTATAAAGAATAGCAAGTATTAAATAATAAAACAACAATTGAACATATGATGGTGCAACAATATGTTGAAAATAAATAATTTATTTGAAAGAATACTGCAGCATGCAAATAAGGTATTTATGTGGTTTTTGTGATTAATATATGATGCAGTTTGAAAATAGGAAAAGTCGACTGATGTGAAAAAGTTATGCCTCAATTAACATGCAAATATAAAGAACACGTCCTCTGAGATAAGTGTTCACTCCAATTTTGAAAAAAAAATATTTGGTGTCATCATATATGTTGTCTTAAATGTGTCATAAATAATGGTCTTAGCATCATTTCACATACGCTAAGTTGTTTATATACACATATACAAACTTACCCATTAATGTGTTATTCACAATTGCATTCTTTATATCAGAATGTATTTTTCCATGAGAGTACATCTGAAACCTCTGTGTGTTTTCCATATTTAGACGTACAAAACCACCTAAATACAAATAGGGGCGTAAACATTATGAATAGCTGGAAGCCACATTATAATACATTTCTAAGGTATCCTTACATGTAATGTTTTCGTAACATGAGTCTTAGCATGTAACGTTAACGTTAAATCTTAAAAGGTCATGTTGTTATGTTTTCTTCCATTTTGTCACGTGATGATTGATGAACTCAAATGAAAATGAAATGATATAGACAAAAACTTGATAAAAATCTGAAATTATATTCAAAATCACGATAAAAACAATGATCCACACAAAACAATTTTTCCGTAGACTTCTATTGTAAACCCCTATGGTTTTTTTTAGCCATGGTGGCCATGTTGGTTTAATGGTTTTAAGTTTCGATCAAGTTACCGTATTAAAAATTTGGGTACATTTAATTATATTTAGCCCAGTATAATGAGCGGAGAAGAATTTTATTAAGTTTACAAAACTTTACCAAAAATGAACTTAAAGTGCAACTCCTAATTACAAAATCAAATCTTCGTATCGCCGAAAGAATTAATACATTATCAGAGTTAATTGTGGTAAGATCCAAGACAAAATAATTTTCCATTTCCAGTGAATCATAGACTACGGTCATTAAACAATTAAGAGAAAGAAGGAGTAAATGACAAGAAATGCTGTACATTCGAAAATATTTTGTTCAGTTATATTTGGTTAATTACCCACAGCTTAATTTGAGAAGTATTGACTGTTATAGCCAAAACAACCTCAACTTATGATAGCTGTTATTTTGCTTATCAATTTGATGTAATCAAGAGAATTTCGAACTGGGTCTGGCCATACTTTTTACTGTATTACAATACAGAAACAAGTCTTCCGTCTTATAGATACAATTGGTGTATATAGTACAACATAAATAGTTATCAAAAGTACCAGGATTATAATTTTATACGCCAGACACGCGTTTCGTCTATATAAGACTCATCAGTGACGCTCAGATCGAAAAAGTTAAAAAGCCAAATAAATACAAAGTTGAAGAGCATTGAGGATCCAAAATTCCAAAAAGTTGTGCCAAATACGGCTAAGATAATCTACTCCTGGGGAAAAACCTCTTGTTAAACTATAAGGCCGGAAAGTACATAAATTTTAGGAGAACTATGTCATCTTTTATTAATCTCATCACAGTTTCGTTTGGTGTATCTAGTATGTCCACCTTTTGCATTACAAAACAAGTTTGTGTACGAGTTGTGGCAAATAAATGTGCAATGCGACTTTTCAAATGACCATTTAGTTAATTTGGTTAGATAAGATTGATTGGGATTAGCGTGTTTAGATTAAAAAGTCAATCGAATTGAATAGACCATCGGAAGCACGTTTGTCTAAACTCCGAAAACTAGACGAGATGAAACGATACCTTTATTTTTATGAATATAGTACTTTACATAGGTACTTCATATGGTGCGATGAGGCCTTCATCTGAGATGAGACAGTGACATGATTGTTTACTATTTTTTACTTGTTGACTTTATGCGATTTGGGCAACCTTGAATGTGGAATATTTCGTCGATCAGAAAGGCATATATTACTAAACAGTAAGTTAACTTGTGTACATGCTTGCAATGAGAACGTTGCGTTTGTTATATAAAATAAGTGCACACCCTATTCAAAGTTTCATAGTCATCGCTTCAACAAAACCTATAATCGGCTGTACTGTGGTTACACCCCGTTTTAACAAATCAATGTAAATCATGACTTACCTTTCCAATGATTGAGTCCGGGTGCACCTATAAGAACTGTCTGCCTTTGTTTGTCCTGTAACTGGAAATAACAAAGAAAAAAGATACTAGTAATGGTAATGTATGCATTAAAAAAAGATACCACTTGTGTGAATAGGGAGAAACTTGCTTGTCAAAACTAGAAAGTGTATTCTAATTATGATTACACGTGACATTGTGTATAAAATATAAAATCAATTTATATAGAAAAACTAAAATTTTATCATCTTATTTATCAAATATGTTCAGAAATCTAATGTTTAGTGGTTGTCGTCTTTTTTTTTATCTGGTACATAAATGTTTCTCTGATTAGACTGTTAGTTTTCCTGTTTGAATGGTTTTATAGTAATTTCTGGGGCCCTTTATAGCTTGTTGTTCGTGCTGAAGGCCGTGCCTTGACCTTTAATAGTTTACTTTTATAAATTGTTACTTGTATGGAGAATTGTCTCATTGGCACTCATACCACATCTTCCTATATTTCCTTTTTAATGTATACTAATTAAACTGTTTGTCATGATCCTTGAATTACGAGAATTTTATTTTCTTACACCAATGAATATAGGAATTATGAAAGATGGCTGTTTAATTTGCAGTGTCAAATTAAGTGTGTATTATAAAGAGCGGGCAAGAACATGATGATGTGAAATGTTAACAACCATTCTGGATCTACGCGCATGATTGCTTAGGAAAACATTGTACTCTCTCCAAACCGACCAAGCCTTAATCTTTGTCTTTAATGTTTCGTTCTTGAAAAATACTATTTCCAATGAAATCGTGCCGTTACATAAAAAAACTCAATTCGTATTGTATCCTTTACAAACATGTGGTGTAACCATACTAGTACGTAGTTCCCCGCAATTAATCATAGTAATCATTCGGGCCTACGCATAAGTACGGATTAAAACCGTTTTGATAGGAAATAATACGTATTTGTGCGTTTTAGACGGTGTAGTAAGTTGTACAACGGTTGTTTGATCCGTTGTAAAATTTTGCACATGTTCAAAAAATATCCAGGATATACAAGTTCTACTACGTATGACTACGACTACAATACGGAAATCTACGGACTAATACAGATTGCCACGATGATGCCAGATCGTATCCGTAGCTAATCTGGCTTCCAATCCTTGTATGTGTGATCTAGGAATAAGCAGTCATAAACTATGTTGGAGATAATTTATTATTCATAGCATTAATCTTTGACACGTGGCAATTGACTATCAACATAACCAGTGTTTTCAGATAGAATGAATAAATTTCTTGCAATTTGAACTACCAGGTAGATCAGACAGTTTTTTCATGGGATATAGAATAAAGTAATATATCATGGTAGGTATAGTGTCCGGTTAGGGTGGTGGATTTTCTAGTGATTTAATCGGTTTTTTTTCTCGTGTGAATGTAAAAAAAGGGGCTCCAGTCATGTGTCTCCATTCAAAAACATTGATCGTTGAAAAAGGGGGTTCCAGCCCCAGGATCCCCATTTTGTTTGATTGCCCCCCAACGGGGTGTTTCTTTGATTAAACTGTAACATGAAAAATACAAGTATGATTACCTTCGTTAAACTAATCTTGTAAATACCTTGTGTTATAAATAATGCCTTAAAATATTGTCCGTCTTTTACCCGTCCAAGTCAACTGTATACCATGAGTATGATGTATTGGTTTTGTAAAGCGTCATTTTTAAAGTCAAGATTAACTTTGTTCTTATTTCAATTTTCATTTAAAACAAACTCGGGCCATCCGTTCAAAAACCCGTTGCTCTCTCGAAAAAAAACCCGGACAATATCAATATTAATTAAAAACCAATTGTTCAGAGAACAATTGTAGGTCTTTCCACTAGTAAAGATCTATTTTGATATTTGAATATGAAAAATCAGTTTAAAATGTTAGTTCCTATGGTTTTATGATGTATTTATATGAATTTAAAGCAAAGGTCAACATCTAGAACGTCATATTAACCTATGACCTTGACCTCAATTTCAAGTTCACAAACCAAGGACCTTAAATCAAAAGACCCTAGGTCTTAAATATGTTTGGTTTATTAGTAATATCACTTTACGCGTAATTATAAATGTAAGATGGGCAAAAACTCCCATTTATTGTCTGCGCACCCTTTCAACCAAAATATACAAGTAAGGACATGTCGCAACTAACAATTTATGAAAAATTATTTGTCGATATGTCATAAGGTATTTGAAAATAAATGAAAATAAGCCAAAATCAAAATTTAGAATATGACCTTGACCTTTGACCTTGACCTCATTTATTTTTTTGGACCAAGGACCTCAAATCTAAAGACCCTAGGCCTATATCACTGATGGTTTACCAGTAAGAAACGCATATCACTTATATCAAATGCATAAGGGGAAATAACTCTCATATGGAGTCTTCGGATAGCTTCGGTCCAAATGAATATTCTAATCCTGAAGACGTAACGAGCAATTTGGTAAAATAAATTTGTCGTAATCTTTTACGGTTGCGAAGAAGTAGTGGCCACAAGAATAACAGTGTTTGGGGAGATAACTCTTACAACGTAAAGTATTTTGTTACGCAGTTGTGAATTTTTTAAGCGTATAAACTATACGACATCATATTCCAAATATCTAAGCGACATCTTTTGAAACATCAATACTACGCAAGAACAAAATTTAGGCGGAAGAAAAAAATAAATAATTAAAAACCAATTGTTCAAAGAACAATTGAAGGTCTTTCAACCAATAAGGATCTATTTTAATATGCAAATATTAAGATTCAGTTGAAAATGTCAGTTCCTATGGCTAATGTCAGTTCATATGACTTTATAATGTATAAATATGAATTTAAAGCAAAGGTCAAAATCTAGAACGTCCTATTAACCTTTGACCTTGACCTCAATTTCAAGGTCACCAACCAAGGACCTCAAACAAAAAGACCCTAGGTCTGTAATATGTATGGTTAATGAGTTATATCACTATAGGCATGATTTTAAATATAAGATGGGCGAAAACTCTCATTTATTGTTTACGCACCCTTCCAACCAAAATTTATAAGTTACAACATGTCGCAACTCACAATTTAGTTAAAAGAATTTGTCAATATCTTTCACGGTTGTTGAAAATAAGAGAAAATAAGCCAAAATCAAAATTTAGAATATGACCTTGACCTTTGACCTTGACATTATTTTCATTTTTTCGGACCAAGGACCTCAAATCTAAAGACCCTAGGCCTATATCACTGATGGTTTACCAGTAAGTAACGCATATCACTTATATCAAATGCATAAGGGGAAATAACTCTCATATGGAGTCTCCAGATAGCTTCGGTCCAAATGAATATTCTAATCCTGAAGATGTAACCAGCAATTTGGTAAAATAAATTTGTCGTAATCTTTTACGGTTGCGAAGGAGTAGTGGCCACAAGAATAACAGTGTTTGGGGAGATAACTCTTACAACGTAAAGTATTTTGTCACGCAGTTGTAAATTTTTAAAGCGTATAAACTATACGACATCATATTCCAAATATCTAAGCGACATCTTTTGAAACTTCAATACTACGCAAGAAAAAAATTTAGGCGGAAGAAAAAAAAAAAAAAATAATAATAATCAGAACAAATTCAATAGGTCTTTCCACGGAAAAGTGGAAAGACCTAATAATGTTTTGGTTAAGTACAAAACAATGTGCTTCTTTGTTGCTCAAAACATTATTGTATTCAAAATATGATAGGAAGACATGTAAACAACTATTATAAATACAAAATAAGTGGTAATTGACATTATGGCATGTTTTCTCACTCAAAAAATATGTTATCGTAATCAAAACAATATTTTTTATATGATAATAAAACATCGTTTACCTCCTTCGGTGATAATGAAAACCCTGCTTGTGCATAACTGTTCCCACTTTCATTAGTGAATAAATTTAAGATTGTACTTTGATCATGTCCTAGAGATTTGTCTACGCTATAACATCGACCAACGGGATCACTCAAATTCCCTTTCATCATTTTCCATAGAGGTGCACAAATCTGTATAAAACAAATACTAGTATGTAATAGTATTATTCTGATTGCAAACAAAAATCTAAATGAATTCCATATCTTTATATTGTTATATAGTAATATCCATATATGTTAACAATTACAGTCATCTTACACCTTCAATAGACTCCAACAGACTTGTAAGCAACAGTATTATATTTGTACATGGTTATGACTTACTTCTATAGTAAGCAATACATGTCATAGTTATTCGCTCCTGTCTTTGAGTTTATGTCCATATTTAAAACAACCTTTACTGAAAGCAGTTAATGTCAGAGATATTAGTTCCTGGAGATAGATTTTGATAATTGTTATGTTAAATTTCCATTGTTTACCTGCTGTATAACAGATTTTTGAATAACCCTCTCTTATATTGACATCTCATGATATTCTTCTGGATTCTTGGTTCCATTTTTTACCTTCGTGTTAGATTGCTAAGGTATTATACTAAACGCCATTCCGTATTTTGTTCCAATGTAGTTTGTGCCTTTGAAATAACTGTTGTTAATTCTGCACATATTTGTATCAATGTTAGTGTTGTGCAATTTTTTAACTTTTGTTTATAAATATGTTTTTGAGTTTAGTATGACGTCCAATTTCAATGAACAAATACACATTTTTGTTTAAGGTGAGGAAATTGATAAAAGAGGTTAACAAGCAGAGGAACAAAGTTCGTTCCAATAGCAATGTACCTTTGTGTGTACGTCTATAAGTGTTGTTGTTAATTCTAGGCATATTAGTATTAAAGATTGGTAAGTGTATTTAGGAGATAACTATATTGTATTAAGAGCAAGGCTTTCGTAAAAATTAAATTGATACTGTCACAAATTGGGTTCGCCTAGCGACGCGATCGGAGCTAGGTAAACAGATATTTGCGACAGTAAAATTAAGTTTTACGAATGCCAAGCTTAAGATACGATACAGTTATATCCATTCTAGTATCAGTTATACAAAACAAATATAATTAATAAACTTTCAGTTTAAACATGTTAAAATGCAATCAATAAAGAAGTGCGAAATTGTTCCATCGCCTTTTGTATCTAACAATATGACGTCATATGTATACTCCAAGTGACAAATATAAACAATAGATGTGTATATAATTTGCGTACGCATCTGAAAGGGTATAGTATTTACAACATGATGGCGTTCTCAGTTATGGACTAGTAGAATGTAATATATATAACCCTTCAAAATATTTGTCAACGTTAGATGAATTACATTAGATTATTTTTTATAATGAAAAACAGCTAAAGATAGTAAGTAAAGTGAAACTTACAACAACACTGTCATTCAATACAGCCATAGATAGTACGTAAAGTGAAACTAACAACAATACTGTCATTGAATACAGCCATAGAAAGTAAGTAAACTGAAACTTACAACAATACTGTCATTGAATACAGCCATAGAAAGTAAGTAAAGTGAAACTTACAACAACACTGTCATTGAATACTGCCATAGAAAGTAAGTAAAGTGAAACTTACAACAACACTGTCATTCAATACAGCCATAGATAGTACGTAAAGTGAAACTTACAACAATACTGTCATTGAATACAGCCATAGAAAGTAAGTAAAGTGAAACTTACAACAATACTGTCATTGAATACAGCCATAGAAAGTAAGTAAAGTGAAACTTACAACAACACTGTCATTGAATACTGCCATAGATGCTCCTAATAACTGATGATCTTCCCCATGCTGTGTGATATTCCTCTCTTCTATATTCAGGAAGAGGATGAAGAGTTTTTATTTATACATAAGCAATTGACTGATATACGTATAGATACGAAAAACAAATATATATATATATATATATATATATACAACTCGTCTAAACATCAACCCAAACATGTTAGATCTGTAAATTTGCTTTCGCAAATTTTTGGTTCTTCCCTCGCCGGGATTCGAACCCATGCTACTGTGATATCGTGACACCAAATCGCCTGCACTGCAGCCGTCCCGCTAGACCACACGACCACCTGGGCTCTCAAAAAAGAGCTTTCGGTGGCCATATGTTACCTTTCCACGTCAGTTTTAATCTAGCGGCGTACTACAGTACATGATATATAAGGCATGAAGATGTTATTGTTACAGATCAGCTAAATTATCTATAGTAAAGGATCCTACAAATTAATGTAAGATACAGTCACAGAAAATAATTATATTCATAAGTACGTCTGAGTCAGTGACAACCCTACAACAGATGTATCCATCGGATCGCCATCAATGATGGTGATACATGGCTGTGTACATAATGTATATACAACTCGTCTAAACATCAACCCAACAATGTTAGATCTGTAAATTTGCTTTCGCTACACAACTCGTCTAAACATCAACCCAACAATGTTAGATCTGTAAATTTGCTTTCGCAAATTTTTAGTTCTTCCCTTGCCGGGATTCGAACCCATGATACTGTGATACCGTGACACCAAATTGCCTGCACTGCAGCCGTCCCGCTAGACCACACGACCACCTTGGCTCTCAAAAAAAGAGCTTTCGGTGGGCATGTGTTACCTTTCCAAGTCAGTTTTAATCTAGCGGCGTACTACAGTACATGATATATAAGGCATGAAGATGTTATTGTTACAAATCAGCTAAATTATCTATAGTAAAGGATCCTACAAATTAATGTAAGATACAGTCACAGAAAATAATTATATTCATTATTACGTCTGAGTCAGTGACAACCCTACAACAGATGTATCCATCGGATCGCCATCAATGATGTACATGTACAGTAGTTGTCGTTTGTTTATGTAATATATACGTGTTTATCGTTTCTCGTTTTGTTTATATAGATTAGACCGTTGGTTTTCCCGTTTGAATGGTTTTACACTAGTAATTTTGGGGCCCTTTATAGCTTGTTGTTCGGTGTGAGCCAAGGCTCCGTGTTGAAGGCCGTACTTTAACCTATAATGGTTTAATTTTTAAATTGTTATTTGGATGAAGAGTTGTCTCATTGGCACTCACACCACATCTTCCTATATCTATATAATGTATCTACAACTCGTCTAAACATCAACCCAACAATGTTAGATCTGTAAATTTGCTTTCGCAAATTTTTGGTTCTTCCCTCGCCGGGATTCGAACCCATGCTACTGTGATACCGTGACACCAAATCGCCTGCACTGCAGCCGTCCCGCTATATATATACTTATCGAAAGTATCAGGTATTAATGAAAGTAGTTATATAAACATGTTGTTCGAGTTGTTTCCAATTATCATGTTTTCTTCCTTTTGAAAGGAAATGCGATTTAACAGGTTTTTCAAAGGACTCAAGATATGATTTTTTATGAGAATTTAAAAATATAAGGAACAAATACTTAAGTTTTCGTTTGTGTTGAATATCAATGAAACATTCTTCCTTTTGATATAAATTATGAACCGCCATTTGATTTCTGTACTCTTTGTACATAAGGATTGGTTTTTTTATATACATAATGCTGAACTGCAGGGAAATGATACTTGATTTATGCTTAAAAATGCAAATATTTCTTCTTCTATAACATAAATAATGCAACATCAATGGCAATTAGTAATTATAATTTGATTAAGATAAGTAATAATGTATAAAGTGGAAATAGTGTAAGGATAAAGATACATAAACTTGAGTTTTTGATGAATAAGAATGCATTTAGATCCCATAAACATGTTTAATCCCGCGACATTTATGCGCCTGTCCCAAGGCAGGAGCCTCTGGCCTTTGTTAGTCTTGTATTATTTTTAATTTTAGTTTCTTGTGTACAATTTGGAGTTTAGTATGGCGTTCATTATCACAGAACTAGTATATATTTGTTTAGGGCACGCCTCCGGGTGCTGGAATTTCTCGCTGCATTGAGTTCCTGTTGGTGACCTTCTGCTGGTGTCTGTTCTATGGTCAGGTATTTGTCTCTTTGACACATTCCTCATTTCAATTCTCAATTTTATTATATCCTTTCATTTTAATGGAAAATATTGACCGACATATTTTTACTTTTTTGCATCATAATTAGTTATTTTTTTAGAACATTAAATGAATATAAGAGGAAACATATTAGAAGTAATTTGCATTGTTTTAAACCAAACTACAACTTTTTTTCCCTAAAAATATTAAAAATAATACACCGAAATTTGCAATAAATAATAATCTTATTTCATTTTCCAGAGCATTTTTGAAAAAAAAATTAAAAAAAAAACCATTGCAAAAATCACTGGTTTCGGTTTCGAGTAGAAAATGTATAACTCAAATAAAAAAAATAATTACGATTCCTTCATAATGATAGTATCTCATATGTTGGTGAAAAAGACAGAAAGTACAAAAAAATAACAGAAAGTTAAAATACTAACTCAAGAGTACATTATATCTGTTTCACATCTTGACATTCATCTTGTAATTACCTCCGAGAGCTGATGGATACACGTTATGACAACAGTGATTTATATTTACCAATTAAAACATCTCTAAAAGATATGAATTACCTATAGTCCTCATGATTAATGGTGAACATTTTTGTTGTGTGGTAAGATCCACCTTACATTTGTATACGTTTCCTGGAGTTTTTATCTCATTGCTGTGTGTGAATGTATCCTTCGGTGCTCCAACTAGTACCCTACAAATATTTAGAATTATTTCATGAAACAGGTAAGCTCTAACTTATTCACAGACAATATTTACAAAGTTATATCATGAATCATGATAAACACAAACAAACTTTAATGGTGAATGCTTTATATCATATTTTCATGAATGTGTGCACTCTTCAAATGTTGCAAATTTATATGAATGGTCTTTGTACTACTTGACGGTAATCATGGTTTTTATAATAAATTAGTTATATAAAAGTACGGGAATTTTTATATAAAAGTACGGGAATTTCGAATGTTTATACCAAATGCATCCAAGCTGTGTTTCGTACAGTGAAATATCTAAAAGTATGTCTTTATTTTTTGTCCATATGATGAGTTTAGCCTTTTACAACTGATTTTTATAGTTCGTTCTTATGTTGTACTGTTATACCACTGTTCCAGGTTGGGGTGAGGGTTGTGATCCCGCTGACATGTTTAACCCTGTAACATTATTTATGTATGTGCCTGTCCCAAGTCAGGAGCCTGTAATTCAGTGGTTGTCGTTAGTTTATGTGTTGCATATTTGTTTTTCGTTCATTTTTTTACATAAACAAGGCCGTTAGTTTTCTCGTTTGAATTGTTTTACACTGTCTTATCGGGCCTTTTATAGCTGACTATGCGGTATGGGCTTTGCTCATTGTTGAATGCCCGATAAGACAGTGTAAAACAATTCAAACGAGTCAGGTATAGTCAGTATGCAAACTGGTAAGAATTAGAATTATAATAGACGGATGAATACTCTGGTTATTGTGTATTCAGGTATTGTCAGTACAGACACTGGTAACAATTAGAATTATAATAGATGGATGAATACTCTGGTTATTATGTAGTCAGGTATAGTCAGTATGGAAACTGGTAAGAAATAGAATTATAATAGACGGATGAATACTCTGGTTATTGTGTATTCAGGTATAGTCAGTATGGACACTGGTAAGAATTAGAATTATAATAGACGGATGAATACTCTGGTTATTGTGTAGTCAGGTATAGTCAGTATGGAAACTGGTAAGAAATAGAATTATAATAGGCGGATGAATACTCTGGTTATTGTGTATTTAGGTATAGTCAGTATGGAGACTGGTAGGAACTAGAATTATAATAGACGGATGAATACTCTGGTTATTGTGTAGTCAGGTATAGTCAGTATTAAGACTGGTAAGAATTAGAATTATAACAGACGGATGAATACTCTGGTTATTGTGTAGTCAGGTATAGTCAGTATTGAGACTGGTAAGAATTAGAATTATAATAGACGGATGAATACTTCGGTGACCTATAGTTGTTAATGTTTGTGTCATTTTGGTCTTTTGAGGATAGTTGTCTCATTGGCAATCATACCACATCTTTTTTTTTTTTATATATCTACTCTTTAAAATACGCAATTGATATATTAGTTATAATTATAAAGTATATTTATTCAAACACAGTGAACCTATAGAGTGTTATGAAATGATTAGAATTGTCAAACTACCATTTATTATTTTCTGCAACCGTTGTTCATATGTCTTATTTTGCGGCGATAATATTTACTAGAGTATTCATCAGTCTATTATAATTCTAATTCTTAACAGTCTCAATACTGACTATACCTGAATACACAATAACCAGAGTATTCATCCATCTATTATAATTCTAATTCTTACCAGTCTCAATACTGACTATACCTGACTACACAATAACCAGAGTATTGATCCGTCTATAATAATTCTAATTCTTACCAGTTTCCATACTGACTATACCTGACTACACAATAACCAGAGTATTCATCTGTCTATAATAATTCTAATTCTTACCAGTTTCCATACTGACTATACCTGACTACACAATAACCAGAGTATTCATCAGTCCATTATAATTCTATTTCCTACCAGTTTCCATACTGACTATACCTGACTACACAATAACCAGAGTATTCAAGTGAATACACAATAACCAGAGTATTCATCCGTCTATTATAATTCTAATTCTTACAAGTCTCAATACTGACTATACCTGACTACACAATAACCAGAGTATTCATCCGTCTGTTATAATTCTAATTCTTACCAGTCTTAATACTGACTATACCTGACTACACAATAACCAGAGTATTCATCCGTCTATTATAATTCTAGTTCCTACCAGTCTCCATACTGACTATACCTAAATACACAATAACCAGAGTATTCATCCGCCTATTATAATTCTATTTCTTACCAGTTTCCATACTGACTATACCTGACTACACAATAACCAGAGTATTCATCCGTCTATTATAATTCTAATTCTTACCAGTGTCCATACTGACTATACCTGAATACACAATAACCAGAGTATTCATCCGTCTATTATAATTCTAATTCTTACCAGTTTCCATACTGACTATACCTGACTACACAATAACCAGAGTATTCAAGTGAATACACAAAAACCAGAGTATTCATCCGTCTATTATAATTCTAATTCTTACCAGTTTCCATACTGACTATACCTGACTACACAATAACCAGAGTATTCATCCGTCTATTATTATTCTAATTCTTACCAGTCTCAATACTGACTATACCTGACTACACAATAACCAGAGTATTCATCCGTCTATTATAATTCTAATTCTTCCCAGTGTCTGTACTGACAATACCTGAATACACAATAACCAGAGTATTCATCCGCCTATTATAATTCTAATTCTTACCAGTTTGCATACTGACTATACCTGACTACACAATAACCAGAGTATTCATCCGTCTATTAGGATTCTAATTCCTACCAGTGTCCATACTGACTATACCTGAATACACAATAACCAGAGTATTCATCCGTCTATTATAATTCTATTTCTTACCAGTTTCCATACTGACTATACCTGACTACATAATAACCAGAGTATTCATCCATCTATTATAATTCTAATTCTCACCAGTGTCTGTACTGACTATACCTGAATACACAATAACCAGAGTATTCATCCGTCTATTATAATTCTATTTCTTACCAGTTTCCATACTGACTATACCTGACTACATAATAACCAGAGTATTCATCCATCTATTATAATTCTAATTCTCACCAGTGTCTGTACTGACTATACCTGAATACACAATAACCAGAGTATTCATCCGTCTATTATAATTCTAATTCTTACCAGTGTCCATACTGACTATACCTGACTAGACAATAACCAGAGTATTCATCCGTCTATTATAATTCTAATTCTTACCAGTGTCCATACTGACTATACCTGAATACACAATAACCAGAGTATTCATCCGTCTATTATAATTCTAATTCTTACCAGTTTCCATACTGACTATACCTGACTACACAATAACCAGAGTATTCAAGTGAATACACAATAACCAGAGTATTCATCCGTCTATTATAATTATAATTCTTACCAGTTTCCATACTGACTATACCTGACTACACAATAACCAGAGTATTCAAGTGAATACACAATAACCAGAGTATTCATCCGTCTATTATAATTCTAATTCTTACCAGTGTCCATACTGACTATACCTGAATACACAATAACCAGAGTATTCATCCGTCTATTATAATTCTAATTCTTACCAGTCTCCATACTGACTATACCTGACTAGACAATAACCAGAGTATTCATCCGTCTATTATAATTCTAATACTTACCAGTGTCCATACTGACTATACCTGAATACACAATAACCAGAGTATTCATCCGTCTATTATAATTCTAATTCTTATCAGTTTCCATACTGACTATACCTGACTACACAATAACCAGAGTATTCAAGTGAATACACAATAACCAGAGTATTCATCCGTCTATTATAATTATAATTCTTACCAGTTTCCATACTGACTATACCTGACTACACAATAACCAGAGTATTCAAGTGAATACACAATAACCAGAGTATTCATCCGTCTATTATAATTCTAATTCTTACCAGTTTCCATACTGACTATACCTGACTACATAATAACCAGAGTATTCATCCATCTATTATAATTCTAATTCTTACCAGTCTCAATACTGACTATACCTGACTACACAATAACCAGAGTATTCATCCGTCTATTATAATTCTAATTCTTCCCAGTGTCCATACTGACTATACCTGAATACATAATAACCAGAGTATTCATCCGTCTATTATAATTCTAATTCTTACCAATGTCGATACTGACTATACCTGACTACACGATAACCAGAGTATTCATCCGTCTATTATGATTCTAATTCTTACCAGTTTCCATACTGACTCTACCTGAATACATAATAACCAGAGTATTCATCCGTCTATTATAATTCTAATTCTTACCAGTGTCCATACTGACTATACCTGACTACACAATAACCAGAGCATTCATCCGTCTATTATAATTCTAATTCTTACCAGTGTCCATACTGACTATACCTGAATACACAATAACCAGAGTATTCATCTGTCTATAATAATTATATTTCTTACCAGTTTCCATATTGACTATACCTGAATACATAATAACCAGAGTATTCATCCGTCTATTATAATTCTAATTCTTACCAGTGTCTGTACTGACTATACCTGAATACACAATAACCAGAGTATTCATCCGTCTATTATAATTCTAATTCTTACCAGTCTCAATACTGACTATACCTGACTACACAATAACCAGAGTATTGATCCGTCTATTATAATTCTAATTCTTACCAGTTTCCATACTGACTATACCTGACTACACAATAACCAGAGTATTCATCTGTCTATTATAATTCTAATTCTTACCAGTTTCCATACTGACTATACCTGACTACACAATAACCAGAGTATTCATCAGTCCATTATAATTCTAATTCTTACCAGTTTCCATACTGACTATAGCTGACTACACAATAACCAGAGTATTCATCCGTCTATTATAATTCTAATTCTTACCAGTTTCCATACTGACTATACCTGACTACACAATAACCAGAGTATTCATCCGTCTATTATAATTATAATTTTTACCAGTTTCCATACTGACTATACCTGACTACACAATAACCAGAGTATTCATCCGTCTATTATAATTCTAATTCTTACCAGTCCCCATACTGACTATACCTGACTACACAATAACCAGAGTATTCATCAGTCTATTATTATCATATTTCTTACCAGTTTCTATACTTACTACACAATTTGACTACACCAAATCAACACTATTAATCAGGTTATCATATATCTTACCAATTGCCATCTTGATTATTGAACATCACTATAGAATAACCAAAGTATTTGCCAGACTCTTCTTTCAATGTCACTACATTATCCGTATCAATGTTAAAACTTTGCACAATATAAAACATATAACATAACCCAAAAATCAGATAAAATGTCATCGTTGTCATTTAAGCAAATGTGATTATTTCCATATCAAATTATATTGAAAAGAGGATTGTTAAAATTGCAAGCGGAACTAGGAAAAGGAAATTTAAAAAAAGAACACTTCAATACAATATGTGTCATTTCCTCATATTCTAAAATTGTTTATGGGCACAAAACAGGAAGTTCCGAAAATAGCCTGTGATACAGCGAGGAAACTAAAATGGACACATACTCAAACAGTTTATCCCTCTCAATATTTGTATTAATAAGTATTCATTTCCTACCATTATATTGTAATATTTGTGAACGTATTTATACATCGCCGGATTTGAGTTGTTTCGGTTGAAGCTTCGGTAGTAAATGTCGACTTAGTGACATTAATACTGTTCTTTGTTTTACTGGAAATGACTGAGTGGAGGATAGTCCTGCTTGTGGATAGTTCACCCCAAAGAGTTCACCAGTTCATTTGTCCCTGCTTTCGGATAGTTCCCCCCCCCCCCAAAGAGTTCACCAGTTCATTTGTCAGTGAATCAGTTCTGCTATAATATAAACTCTAAAAATAACCGTTGATAAATCAAGAAATTACATGATATAAGTTCAATATACTGCAAGCAACAATGACTTAGGGTTAGGGTTTGTTTTAGAACTAGCCTCGACTTAAGTTTAGGCCAGTAATTGTGATGAAGGTTAGTCCGAAATACAATTTTGACGATCGATATTCAAAGAGTATAAGTAACATTAGGGTTGCGCAGTGTAATTGCAAATACATAAGAAGCTTCTTTTTTATTTCTACGTATGGGATGGGAATTAAGGGTGTCAATTTGCACAGTGTAAGTTATGATGGTTATAAACATAGTTTGCGTTAATGTTATTTCAGTTCAGTGTTTCTGCTGATACGTTGTTTTCCTTTTTTCAGTTGAGATTTTCTCTTAGTTTAAATTTGTAACCCGGATCTAAATTCCTTTATAAAATTATGACTTTTGAACAGCAGTATACTACTGTTGTCTTTCTTTATACAGTTATTGTTAGTTAATTCATACTGTTGTTTATTGTGTTGTATAAGCATCACACCGAAAGTTTCTGAATTTTTGACTATTTTTCTAATCTATAGTACATGATATAGCTATACTTCATTTGTTCTATACTTGCATACAGAAAAGTAGAACAATATAGCGATACTGCATTAATTTGCGTTTTTTGCCTTTAAAAGAAGATTTTACAGCGATACCTGATCAAATTGTATTTTTCCTCGAAAAGAAGATTTTACAGCGATACTTAATCAAATTGTGTTCTTCCTCGAAAAGAAGATTTTACAGCGATACTTGATCAAATTGTATTCCTCCTCGAAAAGAAGATTTTACAGCGATACTTGATCAAATTGTATTCTTCCTCGAAAAGTAGATTTTACAGCGATACTTGATCAAATTGTATTCTACCTCGAAAAGTAGATTTTACCGCGATACTTGATCAAATTGTATTCTTCCTCGAAAAGAAGATTCTACAGCGATACTTAATCAAATTGTATTCTTTCCTGAAAAGAACATGTTACGGCGATACTTGATCAAATTGTATTTTGCCTTGAAAAGAAGATTTTACAGCGATACTTGATCAAATTGTATTCTACCCTGAAAAGAACATGTTACAAATTGTTTTCTTCCCTGAAAAGAACATGTTGCGGCGATACTTGATCAAATTGTATTCTTCCCTGAAAAGAACATGTTATGGCGATACTTGATCAAATTGTATTCTTCCTTGAAAAGAATATGTTATGGCGATACTTGATCAAATTGTATTCTCCCCTTTATAGAATATGTTATACCGAGATTCCATTTTTCCCCTGAACCTTGATAAAGTACTAGTAAATGAGTCAGCTATACTAAATTAATCCGTATTCTTCATTTTCTTCATAATAAAGTTAATAACATAATGAGATTTAATTATTTTGTATTTTTATTTATATATATACAAGAAGATATGGTTTAAGTGCCAATGAGGCAGCTCTCCACCCAAATCACAATTTGTAAAAGTAAACTATTATAGGTCATAGTACGGTCCAACAAAGAGCCTTGGCTCACACCGAACAAGGCTAAAATAAATGACTTTATAACTGTTAGTCATGCATAGTTATGCTTTAATTCACCATAAGCTATATAATGTAAGAATTAATAACATTATGTTTATGGCTAACTATTAGACAGTTTAAACTGAGTTCAAAATGCATATAAAGTTTATAAGTTAAGTTATTCAACAGTCTTTTATAAAGACTTATAAACCTCGTACGTTCTTAATGATGGAAATGATATATATGAATATGGATTTGGATTTAAATAATAAACATGTTTCGAAGTAAACAGAACTGTAAACTAGACTTTACCTTACTCTATTGACTACAAATACTGTCTGCACATATTAAATCTAGAGCTTACAATAAACATCGTTATGCACATATTAAATCTAGAGCTTACAACAAACATCGTTATGCACATATTAAATCTAGAGCTTACAACAAACATCGTTATGCACATATTAAATCTAGAGCTTACAACAAACATCGTTATGCACTGAATAGTGCTTTGTCACCGATATTTGCTTCAGAATAGCACACTTATACAACATGTTCGTTGATTTGGGCCCTTTAAATATCAAAGGTAATGAGATCTACCTAAATATAATAAAAGTAGATTTGGTATGATTGCCAATGACACAACTCTTCACAGGAGACCACATAATTAAGACATTAACAACTACAGACATATTTTGTTTCAAAACATCATGTACATGAAATAAACATATAAATACAGTTATAACATACATAAATTTTAAAGGGATCGGAAAACAAGGTTTCTTAAATAACATTCTGTTTCCTTGACAAAAAAGAAAAAAAATAATTATGAAACAATAAACGAAAGAACAGTGGTTATCCCTTATGAACAAATTCTGTTTGCAAACAACTGTTACAAAGATTCAGCGTATATATCTTCAATCCAACACTTGTTCAAGTTCCTTTCGAGAAACAGAAGCTTTGTCATTTGTCGGCTGAGCTATACTTTTATGATTTCGTCTCTTAAGTTTTGAAGTTTTATTGCATACATACACATGCGCGACAGCCATTTACAGTTATCTGGTCAACTACCACAAATACGTTATATGGCGAATAAATGTAAACTGAAAGTAAGGAAAAGAACAGTGATGTTTAAGAAGTAAAATACGATCTTCAATACAATCTAATCAAAGGAAAACAAAAATATGAAAAAATTAACATAAAAGATATTATTCATGTCGTTTATCCCTTATGAATAAAGTATGTTTACAAACCCTTGTTACAAATCAAAACACTATAGGCTTACATCCTTGTTATTCTGCAGACATTGCACAGGTTCAGCTTTTTGAATATCTGTGTTATAGTACCTAAAGACCCAAACTGTAACTAGTAGCACATATTTTCAAATGAATTATTAAAAAGGTTCTATATTTAAAATTCAAACATTTGTCGGGATTTCAAATTACTCATCCTAAGTGTAGATTTTTGTTTTTACAAGAGATCTCCGTATTTTTTTTATTTCGGGTTAAAAGGTATATTGTATTAAAACTTTATTATAGAAAAATAGGAGCATTACTATATATATACAAATGTTTAAGTTTGAAGTTTGGCTCTGTTAATAGATATGTATCACACCAGGATTTGAAACATGAATCAACATCTTTCAGATATAAATGTTTTGATGATATTCTTTATTTTGTCTTTTTAAAAAAAAGTACTTATCATATGTGCCAGTCTACATAAAATCCATTCTGATACAAAAGGGAAAAAAAAGTATCCAATTAACTTCCAGACTTTTGTATTTACACTAATATATAAAAGCCATCTGAAAACTAAAACGCAATAGTTCATTTTCTCAAAATATTACATTTTAATCCAAACGTAATAACCAGTCTCTAGGGTCTAAATGTTCCAATTACTATGATCAACTAGAGTTAGTACTTTAAGATTTCATGAATACAATGTCGTAGTACAAAATACATTTCAATCATCATTTGCAGGATAAACTGAAAAAAATCAGCACTTTACAGGTTCTAAGGTTGGAATTCTACCATTGATCCGCATAAGTGTTCTATTTTGTTGGTTAATTACCTCTTTATCAAAGATTCTAGTCTGGCAATATTTACAGGTTTTCAGTATCTATAGTTATGACATTGAAACCCTCTAGTTCATATTTATATGCGCATGACCTAATTAAAAAAACTTCATCACCATTGCAGTGTATCCTTGTTTAAATAGTTTTAAGTAATATTGATAGAAAATTAAAAAAAAATATATTATAGAAAAAAAACATTTAGATAAACCCGGTGTTATAGCTATTGGATAGTTTGATATGATTAACACTATTTACCTAGCTCAGCAAATTTAATTGTATTGATTTAAATTATCTAGAGTAGGCGTAGATAAGGCAGCAATCATACAACAAAAGAAAACCAAACACCAAATAAACACATAAAAACACACTTCAAATGTAAATTTGGCAAATAATTATTGCCATATATCTATGCAGATTTTAAATTCAATCTTTATAACTGTATCTCTGGTGACAATTGCCCTTTTTCCTACATTTTGGCATAACCTCAATATTTCCTTCTTAATTATAGTTTGATTATTTGAATACAACTCTGTTACCAATCCACAGGTTTATAATTTGAACTTTTTGTAGAACCCGCTCTCATACTTTGTCGTTTTGCGTAATAACCACTTTGCCGTTTCCATTTTTGAATATGGTCTTTCTTCTTTCGTTTGAAAAATCCACACTGAAAGAAAATAAAGTTTCTTACAGATTTCGTTAACCTTAAAACTTAGACGACGTATGAGTTTCAGAAGAACAGAACAAAACATCATCCAGAGATATATATTACTGCTTATCAATCTAAAAATGCTATTAGAAAAAAATATTCTGCATTTGTTTTTAATTTACAACTGTGTTTACCTTGACAATCATATAACGTTCGTCAATAACACACCATCATTAATCTACTTTAAGGATGTACTTAGATGCAGTTTTGGAATAAGTGTCAAATGTTCGGATTCATTGGTGTTATTCCATTCGATACAAGGTAAAATAGTTTCCCCCATAACACCAATGTATCTTTTAACATAAGACTTAAAATAGCTCATAAAAGGTCATTTGACGAAATTTTAAGCAGATTCTTGATTTTCTTTTTTTTTATTTGAAACCCAAAAATTAACAATGCAAATACAAAGTAACGTCTAAGCCTTTTCCCGCCATTTTTTATTTATCATATATCTCCAAAAGGAACTCCATGACCTATCAATATTTTTAGCTTATTTTTAAATTATCGATTTGTAATTTTTGATTTATTTAATTTTACCTTAGATCACTTAGGTACATTCTGAGATCACCCTTAGTTTTTAAGTTTTTGTGGGGTTTGTGTTGCTTATTCTTTAGTTTTCTTTGTTGTGTCATGTGTACTATTGTTTGTCTGTTTGTCTTTTTCATTTTTAGCCATGGCGTTGTCAGTTTTTTTCGAGTTATGAGTTTGACTGTCCTTCTGGTATCTTTCCTCCATCTTTTAACATCACTGAAGAGACATGTATTGTCGAAATGCGCATCTGGTGCAAGAAAATTGGTACCGTTAATCTTATTAAAGTATTCTATAAATTATTTTAGCAAATAATTCTAAAATATCTAGAGCTCATTGTAAAATCTATTCTTGTCTATTCTTTTGAATTCAGTTTAAATAAGTGTGTTATTGTGCACTTGTTTATTCCCAATTGACAAGAGGTATATTAATTAGGGTTTTGTTGCGCACTTGTTTATTCCCAACATACAAGAGGTATATTAATGAGCGTGTTGTTGTGCATTTGTTGATTGAGATTCAACAAAATATGTTTTATCACCCACATTTAGCGCCTGTCTCAAGTCAGGAATATCAATTCATTTTAGGTCCTTTGTTACGTTTCGTTGTTTAAGTTGTTTTGTGTGTCAAGGAGTTTAGTATACATAGTTATTAAAACGCCACCAAAAAGCGCGCCACCAAAAACCGCTTTTTGGTGCCTAATTTACATGCTGCCTTGAAGGCCCATTGGTGGCACAAAGGCTGTATTTTTTTCTTTGATCTGGTAAGTGTCTCTTTTACAAATTCCCCGATTACATTCTCTAATCTAGTTTCGAGGATGTTCTTATTTGTATATTTATTATGTAAATGTTTTTTGTATGGTTTGCTTTTTTAATATTCGGACAGGTCAACACCTTTCCTGTACACCATATAAATTTTACAAAGAGTGTTTTTGCCTGAGATATATAATCTGAGAGTACGATGGGTGACAAGATATTTCAACAGCCAATTATTTATTTCAAAACTACCGTTCCCAGAAGCAGTCATTCTGAGATCCAACTTGTTTATATTTATATTTTATGTAATTACTTTCCACAAACATATACCGACTTATATCAATTAATTACCTTCCACAATAAAATACCAACTAATATCAAAAGCAGTAACCCACCAACACATCCACCAACTATTATCCATATATTTACTTTTTCCGATTCAAGTCTCACCTCTCTAGGGAATATTTCACTTGGAACCTGAAAACCATAAACTGTTCTGTATTAAGCGCCAATAAATTCAAAACATATTGGTATATCCAGATAAACAAATAATATATTTACTTCATAAATAATTTCATGGTTCAAAGTATATACGAATAGGCTTTAAAAAATTGCATAACTCTAACGCAAATATTTATTGTTTAGCACATTTGACGCCATTGCGCTAAATACGGGAACTATATATATATGCGTCCAATGTGCTTTCTAGGATAACTTTTCCATAAGCATGATAAGAACTGAAAATCGACTATATTAACCAACGGAACAAGTAAACTGGATTAACATAATGTAACTAAAGATGCCTAGTGTCCATTGGCTTATAAATGAAAGATAATATGCAGTGATCAATTGATTTTATACTGCCCTGTTGATTAGAAAAAATAATTGAAGAAGTGAAAAATGAGTGTTGGCCATGGTTGTAGAAAACGTGAGAAATTTGTAGAAAAATTTCCGTGATGATCAAAATTTGCAGTGCAAAATTTAGCAAGGGAAACTCTCATTAACTCAAGCTGCAGTTTATTAACACCCAAAGGTGTAGAAACTTCAGATTTTGAGAGTTTTATTAATGGATTTTTTTATATTGAAAAACGACTATCCAAGAAGGCTACCAATGTCGCCGATGTAAATAGTAACTTCATACTGTTTGGCCTTAAGTAAAACAATTGAATATGAATATTGCCTCTTTCCTATACACAGGTAGATAACCATACGCTAATATATATTAATTCCTTTAACCTACCGTCTCCAACAATTGTATGTCATATTTTTAGTATATTCTGGTTGACATTACTTACTGCATATGATGTATTTACAGCCACAATCAATTGTCTGTTGTCGTTTTTACTTTGAACTGTTCCTATACTCTTATATAGTATAGCCGATACCTGTAATAGAAATTGAGAAACAGTGTATTCTATACCTGCTTTCATACACTTGCATGGTATATCCTGTTTCTCCATGGAAATCCTACAACTTTTATCCTGTATATGCTGAAGCCTATATCTATAATATAACGAGAATATACACATAAAGTGATTAAGATGATCACACCATATTGACTGCTGTACCCCTATTTTTGACATTTTTACTCTTTGAGTATGTTTGTTTTGTTCATGCATCGTTGACAATGTAATGGAATTTGATGAGACTGTCATACAAGTGAGAGTTGTAGTTAGCTATAAAACCAGGTTCAATTCACCATTTTATACATTAGAAAATGCCTGTACCAAGTCAGGAATATGACAGTTGTTATCCATTCGTTTGATGCGTTTGGACTTTTGATTTTGTCTGTTGGACTTTCCTTTTTAAATTTTCCTCGGAGTTCAGTATTTTATGTTTTCCTTTTTATGGTATACAAATTGGAGGTTTTGAATCAGGTTTGATCCACTATTTTCTTAGGGATTACATATACCAAGTCAGTTGTTTTTCACTAGTTCTGCTGATTAGAAGCGTTTACTTTGTTCGTTTTAATGGACTTCCACGTTCTGAATTTGCTTCACAGTCTAGATATTTTTGTTATTCTATTTTGTTATTTTATTCTTTTGTCGAATTTGGTGTTTTTTTCCTCTAAGACATATCAGTTTGAAAAACTGCAAGCATAACGCTTAAATATTTCCTTATTTTTTTATTGAAACTGTCGGTCATTTTATTGTGTATATAATTAGTGTTCTTTCTAGAACATGCTTTTGGGGTATAGGTTTTGCTTATTGTTGGCGGGGTGTGTTGACTTCTTAGCCATGAAGAAGGGTTTTTCGCAATCATACCACATAGTCTTACTCTCATACTGCTACTACTACGATGGAAAGAAATCTTTGAAATACCATGTTGTACATAACATTACAATCGTATTTGAGAGAATGTTTACGTTATTTGTTATTATAAATTACACTGCAAACACAGGAACGTGACATGGTGAACTTTAGCCTACTGTTCCTTACAACAATTGGTAAAAACATTAGATGTATATCGTATATCCTTTTGAACGTTAAAGCCAGTCTAAACTGGAATGAAAAAAGGATTCAATTTTAATACTTCTTCATTGACATGATTTATCACAAAACTTTCTACAATTGTCCGTTGATTCTAATACTATAAAGAAACTCATATTTCAAGTCAGCCAGGAACTGCCAGGTAAAACTAGTTGAATATTCACAAAAGTATTAAATGGAGTACTCTATGATTATCTGCGTCCATGATCACTTGAGTGAATCTTCCAATATATTTAGTAAGACAATAAATTGAGTACCCTATGATGATCTGCGTCTATGCTCACCTTAGTAAAACTAAGTGAATTTTCTGAATCTTCCAATATATTCACTAAGACATTAAATTGAGTACCCTATGATGATCTGCGTCTATGCTCACCTTAGTAAAACTAAGTGAATTTTCTGATATATTCACTAACACATCAAATGTTTCTGTCTGGTCTTTCTCTAACATGTCAACCTTTATTTCAATGATCGCCCATTTACTCGAATCAACTGTGCTACATGACTAAAATATAAATAATTCGTTAAATCACAATATCAGAAATATTCTGTCGTAATGACAAAAACATCATACCATAAATAACAAACTAAAACTCGTCATAATCATACATTATCTCTTTAATATCAGACATTATATACTATATAGTAAACATTCGACACTTAAATAAAATACCCATTCTCAATATATACATATTTCCGTTTATTTCCTTAAATATCAAATGAATGTCAGCCATAAAGTAAAATAATGTAAGAAACCCTGCATGACTTCATCATGTTTAAGTGCATTTGCAATTCAATATTACATTAGCAATATTACTTACAATTTCCTTAATTGATCGTTTCGATTGCTGTTCTTGAGTTTGTCTGAGTGAGGTTTCTCTCCGTTTCCGATTTGGATTAACAGTTGGTCTTTCCGGTAATGTGGATGTTGGAAGCAATGTTTCAGTTTGAGGTTTGGTTGTCGTAGTCGACAGTTGTCTCTCTGGTTTGTATATCATCTCTCCTAGAAATTTAATTACTCTCCAACTTATTCCGGGACTATTATTCAAGACCTAAATAATAAATAAAAATCATATATTAAGATATCGTCGTATTTTTTATGAAATAAAAATATATTTAGTGAGGGTTATAGTTATATACTCATTATTCGTTAATCGAAATTTTAACCGAATGTGGCCTAGCGAGTTATAATTATTACCGAGTTTGTACTCACATGAGCAATACGACAGACTCCCTGCCTACCCTTCCTAAAATACTTGAGATCGCCCCCTGTTTAAGAGCGTTTTGTAATGCCCAATCTTAAGTTTTCATAACAGCAGTCATCTCAATACTAAAATCTATGACAAACGAGACGCTTTCATTACAAAGTCATCTCAATACTATAATTTATGACAAACGAGACGTTTTCAATTTTGATATTATATATTTTGCTCGCCTAATTAGCAGCAATATACAACTTCAATCGCGAATGGAGTAAACATTTCACGATTGAAACGTTATTCAAGATCTTGTAGTTACTATTTTGTCTGTGTAAAACGTCAGCGGTGTCTGATCACAAAATGCTCTAGTCAATAAAACGTCACTGATGTGCCTTCAGTATCCTTCACTTATCTCTTTGTCCATTAAACAAACGTTAACCTCTGGTATGACCTCTATATCTGATGTGCCTTCAGTATCCTTCACTTATCTCTTTGTCCATTAAACAAACGTAACTGATGTGCCTTCAGTATCCTTCACTTATCTCTTTGTCCATTAAACAAACGTTAACCTCTGGTATGTAACTGTTGTGCCTTCAGTATCCTTCACTTATCTCTTTGTCCATTAAACAAACGTTAACCTCTGGTATGTAACTGATGTGCCTTCAGTATCCTTCACTTATCTCTTTGTCCATTAAACCAAACGTTAACCTCTGTTATGACCTCTATATCTGATATGACGGTAAAACATATGTATATATACATTATACAGGGGGATTCAGACCTCTAGTTTTAACGTTACCTGTATTGTCCCTCTTGCCATCATATTTTTCTCTATATCCGATATGACAGGTAGGCAGATTTCTATAGTTCCATTATGCAACGGACTTGGACCTCTATTCTTTATTTCGTACGTATGAATAAACGTAAGAACATTGTTCTTCCTCTCAGAGATAGTTAACTGATCCGGTTTTGATATCCTTAAAAAAAGAATGAATACGTATATATATATATTTATCGCTATTTTGTGCATTTTTCTTTTGATCTTTTTTTGTGATCATTTTCATATCATGCTTCTCGCTTGAGATGGAAAAATTATCACTAGAAACTAAGGAGGCCACGTGGCGTTGCTAACGAAATTGACATGATGAAATTGACAACGTCGTCATAGGTAAAATAGCGATAAATAGATTATCATTGATCATCTCAACTCGATTGCTTTTCTCACTTTCGTTGTTCCAGCGAGAAAATCAATCTCGTTGAGATGATCTACGATAATCTATATATATATTTCTTACCTTCTATAGATTGATAGAGATACGATTTGTTAAAGAACGACACGTGGTGACTATGAATATCAGATATAGGATGTCCCAAAACATATAGGGTTAGTTACCATATGGGGTTAGAAAGGAGTTACCCCCTTTCAAAACAAAAAAAAGATGCCCCAACTCTTTATATAAACAACACTGTGTTGAGGGAAAATCTCTAACAGGATTCAATAGACGAAGGGATTGGTGATGAAATGTTGTAGTAAGTTCATAAAACAAAAGTAACAAGTAGATTTTTTGGCTTAACGGCGTTACTTTCCAACCATAACAAAAAAGAAGAAATCTAATTCTAATGCAACAACGTTGGTAACGTTCATTTTGATTGGATAACTTTACTTTCTTACATGGCATCAATTGACAATTGAAGTTACGGGACGTACGCGCAACCGCAGACGGCATATGACAGATTTTAAATACATTTTTTAACGTTGTTTTCTGTCAGTTTCATAAGAATGGAGATAACAATATTGTAATCTAAGCTCCGACAGCATCAATTTGGGATTTGATGGTCGCAAATACCCGTTTACTGTCTCCGCTAACGCGTCGCCAGTAAAATTAATTTGCGACCATCAAATCCCCAATTGATGCCGTCGGAGCTTAAAATACAATACAGATAACTCCTAAATGGATTCAACAGACGAAGAAATTGATACATGTAATGAACGATTGAAATAGATTCAAGAAATAAATTCAAAGCTAAAAAGATGTGATTGTTGGCATTTCTTTTCTGTTGAGACATTTACAAATAGGATCTTAATACTAAGAATTGAAGACTTGATCACTTTGATAGGCCGCTAGTCAAAATATAACATGTGAAGATAGTCGGTAAGATAAATTCGTTGCATGGTGTCCTAGTGACATAATACGGTATATTCATGATATATGGGGTCAGTAAATTCCATATATATATTGTATTAGGTCACTAACACACCATGTAACTAATTATATATACATAAGTGAGTTTGTATCGGTGTTTGCTTTTCGACAACAATAGATGATATATCAAGATAGCAAGGGAGTCGAAGGTTATTTTGGTGAATGCTTTTATGTCTCGAGGTTTCTTTAATAATTCAAAAACTTGTTAAATACCGACAAAATTACATATTTAAATAATGTATTTGTGATTTCGACAATTTAACAAATAAGCCAATTCTATTTCTTTTACTATTTAAGTTCATGGTGTATGCCCAAGATACCAGCAAACACATGTCTCAAATCCTCAGAATGTACAAGCCTATCAAGCTGAGCTTTATTTATATTACATCTAAGTTTTTATATACCTGGCTCCGATATTCTATATGCTGTCAAGGGGTTTTGGTTTTTCCATCAGTTACCTGAATATTAAGGCCTCAGAGATTTTTTTTATTGAACTATGAGAATTACCCCACATCTGAAAATTTCATAAATGTGTATTATGAAATTTCAGCTAAACACCAGTACTATACATTTGTTATTAAGTAATAAAACATTTCACTCACCCAGTCAGTTCTACATGAGCATGTAACTTGACAGATGCTATCAGTTTTCGTTGATTATCTGACATATCCAAATCTGGACTCGTTGTTTCTGCCATTGTTATAAAGATTATATTTTGTTCAAAATTACCAAGATTTTGATTCTCTTTAATTAACAAATAACGTGACACACTGAACCGTACACTAAACGTTGCCTGTTGTTGCTGAAATAATGTATTTCGCAGATCACACTGTACATGTGTCTCATTGTTTTCCTCGACAATATTTCTACAGTCTACAGGCTCTGTAACCTGATTTGTCGGTTGACTGAATCCAATATATCTGGTATTGTTAGATATCTCAATATTTATCTGTGTTCCATGTGACTGGTCTCCTGTATTAGTAATTTTTACAGTTAGTACTGTTTCTGAAGTCTCTCCTACGATAATTTCTTTCGGATTTAAGGTGGCTTCAATATGTAAGTCAGGATTGCATGTTCCATTGCAACCAGTAGAAAAATTTGCCTGGAAGAAATAATCTCTTTTAGAAATTTTTAAATTTTAAAAAAACATTTTGTTTCGACAGTATTAGTTGGAATGTTTATATCATGTTTTTCTGGTTATAAACATTTGAAACAATGAAATACTAAATGATCAAGTGCTATAAGTCATATTTTTTTTTATAATTTTGCACAAAAAACATCAAAAAGTGTATTTATGCATGCAACCTTAAATTTGAACACATTTGGTTATAAGCAAACACGTTCCTACCAAGGTCCATATAAACACGGACAAAAAACAGGGAATTAAAATATATACAAGACAGTTGATTATTTTACTATAAATTGTATATATTTTAATGCCATGTAAAAAGAAAACATCAACTGTTCTCTGAGGAATTGAACATCTTAGTCTTCGATGCATGATTTTTTTATAAGTTGTCAGTGGCTTTAAACTAGCTGTCAGATAACTGCGATTACTCTCAGATCTGTTCATTGTGTCTTTTTGTGTCGGGATGTATAAGTACCCGGCCTAGGCAACCTGTATTTTTTGTCTATCTGATGAGTTAAGCCTTTTTCAACTGATTTTTATAGTTCGTTCTTATGTTGTACTGTTATACCACTGTTCCAGTTTAGGGGAAGGGTTGGGCTCCCGCTAACATGCTTAACTCCGCCACATTATTTATGTATGTGTCTGTCCCAAGTCAGGAGCCTGTAATTCAGTTGTTGTTGTCGTTTGTTTATGTGTTTCATAATTGTTTTTCGTTAAAAAAAATTACCTAAATAAGGCCGTTAGTTTTCACGTTTGAATTGTTTTTCATTGTCTTATCAGGGCCTTTTATAGCTGACTATGCGGTTTCGGCTTTGCTCATTGTTGAAGACCGTACGGTGACCTATACTTGTAATGGTTGTGTCATTTTGGTCTTTTGTGGATAGTTGTTTCATTGGCAATCATACCACATCTTCTTTTTTATATTACCTCCTAAAGGGTTGATCCTTACATTTGAAAAAAAAAGATTTTCAAATCGATTTACGAAATTTGAATTTAGTAACCTGTTGTCGTTTTGATAAACCCTTAAACTAGTTCCAACCATTCTACACTGTTTTTGATTTTGACATGCCCATTTGAAATAAATCCCATTGTTCGACCCTAGTACTGATTTTGACATGCCCATTTGAAATGGATCTCACCGTTCGACCCTAGATTTGATTTTGACATTCCCATTTGAAATGAATCCCGTCGTTCGACCCTAGTAGTAATTTTGACATTCCCATTTGAAATGGATCCCACAGTTCGCCCCTAATATTGATTTTGACATTCCTATTTGAAATGAATCCCAACGTTTGCCCCTAATATTGATTTTGACATTCCCATTTGAAATGAATCCCACCGATCGCCCCTATTATTGATTTTGACATTCCCATTTGAATGGATCCCACCGTTCAACCCTAGTATTGATTTTGACATTCCCATTTGAAATGAATCCCGTCGTTCGACCCTAGTAGTAATTTTGACATTCCCATTTGAAATGGATCCCACCGTTCGCCCCTAATATTGATTTTGACATTCCTATTTGAAATGAATCCCATCGTTCGACCCTAGTAGTGATTTTGACATTCCCATTTGACATGAATCCCACCGTTCGCCCCTAATATTGATTTTGACATTCCCATTTGAATGGATCCCACCGTTCAACCCTAGTATTGATTTTGACATTCTCATTTGAAATGGATCCCACCGTTCGACCCAAATATTGATTTTGACATTCACATTTGAAACGCATCCCACCGTTCGACCCTAGTATTGAATTTGACATTCTCATTCGTAATGGATCACAACGTTCGACCCTAGTATTGATTTTGACATTCCCATTTTTGGAATGAATCCAATCGTTCGACCCTATTATTGATTTTGACATTCCAATTTGAAATTGATTCAACCGTTCGACCCTAGTATTGATTTTGACATTCCCATCTGAAATCAATCCCATCGTTCGCTCCAAGTAGTGATTTTGACATTCCCATTTGAAATTGATTCAACCGTTCGACCCTAGTATTGATTTTGACATTCTCATTTGACATGGATCCCACCGTTCGCCCCTAATATTGATTTTGACATTCCCATTTAAAATGAATCCGACCGTTCGACCCTAGTTTTGATTTTGACATTCCCATTTGAAATGTATCCCACCGTTCGACCCTAGTATTAATTTTGACATTCTCATTTGAAATGGATCCCACCGTTCGACCCAAAAATTGATTTTGACATTCTCATTTGAATCGAATCCCACCGTTCAACCCTAGTATTGAATTTGACATTCTTATTCGTGATGGATCCCAACGTTCGACCTTTGTATTGATTTTGTCATTCTCATTTGAAATGGATCCCACCGTTCGACCCAAAAATTGATTTTGACATTCTCATTTGAAACGAATCCCACCGTTCAACCCTAGTATTGAATTTGACATTCTTATTCGTGATGGATCCCAACGTTCGACCTTTGTATTAATTTTGACATTCTCATTTGACATGGATCCCACCGTTCGTCTCTAATATTGATTTTGACATTCGCATTTGAAATGAATCCGACCGTTCGACCCTAGTTTTGATTTTGACATTCCCATTTGAAATGGATCCTACCGTTCGACCCTAATATTGATTTTGACATTACTATTTAATAGTTATCAAAGCTACCAGGATTATAATTTAGCACGCCAGACGCGCGTTTCGTCTACATAAGACTCATCAGTGATGCTGAAATCAAAATATTCATAAAACCAAACAAGTGCAAAGTTGAAGAGCATTGCGGATCCAAAATTCCAAAAAGTTGTGCCAAATACGGCTAAGGTAATCTATGCCTGGGATAAGAAAATCATTAGTTTTGTAAACAGGAAATTTATAAAAATGACCACATTATAAATATCCATGTCAATACCGAAGTGTTGACTACTGGGTTGGTGATACCCTTAGGGACAAAACGTCCACCAGCAGTGGCATAGATCCAGTGGTGTTAATAGTTATCAAAGGTACCAGGATTATAATTTAGTACGCCAGACAGGCGTTTCGTCTACATAAGATTCATCAGTGACGCTCAAATCAAAATATTCATAAAACCGAATAAGTACAAAGTTGAAGAGCATTGAGGATCCAAAATTCCAAAAAGTTGTGACAACTGAATCCGACTGTTCGACCCTAGTATTGATTTTGACAATCCCATTGGAAATGGATCCCACCGTTCGACCCTACTATTAATTTTGACATTTCCATTTGAAATGGATCGCACCATTCGACCCTTTTATTGATTTTAACATTCTCATTTGTATGAATCCTTCAGGTCGACTCCATTTGGATATTTTTACCCTCGATAAATTTCTCCCTGTTCTACTCCAGATTTGACTTGACATTCCCATTCTAGAAATGATTCACACAGTTGTATCCTTGAATTCATTTTGACATGCCTACCCCATAACTGACGTTTGTGACATTTTAACTATTCCAGTACCGACCGTGCAAGGGCTGTATAGCCAGTCAAGGTCGTTAAAAACTTCCATTTGTTGTATTCCAGTACTAAGGTTATTTTGTTAATTGAATGATAAAGAACTTCCTGTCAAAAGAATTTTTTTTTATTCAGTTGAACTTCAAACTGACATCTTTTATCATTTTACGATGTTATCTCCCGATATACTATTTGGAATATTCTGTATAGTCAGTGCGCGTTTTTGTTTGAGCTCAACCACTGAATATCAAGCATTTTTCAATCTATTGTATGAATTATGTTCAACTCCGTTGTAATATTAACTGGTTTTAGATTGTCAATTCAGAAATCCATATAAAAAATACAAGTTATTATCTAAATGAATCTTTGACTTGCTTTCTTATTTTGACTCTAAATCTTGATGTCAATTTGTATTTGCGACATGGTTTAGTTTATTATTTTATTTTTCTGATCTATAATAAGTATGAATTTCTATGATATGATTGGCTTAGTAAGAATGTTTATGATCATGGCGTGGAGTTTATAATCATAAACAGATTTATTGGAACATCCTATAAGACTATTTTAATATAACACTTTACGTTTATATAATACGCTCTTCGTGTGGAGGTATTTAAGATACATACCGAATTACTATTTCTTGAGGGAACATTATCCAGTATAGGTTGTACTTCTCCTATTATTGGTGTTTCACTCAGTCCATATGTCGTCTCAATAACTAAACTCTCCTCAAGTGATTCAAAAAATTTCCTATCAACTGCCTGTTTAAACAGATTGTTTAGATTAAGAACTATTTTTGTTACAGGGTTTACATTTTATGTTTAAACAACTGACCCTCATAATTTGTTTGCATATATAAGATTTTATTTTTGTTACAGGTGTTTGTTGTATGATTTAAAACTTAATGTCTTAACTGATTGCATATTTTAAGGGTTACTTTCGTGAGAGGTGAGACGTTATATTGTTATTTGATTTTGCCATGTGATTATGGAATTTCCGTATTGATTTTCCTCTGAGTTCAGTATTTTTGTGATTTTACTTTTAAACGGAAATCACTTATCTTAGAACGCACATATTCTACAATAAAATAGCTTTCAAACGTATGTTTCTTACTTGTACAATGATAAAGTACCATAATCATGGATCATATTTGGATAAAACAAAATTATATTCAACAAAACTCACTTGCACGATAGCATAATATTCCACACATGATCCTGACCCTTTTCCGACTTGAATGTTTTTCCCTATAAGGTTATCACTTCCAAAGTCTTCATTGTTGGAAGAAAGGTGAACTCGACCAGGTTTACTGTGTACTGACATAGTTCGTGATGTATCTGCACTTATATTATAGGCGACCACTAAAACAATACACCTTAACAAATTAGAACAACATCACGAAAGGTCTACATTAGCCTTTCATTATCTTACTAATTATAACCAAATTGCTTCGAAGACATGGGTAAATACTTAAAGTAATTTAGACCGAAGATACCAAAGGAGAGACCGAATAATACAAGGACAAAACACGATAAACGAAAAAACGGGAAAAACAGTCTACAACACTCAATACAGAAAAAACTAAAGATGGGCAAAACGAATGCCACTATAAACCGACAGTAAATGTAAATAGAACGTTCCTTTTCCGCCAGTGGTATAGCTCATCGTAAAAACACATTTGGTGATAATTCTCATACAGGCATGTCATTAATGACGAAAGGTTGACGGGATTGTGATAACGACTATTGGACTATACATACTAACCCTAATTTCTTTTAAATATTCATGACTCAGCTAAAGTTGTAATGTATATAAAAGATGCGATGAACAAACAGATATAACAAGTCATTGATTTTATTGATATCTTTGAAAAATATAATCTCTCGCATACTTCTTTTGTCGTGTGCTAAAAAAGTTAGGGAATAAAGACTAGATTTTCAGGAAATGGAAAAAATAAAAGCGTTTTAAAACGTTTTTAAATAATATGTCACAAACAAATATAATTAAAAGACACTCTCCCAGTGACTTATACTCACTTATTGCCGGTGGTACATTGAATCCATTATAAGAGAAACACAGTTTGACTGTCACACATGGTCTGTACTGTTCATCTTTACATTTCAGTTCGGAAGAGTTTAGAGGTATCACAGACGGGTAGATTTCGACTGTACTATTCAGTTTTATAATAGGTCTGGTTCGTAAAACTGTAACAATGTCTGACTTGTAGGATCCAATCAAGAAATCTAAAGAAAATTGGATATATATATTAGTTCTTAAATAACAATTTGTGAAAATGTACAATAAGGAAACAGTTCGATATTCTGAACAATACAAAAATAAGTAAATGAAATCTGATTGTAGTAATTAACTGTCTGTTTAAAGGTTTAAACAACGATTTCTCCATATTAGTCAAAGTTATATCATGTGCTGACCAATAAAAGTACTTCTTAAAAGCCATTAAGAAACACATATATAAATCGTTCTACACTTGATACAGACGTTATGTGGTGAGGTCTGCTAAGGATAGATAACTGTCTGCTCAAAGGTTTAAACAGTCAATCCGTGGTAATCAAGGTCATTAATATATATGACAATTCTCTTCTTTGCTAGCCAAGGTTTAAAGTCTACTTCCTCTTATTCCTTTTATATAGACCCTCCCGTTTCAAGAGGTGAGTGTTGACTATAACATTTCACACCCTTAGCTAGAGAAGATTATTTCTACTTAACATAGTCACATACATATTGACAAGGATAAATACCTAGGCGTTACAATTTAATCAAACCTACAATAGACACTCACGATTGACAAGGATAAATACCTAGGCGTGCCAATTTAATCTGACCTAAAATAGATACTCACGATTGACAAGGATAAATACCTAGGCGCTACAATTTAATCAGACCTAAAATAGACACTCACGATTGACAAGGATAAATACCTAGGCGCTACAATTCAATCAGACCTAAAATAGACACTCACGATTGACAAGGCTAAAAACCTAGGCGTGCCAATTTAATCTGACCTAAAAATAGACACACATGGTTGACAATAATAAATACCTAGGCGTAACAATTTAATCAGACCTAAAATAGTCACATACGGTTGACAATGATAAATACCTAGGTGCTACATTTAATCAGACCTTAAATAGACACACACGGTTGACAATAATAAATACCTAGGCGGTACAATTTAATCAGACCTAAAATAGACACTCACGGTTGACAATAATAAAGACCTAGGCGTTACAATTAAATCTGACCTACAATAGACACACACGGTTGACAATAATAAATACCTAGGTGCTACATTTAATCAGACCTAAAATAGACACACACGGTTGACAATGATAAATACCTAGGCGTGACATTTAATCAGACCTCAAATAGACACACACGGTTGACAAGAATAAATACCTAGGCGTGACATTTAATCAGACCTTAAATAGACACACATGGTTGACAAGAATAAATACCTAGGTGCTACATTTAATCAGACCTTTAATTAAATAGACACACACGGTTGACAATAATAAATACCTAGGCGCTACAATTCAATCAGACCTAACATAGACACACATGGTTGACAATAATAAATACCTAGGCGTTACAATTTAATCTGACCTAAAATAAACACACATGGTTGACAATAATAAATACCTAGGCGTTACAATTTAATCTGACCTAAAATAAACACATATGGTTGACAATAATAAATACCTAGGCGTAACAATTTAATCAGACCTAAAATAGACACTCACGGTTGACAATGATAAATACCTAGACGTTACAATTTAATCAGACCTAAAATAGATACTCACAGTTGACAATAATAAATACCTAGGCGTTACAATTTAATCAGACCTAAAATAGACACTCACGGTTGACAATAATAAATACCTAGGCGTGACATTTAATCAGACCTTAAATAGACACACACGGTTGACAATAATAAATACCTAGGCGGTACAATTCAATCAGATCTAAATAGACACACATGGTTGACAATGATAAATACCTAGGCGTTACAATTTAATCAGACCTAAAATAGACACTCACGGTTGACAAGGATAAATACCCAGGCGGTACAATTTAATCAGACCTAAAATAGACACACATGGTTGACAAGGATCAATACCTAGGCGTAACAATTTAATCAGACCTAAAAATAGACACACATGGTTGACAATAAAAAATACCTAGGCGTTACAATTTAATCAGACCTAAAATAGAGACACATGGTTGACAATAATAAATACCTAGGCGTGACAATTTAATCAGACCTACAATAGTCACACATGGTTGACAATAATAAATACCTAGGCGGTACAATTCAATCAGACCTAAATAGACACACATGGTTGACAATAATAAATACCTAGGCGTTACAATTTAATCAGACCCACAATAGTCACACATGGTTAACAATAATAAATACCTAGGCGTTACAATTTAATCAGACCTACAATAGTCACACATGGTTGACAATAATAAATACCTAGGCGTTACAATTTAATCAGACCTACAATAATCACACACGGTTGACAATAATAAATACCTAGGCGTTACAATTCAATCAGACCTAAATAGACACACATGGTTGACAATAATAAATTACCTAGGCGTTACAATTCAATCAGACCTAAAATAGACACTCACGGTTGACAATAATAAATACCTAGGCGGTACAATTCAATCAGACCTAAAATAGACACACATGGTTGACAATAATAAATACCTAGGTGTGACAATTTAATCAGACCTACGATAGTCACACATGGTTGACAATAATAAATACCTAGGCAATACAATTCAATCAGACCTAAAATAGACACTCACGGTTGACAATGATGAATACCTAGGCGTTACAATTTAATCAGACCTACAATAGACACACATGGTTGACAATAATAAATACCTAGGCGTTACAATTCAATCAGACCTAAAATAGACACTCACGGTTGACAAGGATAAATACCTAGGCGTTACAATTTAATCAGACCTAAAATAGACACACATGGTTGACAAGGATAAATACCTAGGCGTTACAATTCAATCAGACCTAAATTAGACACACATGGTTGACAATAATAAATACCTAGGCGTGACATTTAATCAGACCTACAATAGACACACACGGTTGACAATAAAAATACCTAGGCGGTACAATTTAATCAGACCTAAAATAAACACGCATGGTTGACAATAATAAATACCTAGGCGGTACAATTTAATCAGACCTAAAATAAACACTCATGGTTGACAATAATAAATACCTAGGCGTTACAATTTAATCAGACCTAAAATATACACACACGGTTGACAAGGATAAATACATAGGCGGTACAATTTAATCAGACCTTAAATAGACACTCATGGTTGACAATAATAAATACCTAGGCGTTACAATTTAATCAGACCTAAAATAGACACACATGGTTGACAATAATAAATACCTAGGCGTTACAATTCAATCAGACCTAAAATAGACACACACGGTTGACAATAATAAATACCTAGGCGCTACAATTTAATCAGACCTAAAATAGACACACATGGTTGACAATAATAAATACCTAGGCGTTACAATTTAATCAGACCTAAAATAGACACTCACGATTGACAATAATAAATACCTAGACGTGACATTTAATCAGACCTACAATAGACACACATGGTTGACAATAATAAAGACCTAGGCGTTACAATTTAATCAGACCTACAATTGACACACATGGTTGACAATAATAAAGACCTAGGCGTTACAATTTAATCAGACCTACAATAGACACACATGGTTGACAATAATAAAGACCTAGGCGTTACAATTTAATCAGACCTACAATAGACACACATGGTTGACAATAATAAAGACCTAGGCGTTACAATTTAATCAGACCTACAATAGACCCACACGGTTGACAAGGATAAATACCTAGGCGTTACAATTTAATCAGACCTACAATAGACACACACGGTTGACAATAATAAATACCTAGGCGTTACAATTTAATCAGACCTACAATAGACACACATGGTTGACAATAATAAAGACCTAGGCGTTACAATTTAATCAGACCTACAATAGACACACACGGTTGACAAGGATTAATACTTAGGCGTTACAATTTAATCAGACCTACAATAGACACACACGGTTGACAATAATAAATACCTAGGCGTTACAATTTAATCAGACCTAAAATAGACACACACGGTTGACAATAATAAATACCTAGGCGTTACAATTTAATCAGACCTAAAATAGACACTCACGGTTGACAATAATAAATACCTAGGCGCTACAATTTAATCAGACCTAAATAGACACATATGGTTGACAATAATAAATACCTAGGCGTTACAATTTAATCAGACCTACAATAGACACACACGGTTGACAATGATAAATACCTAGGCGTTACAATTTAATCAGACCTAAAATAGACACACATGGTTGACAATAATAAATACCTAGGCGTTACAATTTATCAGACCTAAAATAGATACTCACGGTTGACAATAATAAATACCTAGGCGCTACAATTTAATCAGACCTAAAATAGACACACATGGTTGACAATAATAAATACCTAGGCGGTACAATTTAATCAGACCTAAAATAGACACTCACGGTTGACAATGATAAATACCTAGGCGTTACAATTTAATCAGACCTAAAATAGATACTCACGGTTGACAATGATAAATACCTAGGCGTTACAATTTAATCAGACATACAATAGTCACACTGTTGACAATGATAAATACCAGAGGGCTACATTTAAATCAGACCTAAAATAGTTTCATTAAGAACATACAATTGAAAAGGCTAACAACATAATTGGTTTCCCCTTTTAGCAGCTTGACATCAGTTCTAATTATCTTTGCATAAGATCAGTCAAACCAATCTTTAGTCAGACCAAAATATTCTGTCTGTTTTAAACTTTTAACACTTTATTAAGAATGTCAATAAAAGAGAGGACGAAGAAGAACTGCTAGATTAGTTACTGACCGACAAAAAAAACTATTTCAAGTGTAAACGACATGTGAACTTATCTTAAAAGGAGAGACCTAGCACACAGAAAACCAAATGCTGTAACAAAATCAGGCACATTGAAACATTTCACAAAACAGACCCATTACCCGTTCAGACAACCAGAGACAGGCAAATCAACCGTTTAAACATTACAAAAAACAAGCAGATGTAGTTTTTTGACATTTTCGAAATAGAACAACCGTTCACGAAATATGCACATTCGTACAGTCATAAAAAACACACATTTAAACACCCCCTTACTGTCACAAAACAGACACATGAACCATGTTAACCGTTCAAACAGTTTAAAAAACATACACTTACTCTAATTACAAGTTACATCTTACCTGAATAATTGTTTTTGTCAATGTCATAAGCAGCAGAAATGTACCAACCAAATGAAAACAAATCATTACTTATATCTTTAGCTTGTATCTTCTGTGTAAATGTAAGTTCTGTAGGACCACCATGATATATATAGACCGAACCTTTACCGTTGTCTTCGTACGGTGAACTGATAGCAACATCTTTAAGAACAAAATATACTGTTAAATAGTATGTCAAGATAATTTGATAGAAAATGATAACAAAAGTAAAAAATAAGGATATCATACAGGCAGACGACCTTTTCTAAGAAACATTTAAGCCCTAATTTATTGTTAATGACTTATATCATTCTTTGACTGTTATCAGTTTTACTGAATCTAAGCTATCAATAGTTTGTTTTAGACCTTCAACAAGAAGAGAAACTACATGTTTTGAACAAAATAATATCTACGCATCGATTTATATTTGTCAGCAAGTAACATATTACATCAAGTGTGTGAAAGGTCATGGACTTGAGATCACTGAAGAGACCTTGTTGAAATTTTATTTGAATGAGAAATGAATTTATTACAGGAGGGCACACAAAACCTGTTGTTCAGATCATAAATATCTGCTTTGTACTATCAAACTTCCGGGGAACCATTGCGCATTTATGTGCAATTAAAGGGTATATACGATATTTCAACAAAATACAGAATAATGTCGATGTTTGACGTCAAATGACCGCGCTTTTATCAATAAACTCATCATAGATACAAGGACTGAAATTATAAAAATACGCCAGACGCGCATTTCGTCTACAAAAGACTCATCAGTGACGCTCGAATCAAAACATGTCAAAAAGGCCAAATAAAGTACGAATTTTGAAGAGCATTGAGGACCAAAACTTCCTAACAGTTTTGCCAAATACAGCTAAGGTAATCTATTCCTGAGGTAGAAAATCCTTAGCATTTTACAAATTTAAAGTTTGCAAACAGTTAATTTAAAACTATGAACGTATCAATGATAACTCAAATCAACAAAGAAATGCTGACTACTGGGCTGGTGATACCCTCGGAAAATTAAAACTCCACCAGCAGTGGCATCGACCCAGTGGTTGTACATATACTCATCATAGATACCAGGACTGAAATTCTACATATCAAGTCAACCCAAAGGTGCTGATTAATTGGTTGGTGATACCCTCGGGAAGTTTAAACTTAAACGTGTGACAAATTAGCCATAATTGCTTGATATTGCAGATTCCAACATCGAAGCAACAGGCTATGTATTATTGGTTTTCTTTCATATATAAGTTGATGTGTTTCCCTCGAATTTAGTTTGTTATTCAGATTTGTTTTCTCTCCACCGATTTATGACTTTCGAACAGAGCTTTATACTTCTGTTTCCTTTTTTGTTATCCTTTGAGATAATTTGTAGAAAACATTTACATACATTAAAATGATTAATGTGACACTAAGTGCAATCACGAGGTGATAATCATAAGCTGATAAACAAATGTATTACAATATCTAGTAGTTTGTGTCAAAGCCAGTACCATACTGACAACAGTAATAATCGAGGACTTTTTGGATTGGAGACAGTAGTCGGTTATACTTGTAGATTTTAGAGAAGACGTTACTGAACTTGTGTCTAATCCATTTGTCTTTTGTGATCATTATAGTTTTTCTAAACCACGTAGATATTTGCTGGATATATTGCAGTTCAGCAATACTTGAGGAATAGCTGGATTTGTCACAGTTTGGTAATAGTAGTAAATTTGTAAGAAATTTGACAGTGTTCTATATGTACCACTATACCCAACCATATGTTTATCTCCGATACATAAAGAATAATACATGGCAAAATCCGTATCATATGTCGTATCATCCCGAGACATCAATATCAGCCAAAGGGCCGTTAGGCCCGAGGAATGATATTTGTCGAGGGTGATACGGCATGTGATACGGATTTTGCCATGTATTATACGCTTATCATATATTTCAACAGAAGAGTATTATATTATATGAACTGTTTTCTGATCCATAGCACCGGGTTACCTTCAGTTCTACTTTTGTCTTGTTTCAAAGGCCTTAAAAGAACTGCTCAATTGCTTATCCGAAGCACCTTACAATTTGCGTGCTGTTGTTTTAAAAAAATAAAAGTTAGGGTGTGATAAAGGGTATGTGATAAAGGGTGCGCATCAAAGTTGCGCGATACGGATTAAACCGCAGGCTATTTATGACATATGCAAAACTACTGTATTTACTACTAAACATATGATAAAATGCGATACTGGCTAACAAAGTTCTTCCCATTCTTATATACGAGCCATAATATCCATCTATATCAATATCTCCCATACAATGAAGAACTGAACAAAATCGTCCCCGCTCTTATATACCTATCAGTAACTCATCCGCATTGGCTAGAGGCAAAGGGGTAGGGTTGCGATCTCAAAACACATGTTTACCCTCCCTCCCCCCCCCCTGCATTTTACCCCCAAGTCAGGAGCCACTGGTCTTTGTTAGTCTTGTATGATTTTTAAGTTTAATTTCTTATGTATTTTTTTCGGAGTTAAGCATGAAGTCCACTACTACTGAACCAGTATACATTTAAGTTTATGGACCAGCTGAAGCACGCCTCCAGGTGCGGGAGTTTCCCGCTGCATTGAAAACCCGTTTGTGACCTAAGGCTGCTGTCTACTATATGGTCAGGTTGTTGTCTCTATGACACATTCCCCATACAATTCTCAATTTTAAAATATCTATATCTCCGATACACTGCAGTTCTACGCCAAACAGTCCCCATTCTTATATACGTGCAAATGTACCCATCTATATCAATATCTCCAATACAAAAAAAGTACAGTAGAAATCGTCCAAGTTCTTAAATACGTACCAATATATCATCCTTATCTATATCTCAGGTACACTACAGTTCTAAACGAAACAGTCCCCATTCTTATATACTTACTAATATCAAAATATTCGATACACTGTAGTGCTGTACCAAACAGTACCCATGTTTGTATACGTACCATTATAACCATCCTTATTTATATCTTAGATACACTGCAGTGCTGCACCAAACAGTACCCATGCTTGTATACGTACCATTATAACCATCCTTATTTATATCTTAGATACACTGCAGTGCTACACCAAACAGTACCCATGTTTGTATACGTACCATTATAACCATCCTTATTTATATCTTAGATACACTGCAGTGCTGCACCAAACAGTACCCATGCTTGTATACGTACCATTATAACCATCCTTATTTATATCTTAGATACACTGCAGTGCTACACCAAACAGTACCCAGGCTTGTATACGTACCATTATAACCAACCTTATTATATCTTAGATACACTGCAGTGCTGTACCAAACAGTACCCATGCTTGTATACGTACCATTATAACCACCCTTATTATATCTTAGATACACTGCAGTGCTGTACCAAACAGTACCCATGCTTGTATACGTACCATTATAACCACCCTTATTATATCTTAGATACACTGCAGTGCTGTACCAAACAGTACCCATGCTTGTATACGTACCATTATAACCGTCCTTATTTATATCTTAGATACACTGCAGTGCTACACCAAACAGTACCCATGCTTGTATACGTACCATTATAACCATCCTTATTATATCTTAGATACACTGCAGTGCTATACCAAACAGTACCCAGGCTTGTATACGTACCATTATAACCATCCTTATTATATCTTAGATACACTGCAATGCTACACCAAACAGAACCCATGCTTGTATACGTACCATTATAACCGTCCTTATTTATATCTTAGATACACTGCAGTGCTGCACCAAACAGTACCTATGCTTGTATACGTACCATTATAACCAACCTTATTATATCTTAGATACACTGCAGTGCTGTACCAAACAGTACCCATGCTTGTATACGTACCATTCAAACCATCCTTGTTTATATCTCCGATACACTGTAGTGCTACACCAAACAGTACCCATGCTTGAATACGTACCATTATAACCAACCTTATTATATCTTAGATACACTGCAGTGCTGTACCAAACAGTACCCATGCTTGTATACGTACCATTATAACCATCCTTATTTATATCTCCGATACACTGCAGTGCTACACCAAACAGTACCCATGGTTGTATACGTACCATTCTAACCATCCTTATTTATATCTCCGATACACTGCAGTGCTGCACCAAACAGTACCCAGTCTTGTATACGTACCATTATAACCATCCTTATTATATCTTAGATACACTGCAGTGCTGTACCAAACAGTACCCATGCTTGTATACGTACCATTATAACCATCCTTATTTATATCTCCGATACACTGCAGTGCTGCACCAAACAGTACCCATATTTGTATACGTACCATTATAACCATCCTTATTTATATATTAGATACACTGCAGTGCTGCACCAAACAGTACCCATATTTGTATACGTACCATTATAACCATCCTTATTTATATATTAGATACACTGCAGTGCTGTACCAAACAGTACCCATGCTTGTATACGTACCATTATAACCATCCTTATTTATATCTCCGATACACTGCAGTACTGTACCAAACAGTACCCATATTTGTATACGTACCATTATAACCATCCTTATTTATATCTCCGATACACTGCAGTGCTGTACCAAACAGTACCCAGGCTTGTATACGTACCATTATAACCATCCTTATTATATCTCCGATATACTGCAGTGCTGCACCAAACAGTACCCATATTTGTATACGTACCATTATAACCATCCTTATTTATATCTCCGATACACTGCAGTGCTGTACCAAACAGTACCCAGGCTTGTATATGTACCATTATAACCATCCTTATTTATATCTCCGATACACTGCAGTGCTGCACCAAACAGTACCCATATTTGTATACGTACCATTATAACCATCCTTATTTATATCTCCGATACACTGCAGTGCTGTACCAAACAGTACCCAGGCTTGTATACGTACCATTATAACCATCCTTATTATATCTTAGATACACTGCAGTGCTGTACCAAACAGTACCCATGCTTGTATACGTACCATTATAACCATCCTTATTATATCTTAGATACACTGCAGTGCTGCACCAAACAGTACCCAGTCTTGTATACGTACCATTATAACCATCCTTATTATATCTTAGATACACTGCAGTGCTGCACCAAACAGTACCCAGGCGTGTATACGTACCATTATAACTATCATTATTTATATTTCCGATACACTGCAGTGCTGCACCAAACAGTACCCATATTTGTATACGTACCATTATAACCATCCTTATTTATATCTCCGATACACTGTAGTGCTGCACCAAACAGTACCCATGCTTGCGTACGTACCATTATAACCATCCTTATTTATATCTCCGATACACTGTAGTGCTGCACCAAACAGTACCCATGCTTGCGTACGTACCATTATAACCATCCTTATTTATATCTCCGATACACTGCAGTGCTGCACCAAACAGTACCCATGCTTGTATACGTACCATTATAACCGTCCTTATTATATCTTAGATACACTGCAGTGCTACACCAAACAGTACCCATGCTTGTATACGTACCATTATAACCATCCTTATTATATCTTAGATACACTGCAGTGCTGCACCAAACAGTACCCATGTTTGTATACGTACCATTCAAACCATCCTTATTTATATCTCCGATACACTGTAGTGCTACACCAAACAGTACCCATGCTTGTGTACGTACCATTATAACCATCCTTATTTATATCTCCGATACACTGTAGTCCTGCACCAAACAGTACCCATGCTTGTGTACGTACCATTATAACCATCCTTATTTATATCTCCGATACACTGCAGTGCTGCACCAAACAGTACCCATGCTTGTATACGTACCATTCAAACCATCCTTATTTATATCTTAGATACACTGCAGTGCTGCACCAAACAGTACCCATGCTTGTATACGTACCATTATAACCATCCTTATCTATATCTCCGATACACTGTAGTGCTACACCAAACAGTACCCATGCTTGAATACGTACCATTATAACCATCCTTATTATATCTTAGATACACTGTAGTCCTGCACCAAACAGTACCCATGCTTGTGTACGTACCATTATAACCATCCTTATTTATATCTCCGATACACTGCAGTGCTGCACCAAACAGTACCCATGCTTGTATACGTACCATTCAAACCATCCTTATTTATATCTTAGATACACTGCAGTGCTGCACCAAAGAGTACCCATGCTTGTATACGTACCATTATAACCATCCTTATCTATATCTCCGATACACTGTAGTGCTACACCAAACAGTACCCATGGTTGTGTACGTACCATTATAACCATCCTTATTTATATCTCCGATACACTGCAGTGCTGCACCAAACAGTACCCAGTCTTGTATACGTACCATCATAACCAACCTTATTATATCTTAGATACACTGCAGTGCTGTACCAAACAGTACCCATGCTTGTGTACGTACCATTATAACCATCCTTATTTCTATCTCCGATACACTGCAGTGCTGCACCAAACAGTACCCATGCTTGTGTACGTACCATTATAACCATCCTTATTTATATCTCCGATACACTGTAGTGCTGCACCAAACAGTACCCATGCTTGTATACGTACCATTATAACCATCCTTATTTATATCTCCGATACACTGTAGTGCTGCACCAAACAGTACCCATGCTTGTATACGTACCATTATAACCATCCTTATTTATATCTCCGATACACTGTAGTGCTGCACCAAACAGTACCCATGCTTGTATACGTACCATTATAACCATCCTTATTTATATCTCCGATACACTGCAGTGCTCCACCAAACAGTACCCATGCTTGTATACGAACCATTATAACCGTCCTTATTTATATCTTAGATACACTGCAGTGCTGTACCAAACAGTACCCATGCTTGTATACGTACCATTATAACCATCCTTATTTATATCTCCGATACACTGCAGTGCTGTACCAAACAGTACCCATGCTTGTATACGAACCATTATAACCGTCCTTATTTATATCTCCGATACACTGCAGTGCTGTACCAAACAGTACCCAGTCTTGTATACGTACCATTATAACCATCTTTGTTTATATCTCCAATACACTGCAGTGCTGCACCAAACAGTACCCATGCTTGTGTACGTACCATTATAACCATCCTTATTTATATCTCCGATACACTGCAGTGCTGCACCAAACAGTACCCATGCTTGTATACGTACCATTATAACCATCCTTATTATATCTTAGATACACTGCAGTGCTACACCAAACAGTACCCATGTTTGTATACGTACCATTCAAACCATCCTTATTTATATCTTAGATACACTGCAGTGCTGCACCAAACAGTACCCATGCTTGTATACGTACCATTATAACCATCCTTATTTATATCTCCGATACACTGTAGTGCTACACCAAACAGTACCCATGCTTGTGTACGTACCATTATAACCATCCTTATTTATATCTCCGAAACACTGTAGTGCTGCACCAAACAGTACCCATGCTTGTGTACGTACCATTATAACCATCCTTATTTATATCTCCGATACACTGCAGTGCTGCACCAAACAGTACCCATGCTTGTATACGTACCATTCAAACCATCCTTATTTATATCTTAGATACACTGCAGTGCTGCACCAAACAGTACCCATGCTTGTATACGTACCATTATAACCATCCTTATCTATATCTCCGATACACTGTAGTGCTACACCAAACAGTACCCATGCTTGTGTACGTACCATTATAACCATCCTTATTATATCTTAGATACACTGCAGTGCTACACCAAACAGTACCCATGCTTGTATACGTACCATTATAACCATCCTTATTTATATCTTAGATACACTGCAGTGCTGCACCAAACAGTACCCATGCTTGTATACGTACCATTATAACCATCCTTATTTATATCTTAGATACACTGTAGTGCTGCACCAAACAGTACCCATGCTTGTATACGTACCATTATAACCATCCTTATTATATCTTAGATACACTGCAGTGCTGTACCAAACAGTACCCATGCTTGTATACGTACCATTATAACCATCCTTATTTATATCTCCGATACACTGCAGTGCTGCACCAAACAGTACCCATGCTTGTATACGTACCATTATAACCATCCTTATTATATCTTAGATACACTGCAGTGCTGTACCAAACAGTACCCATGCTTGTGTACGTACCATTATAACCATCCTTATTTATATCTCCGATACACTGCAGTGCTGCACCAAACAGTACCCATGCTTGTATACGTACCATTATAACCGTCCTTATTTATATCTTAGATACACTGCAGTGCTGTACCAAACAGTAACCATGCTTGTATACGTACCATTATAACCATCCTTATTATATCTTAGATACACTGCAGTGCTGTACCAAACAGTACCCAGTCTTGTATACGTACCATTATAACCGTCCTTATTTATATCTCCGATACACTGTAGTGCTACACCAAACAGTACCCAGTCTTGTATACGTACCATTATAAACGTCCTTATTTATATCTTAGATACACTGTAGTGCTGCACCAAACAGTACCCAGTCTTGTATACGTACCATTATAACCGTCCTTATTTATATCTCCGATACACTGTAGTGCTACACCAAACAGTACCCAGTCTTGTATACGTACCATTATAACCATCCTTATTTATATCTTAGATACACTGCAGTGCTGCACCAAACAGTAACCATGCTTGTATACGTACCATTATAACCATCCTTATCTATATCTCCGATACACTGTAGTGCTACACCAAACAGTACCCAGTCTTGTATACGTACCATTATAACCGTCCTTATTTATATCTTAGATACACTGCAGTGCTGTACCAAACAGTAACCATGCTTGTATACGTACCATTATAACCGTCCTTATTTATATCTTAGATACACTGCAGTGCTGTACCAAACAGTACCCAGTCTTGTATACGTACCATTATAACCATCCTTATTTATATCTTAGATACACTGCAGTGCTGTACCAAACAGTACCCAGTCTTGTATACGTACCATTATAACCATCCTTATTTATATCTTAGATACACTGCAGTGCTGCACCAAACAGTACCCATGTTTGTATACGTACCATTCAAACCATCCTTATTTATATCTTAGATACACTGCAGTGCTGTACCAAACAGTAACCATGCTTGTATACGTACCATTATAACCGTCCTTATTTATATCTTAGATACACTGCAGTGCTGTACCAAACAGTAACCATGCTTGTATACGTACCATTATAACCATCCTTATGTATATCTCCGATACACTGTAGTGCTACACCAAACAGTACCCAGTCTTGTATACGTACCATTATAACCGTCCTTATTTATATCTTAGATACACTGCAGTGCTGTACCAAACAGTAACCATGCTTGTATACGTACCATTATAACCGTCCTTATTTATATCTTAGATACACTGCAGTGCTGTACCAAACAGTAACCATGCTTGTGTACGTACCATTATAACCATCCTTATCTATATCTCCGATACACTGTAGTGCTACACCAAACAGTACCCAGTCTTGTATACGTACCATTATAACCGTCCTTATTTATATCTTAGATACACTGCAGTGCTGTACCAAACAGTAACCATGCTTGTATACGTACCATTATAACCGTCCTTATTTATATCTTAGATACACTGCAGTGCTGTACCAAACAGTACCCATGCTTGTGTACGTACCATTATAACCATCCTTATGTATATCTCCGATACACTGCAGTGCTGCACCAAACAGTACCCAGTCTTGTATACGTACCATTATAACCGTCCTTATTTATATCTCCGATACACTGCAGTGCTGCACCAAACAGTACCCAGTCTTGTATACGTACCATTTTAACCATCCTTGTTTATATCTCCGATACACTGCAGTGCTGCACCAAACAGTACCCATGCTTGTGTACGTACCATTATAACCATCCTTATTTATATCTCCGATACACTGCAGTGCTGCACCAAACAGTACCCATGCTTGTATACGTACCATTATAACCATCCTTATTATATCTTAGATACACTGCAGTGCTACACCAAACAGTACCCAGTCTTGTATACGTACCATTATAACCATCCTTATTATATCTTAGATACACTGCAGTGCTGCACCAAACAGTACCCAGTCTTGTATACGTACCATTATAACCATCCTTATTTATATCTCCGATACACCTAGTGCTGTACCAAACAGTACCCATGCTTGTATACGTACCATTATAACCATCCTTATTTATATCTCCGATACACTGCAGTGCTGTACCAAATCGTCCCCATTCTGAATGACCTTGTAACTCCTTTTGACTTATTCTCAGAAGAACATTTTCCTGTTATATGGTATGAATTAGTTATATTAAAATAAAACCAAGTGTGCATAGTTTATTTTATGGCATTTTTATCACTGAATTCGACTGTACTGCAATTTTTTTTCGAACAGTGATTTGAATTTTAGATTTCTTTATAGTACTCGACAGTCAATCAACTCGACGATCCTGATTACCAAATTCCTTTGACCAAGTTTTGGATCGTGTCTTTTTACGACTTGTACCCGCTATATGACTGTAAAAGACCTTAATTCGACCATTTACGACTCCTTAATCACTCCAACCCGACCAATTAATGAATACATATTCGATAATTTCGATCAGTTCACGTTCAGTAAGCGATCTTTACTCGACTAACTAGACCAAGTCGTTCATACTCGTTATCAGTATGATCTCGAAAAGAACAGATCGAGCTGATAGTATAAAGGTCGTAGGGGTAATTGGGAATTGGTCGGGCCGTATGTAAAATGTCAATATAAAAAAGCGAATGCATTTTTGTTATATGCCCCATCGTTGTGGAGGGGGCATTAAGTGTTATCCTTGTCCGTTCGTGAGTACGTACGTTCCAACAATTAGTTTCTTTAATATCATTTTGCCTCAAACTAGTTTTACACTAAGCTTATTACCATTAAATAAATATCACTTTTACCGTTCTTGATAAATGACCATTTGTAACGTTATATGTACTATTCTTAAATCGAATGCACTGCAGAGTTTCTAACACGAACAAGTCCTTATATTGTAGGGGTACTTACATCTTTGTCGCCATAGTATATATGTACTACTCCTGAATCTAATACACTGTTATACTGAAGGGGAGCTCCTACTAGCAGATCATCTAATCCATCACCGTTTATATCATCAAAGGCAACAGAACTGCCAAATCCACTTCCTGACTATCAAATAAAGGAACACTAGTTTAACATTTCTTTAAAGTGCTTCACAGTATCAAAATTATGTCAGTTGTGTTTTTCAGGAGGAACAGTTCGGATAATCTCTACCCATACTTATTATACATATATCCTTATCAATTCAAAACTATCTATAAATGTAAATTAACTGAGACTTTTCACTGGACTTTATACATCAAGTAAAACAAACAAAAATCATTGAATAAGTATACGATCGGATATCCTTAGGATCTTAAAGATATTTATTTCCACCATTGTAGTTTGAATAAGAAAAATCTAATTGTTACTTGTAAACCAAAAAGTAATATAGGACAAAGGTCTTTGGAACAGAGGTTTTAGGTAAAAAAAATTAGGTTAAGGTCATTTTTAAAGTTTGTTTTGGCTTATTTTCAATTCTTTTCAGAAATCTTATAAAATATCGACCAATAGATTTAACTAAATAGTTAATTGCGACATGTCGTAATACATACATTTAGGTTGAACGGGTGCGTAGACATTAAATAAAAGTTTTAGCCCCTCTAATATACAGAATTATGTGTATAGTAATATAACGCATTAGGCATGCATAATATATATAGGGTCTTTTGATTTGATGTCCATGGTTTATGACCTTGAAGTTGAGTTCAAGGCTGTAGGTGAAAATAATGTTCTACATTTTTACATTTGCTTTAACTTAATATGTGAGCATGATAAAGCTATTGGACTTTGTGCATTAAGTTGCATTCTATATGACCTTGAAAGAGGAACAGGAAGTGATCCATTTTAAACGGTAAGTAGCTATTTTGTTTGTATTTTTTTATGTAAAAGTATATATAACCATATATTCTGAGAATTTTTTAGTTACCATTTTTGTCATTATTATTATTATAAATACTATTATTATTATTAGTAGCATTATTATTATTATTTTTTTTATTATTATTAATAATAATTCAACACTCCCATTATTCGACCAGTAAATCAACTAAGACTTTCTGCAGTATTTCAGGATTCTCCATCTATTTGTCTTTTGCCTGTTTCTCATTATTGTTATATATTAGTTTTTATCCTTGGTCTGTTTCTTATAACTGTTTCGTATCATTGTTATATATTACTGTTTATCCATTGTCTGTTTCTTATAACTGTTTCATATTACCTGTTTGCCACTAAACTGTTTCTTCACATTCAATCTTTTTCCGGTCATTCTTATTTCTGCGCATACTACAAGAACCTAACAATAAAACAATATTTCAGAGCAATTAAGTTTTATTTATACTCTCAGCAACTTACAGTTAAATAATATGTCATATAAATTAAGAATTACTCATACTACGAGAACCTAACAATAAAACCATATTTGAGATCAGTTAAGAACTATTCTGAATAACTCGTTTTTAATATGATATATTTACTCTATTTCCATGAATGTAGGATATGGATTATATAAAACTGCCCAACTATACACACTGATTGTGTTGCCCGGCTACTAAGCTAATTTTGTTATGTTATTTAAGAACCCAGATATAGATAACAAGGGAGGTAAATTGTATAGCCTTACAAATACCATTTCCATTCCTAACATCATTGAAGAGACGTTACTTGTCTAAAGCCGGGTATGGTCTACTTATTTGTGCACCTTTTGTTTTCGGTATAACATCTTTGCCTCAAGTTTATTGTTTTCTATTTGGCATCAAATTAGTGATTAAGGTCCATTTTGGCACATCGTTGTGGATTGGAATTTAATGCGACTGTCATACAATTTAGAGGTTTAAAACTAGGTTTAATCCAATATTTTCTACCTGCCTGTACCTTGCAGGTATATGGCATTTGTTATCCGTTGGATTAGTTGGACCATTTTGTTCTGCCATTGGATTAAGGACTTTCCGTTTTGAATTTTCCTCGGGGTCTGTTTTTTTGTCATTTTTCACAAATTTTCCACAGTTCAATAACACAATGAGGGGACGTGGATATATAAGGTACAGAACCACGTCATATATGTGTCAAAGAAAAACAAGAGGCTCTCAAGAGCCTGAATCGCTCACCTTATTTTTTTTTGGTTAAATCTCTCGTCAATGATTATTTTGGCTTTTCAATTTATTTAAATGTTCTTTGAATCGTCCTATTTTCTTCAAAAGCAAAAAAAAAATCATTTCCTCCTATGTTCTATTTTAGCCATAGGAGTTATGTTTCTTGACATACAAGGAAATGAAATATAAAATTTATACTAGATACTCTGAAACTCATTTAGCCTAAGTTTGGCTGAAATTGATACAGCAGTTTCAAAGGAGAAGATTTTTTAAAGTAAGTCAACATGGTGAACAAATTGTGAAAAAAAGTCTTTAAAGGGCAATAACTCCTTAAGGGGTCAATTGACAATTTTGGTCAAATTGACTTATTTGTAGATCTTACTTTGCTTAACATTTTTGCTAATAACAGTTTAGCTGTATCTATAAGAATATTCAAGACAATAACAAAAACTGCAAAATTTCTTTAAAATCATCAATTCAGGGGCATTATACCTAAAAAAAACAGTTACCCAATTCGGCTGGAAATTTCAGAACAGGTAGACCTTGACCTAATAAATACTTTAACTTCTTGTCTTATTTGCTCTAAATGCTGGAGTTTTTGAGATATAAGCCAAAAACTGCATTTTACCCTGTGTTCTATTTTTAGCCATGACGGCCATATTTTGACGAAATAAAAAATAAAGCACAAACTTTATTTTATACACCCTACTGATCATTCTGTTGAAGTTTGGTTGAGTAGTTTTAGAGGAGAACATTTTTTAAAGTTAGCAAATATGATGAACAAATTGTGAAAAATTGTCATTTAAGGACAAAACCCCTTAAGGGGTCAATTGACAACTTTGGTCATATTTTCACTTATTTGTAGATCTTACTTTGCTGATCATTTTTGCTGTTTACAGTTTATCTTTATCTATAATAATATTCAAGATAACGACCAAAAAACTGCAAAATTTCCTAAAAATTACCAATTAAGTGGCAGCAACCCAACAATGATTTGTTTGATTCATCTGAAAATTTCAGGGCTGATAGATCTTGACCTAATGAACATTTTTACCTCGTCTCAGATTTGCTCTAAATGCTTTCGTTTTTGAGATATAAGCCAACAACTGCATTTGACCCCTATTTTAAGTAACGGCGGCCATGTTTTTTGACAGATCAAAAATCGAAGCACACACTTTGTGCAGGATAATCTAAGGAACAATCATGCTAAGTTTCATTCAAATCCATTCAGTAGTTTCAGAGGAGAAGATGTTTGAAAAATTGTTAACGACGACGACGACGACGACGACGACGGACGCCAAGTGATGAGAAAAGCTCACATGGCCTTTTAGGCCAGGTGTGCTAATAAAAAGGCATATAGACAAAAAAAAAACATAACAAACATGAAAATAAGGTAAACGACATTAATCCTAAACAATAACATTATGACAGGATAAACTAGATACCATTGAGATGGGAGCCATCTATGTGGGCCCCGCTGTCAATAACGTGGGGTAAATAAGTTGTATGGATAATCTGATATGAAGCATTATTTGAAGTTATTACACATAGTCTCATGTGTGATTTTATTCTAAGATTTTAAGTTAAAACTGATAAATATTCTCAGCTTACTCACCCTCTGGTGTTGGTTAAAATGGATGTCAAGTATAATATTTGAAATCATAACGGTTCCCAAGATATAGAGCGGACACGATCTTCAACACAGGACACGGGGTTGTCCTCTGAAACCAAAGATTTTTTTTCCTTGACCTTTGACCTAGGAAGTTGTACATACATCAAGACTTGCCCTCTAGTGGTGGTTAAAATGGATGTCAAGTATAAACTTTGAAATCATAACGGTTCTCAAGAAATAGAGCCGACACGATCTTCACCACAGGACACGGGGTTGTCAACTGAAACCAAAGGTTTTTTTACCTTGACCTTTGACCTAGGAAGTTGTTCATACATCATGACACGCCTTCTGGTGGTGGTTAAAATGGATGTCAAGTATAAACTTTGAATTCATAACGGTTCTCAAGATATAGAGCGGACACGGTCTTCACCAAAGGACACAGGGTTGTCAACTGAAACCAAAGTTTTTGACCTTGACCTTTGACCTAGGAAGTTGTACATACATCATGACACACCATCTTGTGGTGGTTAAAATGGATGTCAAGTATAAACTTTGAAATCATAACAGTTCTCAAGATATAGAGCGGACACAAAGTTAAAGTGTTACGGACGGACGGACGGACGGACGGACGGACGGACGGACAGACTGATCACTATAGGGCGATCGGCCTTAGGCGGGACCCTAATTAAATATGTAGGATCTACAGAAGTGGTCAGTCCTGGTTAATCGAGTGACTTTAAACACCTACCAGAAAACACAAATATTTGTTTGATATATAATACTGCGCCTTGTGTTGTATGTTCACATAAATATTAAATGGACATGTGAACTGATAATGAGTCAGATGCGTTATACAATAACCATATTAACCGCTACAACAATTTCATTTGTTGAACAGACATACTAAATGATATGCTAGTAAAATAATCGTAATTCCCATTCCCACGATTCCATCTGCTGAACTGAAATGCAATGTACATGTGCTATGCAAGTACAATATTCGTACTAACCACACAAGCAATGCCATCTGTTGAACTGAAATATGCTGTGCTATGCTAATACAATAATAGAACTTATCGCTCCCACATCTTTTGAACTAAAATGTAGTGTGCCTAGTACAATAATAGAACTTACCGCTCCCACAATTCCATCTTTTGAACTAAAATGTGGTGTGCCTAGTACAATAACACTTGGACAATCTGTATCAGAATCTGACAATTTTCCTGAGGTAATTGAATAACCTGACAAAATAAAACAAACAGAAATGCTGTTGTCATAATGCTATTTAACGTCAATATCTTTTCATTAAATAATTGATTGTTTATGTCTTATAAATGATGTCGAAATAGCATTTTAAAACGGCTGGTGTAGTTTTAGTCACCATATCAGATCCGAACAGTTGTGTGTTTTTATAATGTTTCCATTCCAGGTCTTTCGTGTCTTTATATTCATTAATTATTGTTTGTTATAGTCTTGCAATTTTAGTTCTTTATAACGGATGTTTTGACACCAAATAAGTTCTTTATTAGTAATGTATTTTTCTATTGTGCCGCAGTTTTAGTTCTTAATAATTGATGTTTGGTCTTTTGTGCCGCCATATTATTTCTTTATGTTTCACGTTTTGTTGTATTGCTGTAATGTCCATTTCAAATAAACAACGAGATCGGATACAAGTTATAACAACAAGATATTGAAGGTAGGACATATGACTAAATACTATATTGATTTTAGCTAACTAAAAATCACTGAATCAGGCGGACACAAAGATTCGGTTTGATAATTATGTAAAATAAATACGTACCCATGAAACTTCCTTGCTTTATGCCTTGTTTTTGAGTTTCCGATTCAAATTCCGTATGTGTGAAGCTGTCAAAAAACTGTTCTGTTGTTTCTGTTGCACTGTATTGAAGAAACCCGCCTGAAAAAACAACGTGCATAATGTGATTACGACCCCTTCGTGTTGCTCATGTAAGTACAAACCCGGGCACAAGTCTGATGTGTGCTCAAAGTGTACCAATGTAAGTACAAACTCGGGCACAAGTCTGATTTGTGCTCAAAGTGTACCAATGTAAGCAATGTTTGGAGCCCCCTGAAATTCAAAGATATTTAAGGCTTCATAGAAATAAGAATAGTAGACTGAAATATGATATTATAAAATTTTGACTATTTTTGTCAATATGTGATCGATAGATAAATTACTTGTTTTATTAAATTGACTGGTTAACTTTGCTGCACTGCAAGGACCTAACATATCTTACTTAAAGTGGTCAAAGGACAAAAAGAGAGGTCTTGTCCATGTTTACTGCAATGTTTTAACGCTATTATAATGGAAATTAACAATTAACCTGACTTCACCTTCCTCTGCTGATGCTTTAAGATCAAAATACAAGAAATTCGTTGAACTACGAGATAAATTGCAAAAATGATCAGTAAATGATGGAAGAGGGACGAAAGATACCAAAGGGACAGTCAAACTCATAAATCTTAAACAAACTGACAACGCCATGGCTAAAAATGAAAAAGACAAACAGAAAAACAACAGCACACATGACACAACATAGAAAACTAAAGAATAAACAACACTAACCCCACCAAAAACTAGGACTTTAAATTATAAATTTATTTTCCCAGCAGATACTAACAGTACAAAATAGTCGAACAGGGATGAAAGCGCAAAAAAAGGGTGTGATACATTTGTGAAATTTTAAAATGACGTTTCAAAATAAAGACCTGAAATACCAAATATATCAAAATTGGAAACATCTGAAGTTGCATCTCACTTAAAATTACAATATGAAATTGAACAGAACGAAATATATTAACTGCAAACATAAAATGATATATATCTTTTAAAAGAATACACTAACAACATTTACACAATACATTCCTTAAAATCAAAATTAGGCCAAATTGAATCAAAACTGAAGTACAACACTCAAGAGTGTTTAACTGGACGGAACTAATATACGTTTTATCGGAGATGTCATGAGTATCAATTATATGGTCATTTTTATAAATTTACTGTTTGTTAAAGTATGAATTATTCAAAAAAAACAAAGGATTTTCTTATCAATGGCAAAGATAAATTAAGCCGTATTTGGCACAAATTTGGGAATTTTACGTCATCAATGCTTAATTTTTTTACATAAATAAAGCCGTTAGTTTTCTCGCTTGAATTGTTTTACATTGTCTTATCGGGGCCTTTTATAGCTGAATATATGCAGTATGGGCTTTGCTCATTGTTGAAGGCCGTACGGTGACCTATAATTGTTAATGTTTGTGTCATTTTGGTCTTTTGTGGATAGTTGTCTCATTGGCAATCATACCACATTTTCTTTTTTTATATCTTCAACTTTGTACTTGTTTGGTTTTCTAACTATTTTGATCTGAGCGTCTAATGTATCTTTGATAACTTGTAACTTTCATGAACTTAGAAATTTCATAAACGGGAAAGCTATCATAAGAAATTAATTTGTTCACAGGAGGATGAAATTAAAATTATAACTTGACACAAACAAATTGAAAATACTGTATCAGCAGAAAGAAGGAAAACAGCCAAATACCTAACGTACTATAAGAGGCACAATAGGTAATTAAAACAAATCAACTCGGAAGAAAATAACTAATATATAAAAGTTTCCGAAAGAAATAGGAATATTGTTAATTTGACGGAACTGGTAACTGTTCGTCTTTATAAAAAACATTTCGATTGATACATTTTCGGCTGGGTATACTTCAGCTGTCTTTCAAGTTTTTCAAGACTTGCATTATTTTGATGAAGGAGTTAAACAAATCGAACAATCTACTCACTCAGCGAAACTGGAAAGGAATTCATTTATGAATGTAAATATTTTCAAAAGCGTCACAATAATACATAGGTTCAAACAAACTTCATTTGTTTTTTTACAAAAAAAATTTTTAAAAAAGTTTATCTGAGAGAAAAAAAATAGCCTACAATATATCTCTGTATACCTAACTTATTGAAAAGTGTTTACTAACAAAAAACCAAAAAATAAACAGTATAACTGCAAATATGTGATTTCAACAACCCATATAATTACAAACGATTTTAGATAAGATATAAGAATTAGCATTGAACCATTTCGGTTGTCTAAATTTGTAAAATAGGTTACAGCAGATTTTGTTGAGTGTGTAGGGAAAGGTAATATGTTTGGTTAGCTTGCTTGCTAGGTGAACCGTGAAGTCATTATTAGGTCAGGTTAACTGCTCTTCTTTAAAGGTAGACTAGTTGGACAGATAACCAATATATCTGTCTGTAGGACTAGGCTACTTCGAAAGGAGGGTAGTATATCTTACCTTAAAATGACTTCAAGGTTCACCTAGCAAGCAAGCTAACCAAAGATATAACCTTTGTATACACACTCAATGGAATCTGCTGTAAGCACTTTAAGAATTTACTGGTAATGCATTCCTGACATATTAACGGAATAGCTGACAAAGTCTAGCTTTATCAAATTAAGAACCAGTCAAATTTAAGAAAATCTTAAAATCCATTGCGAAAGCACCATGAAAATGTATCATTAATCAAAATCACACTGACATTCAACAACTGACTAGTGAAACCGTTCACCCACGGTAGGCTGACGATAATAATTTCTGTGTATAACATGTGTTTCTGGTTAAAAATTTGTTTTCAAAGATCTGTGAAAACGAAAACAATATTCTTACCTTTGTTTTCAAAAAAACCTGGAGCTCCAAGAAGAATGTGCAGCTTAGGGTCTTCTTCATACTGGTCAACAGAAAATGTAAAATAATTAGAGATTTGTCAGTATATTCTCCAACAGTAAATATGGGATAATTAAAGCATGGTCTGTATGCTGGTCAATACAAATAAGTAATAATTAGACGCGGACATTACTACAGCAATATCCAATCGATTAGTCCCTGACAACCTGACAACGTCATTGTTATAACGACACACGACCAAAGCACAACAAAACAGTATACAATCTATATCATAGAAAAACTAAAGACTGCGCAATATGAACCCATTTTAATGACTGGCCGTGATCTCAGGTACTTTGGCAGAGTAGGCAGATTCTAAATTTTTTTGTTAAAATGTAAAAGGAATATAGAAAAAACCTATGAATTTTCAGAAATTTCTCATTGGTCCCCGTCGTGAAGGTTAATGTTCTCATTGGTCCGTGTCGTGAAGGATTATGTTCTCATTGGTCCGTGTCGTGAAGGTTTATGTTCTCATTGGTCCGTGTCGTGAAGGTTTATGTTCTCATTGGTCCGTGTCGTGAAGGTTACTGTTCTCATTGGTCCGTGCCGTGAAGGTTCGTGTTCTCATTGGTTTGTGTCGTGAAGGTTTATGTTCTCATTGGTCCGTGCCGTGAAGGTTCGTGTTCTTATTGGTCCGTGTCGTGAAGGTTTATAGATATAGGAAGATGTGGTGTGAGTGCCAATGAGACAACTCTCCATCCAAATAACAATTTAAAAATTAAACCATTATAGGTTAAAGTACGGCCTTCAACACGGAGCCTTATGTTCAGTTTACAGGTGAACTGTAAATGAGGGCCCTCATGGGGTTTTTGATTATGTGATTACTTGGCCGTTTTTTTAATGATTATTTGATTATTAAGCCAAATATTTCATGATTATTTGATTACCTAGGACTGTATTTTTAGTTTATGATTATTTGATTACTAAAGATAAGCAAATATTTAATGATTATGTGATTATATTGGCAAAAAAATGGTGATTATGTGATTACTAGGACCCCCCCCCCCCATGAGGGGCCTCGTTAATACCTGCCTGTATCAAACAGTCGGTGCAGTATTAATCACACAAAGACACGGTTTTAATCTGAGCATTATCTGAGTGAACAATAACATTTTGTCATGGAGATAGGACTTAAAATTTATCACAAATGCACAAATGAAAGGAACGGTTCTTATTTCAATATAGACATTTCTCACGTTTTAGTTAAACATTTCAAATCACATTATCCATGCCTTTTAAATAATCGAAATAACAGATAAATAGCAAGCTACTCAAACAGTTAAAATATATTTTTGTGACCGATTCAAAAATCTCGTCAATGAATGTCAATGTTTTAATATTTTTCTTTATTTTGTTTCCTTTTGTTGCGTGTTTGTGTCAAAATGTCAGTTGTTATATAGTTCTCAGAAAGCATGTGCTTTTGTTAGGTTTGAGCTTCATTGTTAAGGAACTTGTATGTGACATCTAAATTGTATATTTTATGAACGTGCGTTGCTATAACCTTCGTTATAATTAATTACGTGTTACATAACAGATTTAATGAACGTTAACTACTAGTATTGTTAAATCAACTTTTAATCATTTCATCGTTATAAATAAAGGTCTTACGTTTGCTAGACAGTATGTAACTAAAACATCAACTGCCTTTTATATTTTGTTCTAATGTTTGTTGTAACATGTTGTGTTGTTTCACAACTGTCTCAAGTAAGGAGAGGGTTTTTTGCAAGTCAGGATCATGTACTTCAGTTGTTATTTGTTCCTGTATATCTATTTGTTTTGCAAGTCAGGATTATGTACTTCAGTTGTTATTTGTTCCTGTATATCTATTTGTTTTTTAAGTCAGGATCATGTACTTCAGTTGTTATTTGTTCCTGTATATCTATTTGTTTTGCAAGTCAGGATTATGTACTTCAGTTGTTATTTGTTCCTGTATATCTATATGTTTTGCAAGTCAGGATTATGTACTTCAGTTGTTATTTGTTCCTGTATATCTATTTGTTTTGTAAGTCAGGATCATGTACTTCAGTTGTTATTTGTTCCTGTATATCTATTTGTTTTGCAAGTCAGGATCATGTACTTCGGTTGTTATTTGTTCCTGTATATCTATTTGTTTTGGAAGTCAGGATTATGTACTTCAGTTGTTATTTGTTCCTGTATATCTATTTGTTTTGTAAGTCAGGATCATGTACTTCAGTTGTTATTTGTTTCTGTATATCTATTTGTTTTGCAAGTCAGGATTATGTACTTCAGTTGTTATTTGTTCCTGTATATCTATTTGTTTTGTAAGTCAGGATTATGTACTTCAGTTGTTATTTGTTCCTGTATATCTATTTGTTTTGCAAGTCAGGATTATGTACTTCAGTTGTTATTTGTTCCTGTATATCTATTTGTTTTGCAAGTCAGGATCATGTACTTCAGTTGTTATTTGTTCCTGTATATCTATTTGTTTTGGAATACAAACTTCTTTGATTCGTCATATCTGTATGTGCTTTGTTCAGTTGTTGTTCGTGTAGATCATATTTTTGTTTTCGTTTATTGTTTTGTATGCTATAGATCGTGGTGTTTATCGTTTTAATTGTTTTACTTTTGACATGTTGCAGCCTTTTAAAACTTGATTTAAATCGTAAAGTTTAGTAGTCCTTAAATAATGTTAGATATTTACCTTTTTGTTAGATATTGAAAATCCAATCTGTGCTAATTCAAAACTAAGATCGTTACTGTTTTCTGGTGTGTACTGAGCTTTAAACACTTTGTTTTTAAACTGTTTTGTCGTATATGATTTGAGACTTCTGTCAATGTTAAAACATCTTCCAATTGCATGAACAAGTTTTGAACTCTTCAGAGGAATCATATTCTTCCACATTGGAGCACAAGTCTGTAATAAAAATACCACATATATTAGAAATGGTCACATTCTGGTAAACGTTTATAAAGTGAATTATTTACAAAATACAACAATATTGGTTAAAGAATTATTGTATCCATTACAATGCAAAAAAAAAAAAGATGTAGTAAGATTGGCAATTCGATAAGTTGAAACCTCAACCTTTTCCTCTTATGGTTTAGCAATCGTTTCGTCATTTAAGATAATTGTATACACCTTTCAAATTAAAAAAGTTAAGAAGAAAAGTGGAAAATGCTCATGAAAAAAAATACAGCACCGGAGATCTTTTACAGGATATTCAACAGTTTCAAAGCTACGCCAGTAGATAATCTAACTAAGACGTTTAAAGAAGACTGTAAAGGACTTAGAAGAAACTAGATAATCCAATTAAGACGTTTAAAGAAGACTGTAAAGGATTCAAAGCTATGCCAGTAGATAATCCAATTAAGACGTTTAAAGAAGACTGTAAAGGACTTAGAAGACGTTTAAAGTAGACTGTAAAGGACTTAGAAGACGTTTAAAGTAGACTGTAAAGGACTTAGAAGACGTTTAAAGAAGACTGTAAAGGACTTAGAAGACGTTTAAAGAAGACTGTAAAGGACTTAGAAGAAACTAGATAATCCAATTAAGACGTTTAAAGAAGACTGTAAAGGACTTAGAAGACGTTTAAAGAAGACTGTAAAGGACTTAGAAGAAACTAGATAATCCAATTAAGACGTTTAAAGAAGACTGTAAAGGATTCAAAGCTATGCCAGTAGATAATCCAATTAAGACGTTTAAAGTAGACTGTAAAGGACTTAGAAGCTATGCCAGTAGATAATCCAATTAAGACGTTTAAAGAAGACTGTAAAGGACTTAGAAGACGTTTAAAGTAGACTGTAAAGGACTTAGAAGACGTTTAAAGTAGACTGTAAAGGACTTAGAAGACGTTTAAAGAAGACTGTAAAGGACTTAGAAGACGTTTAAAGAAGACTGTTAAGGACTTAGAAGACGTTTAAAGAAGACTGTAAAGGACTTAGAAGACGTTTAAAGAAGACTGTAAAGGAGACTGTAAAGGACTTAGAAGACGTTTAAAGAAGACTGTAAAGGAGACTGTAAAGGACTTAGAAGACGTTTAAAGAAGACTGTAAAGGACTTAGAAGACGTTTAAAGAAGACGGACTTAGAAGACGTTTAAAGAAGACTGTAAAGGACTTAGAAGACGTTTAAAGAAGACTGTAAAGGACTTAGAAGACGTTTAAAGAAGACTGTAAAGGACTTAGAAGAAACAACTAATGAAGGTAGGAAAAAACGGTCATTCATGGAGGTTACTTAATGTTAATGACGGTCATTCATGGAGGTTACTTAATGTTAATGACGGTCATTCATGGAGGTTACTTAATGTTAATGACGGTCATTCGTGGAGGTTACTTAATGTTAATGACGGTCATTCATGGAGGTTACTTAATGTTAATGACGGTCATTCGTGGAGGTTACTTAATGTTAATGACGGTCATTTATGGAGGTTACTTAATGTTAATGACGGTCATTCATGGAGGTTACTTAATGTTAATGACGGTCATTCATGGAGGTTACTTAATGTTAATGACGGTCATTCGTGGAGGTTACTAAATGTTAATGACGGTCATTCATGGAGGTTACTTAATGTTAATGACGGTCATTCATGGAGGTTACTTAATGTTAATGACGGTCATTCATGGAGGTTACTTAATGTTAATGACGGTCATTCGTGGAGGTTACTTAATGTTAATGACGGTCATTCATGGAGGTTACTTAATGTTAATGACGGTCATTCGTGGAGGTTACTTAATGTTAATGACGGTCATTTATGGAGGTTACTTAATGTTAATGACGGTCATTCGTGGAGGTTACTTAATGTTAATGACGGTCATTCATGGAGGTTACTTAATGTTAATGACGGTCATTCGTGGAGGTTACTAAATGTTAATGACGGTCATTCGTGGAGGTTACTTAATGTTAATGACGGTCATTCGTGGAGGTTACTTAATGTTAATGACGGTCATTCGTGGAGGTTACTTAATGTTAATGACGGTCATTCGTGGAGGTTACTTAATGTTAATGACGGTCATTTATGGAGGTTACTTAATGTTAATGACGGTCATTCGTGGAGGTTACTTAATGTTAATGACGGTCATTTATGGAGGTTACTTAATGTTAATGACGGTCATTCGTGGAGGTTACTTAATGTTAATGACGGTCATTCGTGGAGGTTACTTAATGTTAATGACGGTCATTCGTGGAGGTTACTTAATGTTAATGACGGTCATTCGTGGAGGTTACTTAATGTTAATGACGGTAAATCGTGGAGGTTACTTAATGTTAATGACGGTCATTCGTGGAGGTTACATTCGTGGAGGTTACTTAATGTTAATGACGGTCATTCGTGGAGGTTACTTAATGTTAATGACGGTCATTCGTGGAGGTTACTTAATGTTAATGACGGTCATTCATGGAGGTTACTTAATGTTAATGACGGTCATTCGTGGAGGTTACTTAATGTTAATGACGGTCATTCGTGGAGGTTACTTAATGTTAATGACGGTCATTCATGGAGGTTACTTAATGTTAATGACGGTCATTCGTGGAGGTTACTTAATGTTAATGACGGTCATTCATGGAGGTTACTTAATGTTAATGACGGTCATTCATGGAGGTTACTTAATGTTAATGACGGTCATTCGTGGAGGTTACTTAATGTTAATGACGGTCATTCGTGGAGGTTACTTAATGTTAATGACGGTCATTCGTGGAGGTTACTTAATGTTAATGACGGTCATTCGTGGAGGTTACTTAATGTTAATGACGGTCATTCGTGGAGGTTACTTAATGTTAATGACGGTCATTTGTGGAGGTTACTAAATGTTAATGACGGTCATTCGTGGAGGTTACTTAATGTTAATGACGGTCATTCATGGAGGTTACTTAATGTTAATGACGGTCATTCGTGGAGGTTACTTAATGTTAATGACGGTCATTCGTGGAGGTTACTTAATGTTAATGACGGTCATTCATGGAGGTTACTTAATGTTAATGACGGTCATTCGTGGAGGTTACTTAATGTTAATGACGGTCATTCGTGGAGGTTACTTAATGTTAATGACGGTCATTCGTGGAGGTTACTTAATGTTAATGACGGTCATTCATGGAGGTTACTTAATGTTAATGACGGTCATTCATGGAGGTTACTTAATGTTAATGACGGTCATTCTTTGAGGTTACTTAATGTTAATGACGGTCATTCATGGAGGTTACTTAATGTTAATGATGGTCATTCATGGAGGTTACTTAATGTTAATGACGGTCATTCATGGAGGTTACTTAATGTTAATGACGGTCATTCATGGAGGTTACTTAATGTTAATGACGGTCATTCATGGAGGTTACTTAATGTTAATGACGGTCATTCATGGAGGTTACTTAATGTTAATGACGAAACTGATAGATGAGTCATGTTAACACAGACATTACCTTCAAAATTATTTTGAAACAATGTTATTGAGAGGGTGCACTGAAAAAATATGTAGCCAAAGTATTCCTTACTGGGTATATGTTGCTAAAGCACTATTAGCTTAGAATATGTAGCCAAAGTACTCTTTTCTGAGTATATGTAGCCAAATTATTCCTTGTTGGGTATATGTAGCCACATGATTATAAGCTTAGAATAAGTAGCCAAAGTACTCTTTTCTGAGTATATGTATACGGGTGCGGGAATTCTCGCTACATTGAAGACCCATTGGTTGCCTTCGGCTGTTGTTTGTTCTATGGTCGGGTGGTTGTCGCTTTGACACATTCACCATTTCCTTTCTCAATTTTATATTCCATGTTGGGTATATGTAGCCACATCATTATAAACTTAGAATATGTAGCAAAAGTACTCTTTTCTGAGTATATGTAGCAAAAGTACTCTTTTCTGAGTATATGTAGACAAAGTATTCCTTACGGGGTATATGTTGCCAAAGAACTATAAGCTTAGAATATGTAGCCAAAGTACTTTTTCTGAGAACATAAAGACAAAGTACTATTCACTGTGTATATAAAGTTCTATTTCTTATACTGTAATTGCTGTGTCATGTTGTCTCTTGAGGAGAGTTGTCTCATTTGCAATCATACCATATCTTCTATTTTTATATATCCGGCAGGGTTTGTTACTCGTACTGTGTAGATTCAGTAGAATGTGTCCCCGTGCCTGTAGTTTATGCCCTTATATTTTTCCAGTTTTGTTTGTAAGAGAGCTGTCTACAGTACTTAATCCATTATCATGATTAGTGTACTTTTCTTATGCTTTGTCATTTTGATCTCTGTGGAGAGTTGTTTTATTTGCAATCTTATCACATCTTCTTTTTTTTAAATTCATTGCGTACGATGACAATTGATAACATTCTTTTTTTTATTAAAAGTTTTAGATAAATGAAAATCGCAAATATTGTTCATTTTACGTCCACAACCAGTTTAAAAAGATGAGTAAATGAATAACCGCTTTTAAGTCAGGGATCGGAGTAAACGTACAACGATTTTGTTTTCAGGTAGCAGGCTTTTAAATTGATTAATTATGAAACAAATTGGGTAATGCAGCAGGTATAATGTTCGCTAAATGTTACTTTGACCGTTTTCAATGCTGTCTGCATAAATAACTATTATAATACATAAAACATTTTTAAAGCAGAAGATTAGATAACTCTTTAAATGGTTATTTCATTGACGATGCAGTCTGACTGCCTTACATATTTTTATACAGGTAAGAAGGATTTTTTTGCGCCTTAATTAATAATGTTTCAATACCTGCTTTTACGTATGGGGTTGACACAACATAAGTTTAACGGTCACAAACACATTTTCTTATATCAACTTTTTTTGTTCACTGATATAATACGTCTGTGTCTATGTTATATTTAACATTGCCATTAAAGTGCGAGGTTTGGCATGCCACAAAACCAGGTTCAACCCACCATTGTTTCCTTTAAAAATGTTCTGTACCAAGTCAGGAATATGACCATTGTTATATTATTGCTCTTTTCTATGTGTGTTACATTTTAACGTTGCGTCGTTTGTTTTCACTTATTTTTTAGTGTAAATTCACATTGCGTTAGACGTGTCACGGTACTTGTCTATCTCAAATTCATGTATTTGGTTTTGATGTTATATTTGTAATTATCTTGGCATTTTGTCTGATGCTTGGTCCGTTTCTGTGTGTGTTACATTTCAGTGTTGTGTCGTTGTTATCCTCTTATATTTAATGCGTTTCCCTTGGTTATAGTTTGTTATCCCGATTTTGTTTTTTGTCCATGGATTTATGAGTTTTTAACAGCGGTATACTACTGTTGCCTTTATTTCTGAACTCACTATTGACATGTTTCATTGGTCTTATATACCAGAATAGTCAGTTGAACTGTAGTTTAAATTTATCTGTTCAATCCCAAATGTGACATTTCGACTGAATTGATTTGTTTAAAGTATATGATACTTACTTATCAGGAGATACTTGACCTGTCGATGCATTCAATGGTGACCCTTTAACGGTTCATTTTCGTTTGAATGTTACTGCAACTGAAATATATTGTTTAACCCCTGTCTGTCGGTAATTTCATCATTCCGTCGTCTTTTCGTCCGTCCATTCAATTGTCGTGTGTATATAGTTATTTCAGATAACTCCAAAAGTTTAAATGCTCGGTTTTCACCTTGGTGGCTGTGTGTGCATATATTGAAGGTGCGCATGTGGTCAGGTTTGATTATATATTGATTTGTATTGATTTTTGATATTTTAGTATTTAGTTGAACTTTATTCTTTTTGCAGTAAATACTAGTGTGAAAGGTGAATAGCAATTCTTTCTACAGAGAATCATAAACCTACGTGCTTATGCTTAACTATGTGTATTTCAAAATAACACTTGAAATAAGCGGCGGCGTTATACAAAACAATATCTCAAAGAAAGTCATACATTAGCTACTTACAACAATAGTATCATCTATAAATGACATGGAAGCTCCAAGTAACTCATTATCTTCTTCATATCCAGGTAGGTCAGGCCATTTGTTATTATCTATAAACAAATACTATATGTGTTAAGGGAAATGAATATAAGTACAATTATTGTACACTCTTTAATACTATACCAGCATTTGAGTTATAACGTACAACCAAGGATACTGCGTTTTGCCTTACCATTACTACACGGAATGCTTGTTTACGATTGTGCTACCCAATTCTTTCCTATGTTCATCAGTTCACATACGTACTACATGGTTTGTGTTAACCCACCGTTTTTTTCGAAATATTTTTGGATGAAACAAGTTCTACTTACCATTTGTAAGTATGTTTTTAACGCTTTACCTTTGCGAATTCTAGATTTTAAGCATATATGATTTATTTGAATAATGTTATTGGTTTACACTCGTGCTTTGTCGATTTAATTTGTCCACGGTTTATTTGTACACTAGTAACGATTTTTGTTTAACTCGTGCTTTGTAGATTTTATACACCGACGTTGTTTTTTTTTTGGTATAATGTAATAGTTTTTACTCGTGTAATTGGTTTTAACTTGTAACTATTGTGACTGTTTGTTTCGTGCAATTATCATTGTCATTATAATTGAATTTAATACAACTGTCATGTAAGTGAAAGGTTAAGCTAGATATAAGACCAGGTTCAATCCACCATTCTTACATGGGAAAATGCATGTATAAAGTCAGGAATATGACAGTTGACATACCGTTCGTTTGATGGGTTTGAGCTTTTGATTTGTCATTGGATTAGGGACTTTCCTTTTAAAAAAGTTTCCTCGGGGTTCAGTATTTTTGTAATATTACTTTTTTTATATATTTTATGCTTTAATTGTACAATGTCACTTGTTTAAATTAGTGCTTTGTAGACTGTTTTTGCCCACAGTTTATTTGTATAATGTTATAAGTAATCTTTACAATTCTGCTTTGTGCTATGCAGTGCTGTGCTGATTTTTTCACATTTTGATCATAAAATGTAATTGGCTTTTGATATGTTTTATCATTTCATTTGCCGTTTGATAAGGGTCTTTTCGTTTTGAATTTTCCTCGGAGTTCAGTATTTTTGTGTTTTTACTTTTTTTGTATATTTTATGCTTTAATTGTATAATGTTACTTGTTTAAATTCGTGCTTTGTAATGTTTACACTTTTGCTTTGTGCTGTGCTGTGCTGTGCTAAGCTGTGCTGTGCTGTTTCACATTTTGATCAAAAAATGTAATTGGTTTTAGAAGTGTTTTATAATTTGATTTGCCGTTTGATAAGGGTCTTTTCGTTTTGAATTTTCCTAAGAGTTCAGTATTTTTGTGATTTTACTTTGTATTGGTTTCAACTTAATCTACTCACCATTTACTCTGAGGTTCATAGGTTCACATTTATTCTGTACTGACTGTTTGAAGTCAACTTGACACTTGAATATATTGCCTGGTTCTATTATGTCGTTGTCGTTTGAAAAATTGGCTTTTGTAGCTCCAGCAACAACCCTAGATTGAATAATAAAGAGAGTAAGTATATGTTAATGTCCATCAATAATATTACAATAAAAGATGAAGCATTTGAATCTTTATTTATGTCCACCAATAAAACTACATTTACTGATGAAGCGTGAAAATATGTGTTCATGTCTAGCAAATATCCTAACTTTAATGATTTAACGTCTAATTATGTGTTTATGTTCAACAAAGATTCTTTATATCTGTGATTTTGTCTTTTTCTTTTTTAGCCATGGCGATGTCAGTTTATTTTCTATCTATAAGTTTGAATGTCCCTTTAGTATATTTCGCCCCTCCTCTATATTTAATGATGAAATGTCTAAATGTGTCTATGTCCGCCAAAAAAACTACATTTAATGATGAAGCGTTAGAATATGTGTTAATGCCCAGCAATTATCATAGATTTAATTATTTCACGTTTAAATTTATGTTTTTGTGTCAGCAAAAACACTAGATGTATTAATGAAATATTATACAATGTGTTAATGTCCAGAAAAAATCCTAGCTCAAATGATTAAACTTTTCAATATGTGTTTGTGTCCAGCAATAAATCTAGCTTGATTATTTGATTATGTCCAGAAAAAGCAATAACAATGAATTAAGATTGTTCGCCCCTCTTCTTTTCGAGGCTTACCAGATAGTCAGAATCATCTGGTTTTATTCATGTAGTTTCATTCAAAAAAACATGAAAAATGTCCCAGCTCACCCTTACCTTTGTTTCTAAACTTTATTATACAACATTTAGAATGCCATTTGAAAATCCTATAAAATACTTGCCATTTATTCATTTTTTTTTTTTTTTAAATGTAGCAAAGTCTAGAAAATATAATTTCCAACTAAATGTCCAATTGCTTATATTTTTAAAAAACAAGCACATAGACCCTTCATTTTTTCTGGGTTTTTTTTTTTACTTTCTTCATACTTATATACTATCAATGTATAAGGGTATTAAGAAAGCTTGCTATTCTGAAACATAGTAGCAAACATCCTTAGATTATTAAACGTAAGAATATGTGTTTATGTCCAGCAATAATCCTAGATTAAACGATGAAACGCTAGAATATGTGTTTATGTCCAGCAATTGTCCTAGATTAAACGATGAAACGCTAGAATATGTGTTTATGTCCAGCAATTGTCCTAGATTAAACGATGAAACGCTAGAATATGTGTTTATGTCCAGCAATAATCCTGGATTAAATGATGAAACGCTAGAATATGTGTTTATGTCCAGCAATTGTCCTAGATTAAACGATGAAACGCTAGAATATGTGTTTATGTCCAGCAATAATCCTAGATTAAACGATGAAACGCTAGAATATGTGTTTATGTCCAGCAATTGTCCTAGATTAAACGATGAAACGCTAGAATATGTGTTTATGTCCAGCAATAATCCTAGATTAAACAATGAAACGCTAGAATATGTGTTTATGTCCAGCAATAATCCTAGATTAAATGATGAAACGCTGGAATATGTGTTCATGTCCAGCAATTGTCCTAGATTAAACGATGAAACGCTAGAATATGTGTTTATGTCCAGCAATAATCCTAGATTAAATGATGAAACGCTAGAATATGTGTTTATGTCCAGCAATTGTCCTAGATTAAACGATGAAACGCTAGAATATGTGTTTATGTCCAGCAATAATCCTAGATTAAACAATGAAACGCTAGAATATGTGTTTATGTCCAGCAATAATCCTAGATTAAATGATGAAACGCTAGAATATGTGTTTATGTCCAGCAATTGTCCTAGATTAAACGATGAAACGCTAGAATATGTGTTTATGTCCAGCAATAATCCTAGATTAAATGATGAAACGCTAGAATATGTGTTTATGTCCAGCAATAATCCTAGATTAAACGATGAAACGCTAGAATATGTGTTTATGTCCAGCAATAATCCTAGATTAAACGATGAAACGCTAGAATATGTGTTTATGTCCAGCAATAATCCTAGATTAAATGATGAAACGCTAGAATATGTGTTTATGTCCAGCAATAATCCTAGATTAAACGATGAAACGCTAGAATATGTGTTTATGTCCAGCAATAATCCTTGATTAAACGATGAAACGCTAGAATATGTGTTTATGTCCAGCAATAATCCTAGATTGAACAATGAAACGCTAGAATATGTGTTTATGTCCAGCAATTGTCCTAGATTAAATGATGAAACGCTAAAATATGTGTTTATGTCCAGCAATAATCCTAGATTAAACGATGAAACGCTAGAATATGTGTTTATGCCCAGCAATTGTCCTAGATTAAACGATGAAACGCTAGAATATGTGTTTATGTCCAGCAATTGTCCTAGATTAAATGATGAAACGCTAGAATATGTATGTATATCAGTATCCCTAGACTAAATACTCAAATGTTCAAATATGGGTTTAATTTCAGCAATAACCTTAACTTGAATGATTAAACATTATAATATGTGTCAATGTCAAGCAATTACCCTAACTGAATTTTTGTATACTTGTCTTTCAATTTTGATAATGTGCTTTATCTGTATGCCTTTTTTCTGCTTCTTTCATACATATGACGTGTCTCTGTACTCCTACATATGATAATTATTATCCATTTGTTTGATGAACTTTAGATTTTGCCATTTAATTAGGGACTTTCCGTTTTGAATTTTCCTCAAAGTTCATGTTTTTTTTTTCTTTTACTTTTTAAATGAATCCTTGTTTCAGTATTGTTGGTGTCCAGCAATGAATCTATCTTAAATATGTGCTTTTGTCCAACAATTAAACTTCATTAATTATCAGAAAATGTGTATGCCCAGCAATTACCCTAGATTAAATAATTAAACGTTACAATATGTGTTTGTGAAAGCAATGAATCATAGCTTAAATATGTGCTTATATACATATATATAAGGATAGATTAAATGATGAATAGACTAGAGATTGGAAATGGGGAATATGTAAGAGAGACAACAACTCGACCAAAGAGCACTTTAAATACGCGTTTATGTCCAGCAATAACCAGCAGTAACCCTATAATGATAAAACGCTTAAATATGTGTTCATGTCCAACTATACCACTGGTTTAAAGAATGAAAAGATAGAATATGTGTCCATGTCCAGCAATAGTCCTCGATTAAATAATAACACGTTACAATATTTGTCTGTGTTCAGCAATAACACTAGCTAAAAGGATGAAACTTTTAAATATATGTTTAATTATTAGGTCTTTCACTTTTCGCTAAAGGACCTTTTGTTTTTCTTCTGACTATTTGTTTTCTTCTTAGCCGTCTGGGATGCTTTTTTGTTTTACAACATATAGAAAGGATTTTTTGGCTAATGATGTTGTACAGTAATTAGGGTTTCAAAACTCACCCTGTGTGACCAGTTATTCTTAAAGGAGTTATCTCACTACATCCCTTTTTCTTGTTATCTTTATTTCTAACCCGTAAAGGATTTTAACAAACTGTTTTCAACAAATTGTTCGTCTATCTTAAGAATGTTTTGTCAAGTTTAACTGATATAATTCGATGAAATCTTATTGGAGTTATTTCTCTTAAACCTAGGTAAAAGAATGAAATGCTAGAATATTTTTGTCCAGTTATAACACTATTTTAAATGATGAAGCGTTAGAATATGTTTATGTCTAACATTAACCCTACATTGAATATAAATAGCTATAGAATATGTGATTATGTCCAACATTAACCCTACATTGAATATAAATCGCTATAGAATATGTGTTTGTTTTTTGTCCATGGATTTATGAGTTTTGAACAGCGGTATACAACTGTTGCCTTTATTTATGTCCACCAATAAAACTTCATTAAATGATGCAGCATTAGAATACGCGTTTATTGTAAGCACTCACTATAGATGAAAGGATGAAACGTTAAATGAGTGTATTGACATGTTTAAGAATTCTCCAACATCGGAGATAAATATTAGTGTTTTACAATCCAAACAAATTAGGCCTGTTTTAGATGACAGAGGTTCCATACTGGAAAGTTGTGGTCATTCAATACACGAGACTGGTTTCATGAACGCTAACGTACTTTATTTTTCCATCCAACATGTACATATATGCAATCACAGTTCATAAAGCAGATTTAAAAACCAGTTATCATGGTGACATATAATAACCCGCTGCTGCTCGTAGATCGAGAGCGGGACGAACCGGTGCGTCACATGGTTCTCTCTATTTCTCCACTCCTCCTTCTTTTCAAAATTAACCTTTATAAAACATGATCTTAGAAACGTTTTGACCAATGAATATAGAAAAAGGTACTTACAAAACAAAAAGTTTCCAAACAATGAAATATATCAAAAGCAGATTAAAATAATAGATATAGGAAGATGTGGTGTGAGTGCCAATGAGACAACTCTCCATCCAAGTAACAATTTAAAAAGTAAACCATCATAGGTTAAAGTATGGCCTTCAACACGGAGCCTTGGCTCACACCGAACAACAAGCTATAAAGGGCCCTAAAATTACTAGTGTAAAACCATTCAAACGGGAAAACCAACGGTCTAATCTATATAAACAAAACGAGAAACACGTATATATTACATAAACAAACGACAACTACTGTACATCAGATTCCTGACTTAGGACAGGTGCAAACATTTGCAGCGGGATTACACGTTTTAATGGATCCAAACCTTCTCCCTTAAGACTTAGAAATAGTTGACATTACTCATTCTATATACAGTTTGGGTGTTGACAAATAAATTACATTGGTGACCATTGTTTTCAAAAAGTATTCTCACGACATAAACTTAATTTTAATCCATAAATATTTCCTTGTAACGCTAAAACGAATAATACATGTCTTGTATGAAATTATTTGGGGAAAAAAAATACTTCAAAAAATTGTTTTCTGAGTAAAATGCACTTCTAGCGTAATAAACATTTTGAAACTTAATTACTCCAAGGATATAGTTAGATCTTACTATACAAATCCTTGATTACTCATACGAAATAATGACTGTTGATACTAACCACGACACAAAAAGATGATAATGCTTAAATTCACAGCTTGACGCATTTTTACAACATAGGAGTATGTCTAGCAATGTCCTTAGATTAGTTGTTGACACTTTAGAATATGTATTAATGTGCAGCAACAAACCTACACTAAAGGTGTAATACCACCAAATCATGATACGCCACATCCGGTTGCATACGAAAGTAGGTCTAAAAAAATATTCCCTTGAATTTGACAGTTGTATAAAAAAGTAAAATCACAAAAATAATGAACTCAGAGGAAAATCAATTTGGAAAGTCCATAATCACATGGCAAAATCAAAAAACAAAACGCATCAAAAACGAATGGACAAGAACTGTCATATTCCTGACTTGGTACAGGCATTTTCAAATGTAGAAAATGGTGGATTAAACCTGGTTCTATAGCGCTAACCCTCTCACTTTAATAACAGTCTCATCAAATTCCGTTACATTTACATGATGCGTTAAATAAACAGTCACAATCAATAAAATAGTCAAAATATGGGAACATCAGTCATCATCGTATAACAATTTAACAGGACACAACAACATCTACTATCTACGAACACATGGATTGATTTGAGTGTCTGACGTCAGAAAAATTATATACGTCACATAAATTTGTCGTTCAATGTGAATACAATAGTTATCAAAAGTACCTGGATTATAAACAATTTTAAATTTTACATAGGCAATGAGCGCAGACAGGGTTAAAAAATCAAAAGTATGTAAGAATAAATTACAGAAATCAAACTAGTCCAAAAGTTATACATAGAATTTATGAGAATCCAAAAATTTTAAAAGGAACAATTTAACAGGACACAAAAACCTATCCACGAACACATGGATCTACTTGAGTGTCCGACGTCAGAAAAATTATATACGTCACATAAATTTGTCGTTCAATGTGCATACAAACAATTTTAAAATTTACATAGGCAATGTACGCATACAGGGTTAAAAAATCAAAAGTATGTAAGAATAAATTACAGAAATAGACCGAGATTCAAACTAGTTCAAAAATTATACATATAATATATGAGAATCCAAAACTTTTAAAAGGGAACAATTTAACAGGACACAATAACATCAACTGTCTAAGAACACATGGATTGATTTGAGTGTCTGACGTTAGAAAAATTAAATACGTCACATAAATTTGTTGTTCAATGTGCATACAAACAATTTTAAAATTTTTTCATAGGCAATGTACGCATACAGAGTTAAAAAATCAAAAGTATGTAAGAATAAATTACAGAAATAGACCGAGATTTAAACTAGTTCAAAAGTAATACATAGAATTTATGAGAATCCAAAAGTTGTCAATTCCACTACGCCATTGATTGATTTTGACGTTTGTGGTTCAACGTATATAGTAATTCATAATAGAAATATATCATAATGACATATTATAGACAAATATCATACTGACGGGATCTTTTAAAGTACAGAGTCACGTTATAAGCACAAAAGAAATACAAAGAGTCACATATACAAAACAAATCACCAAAAAATGAAAGCCAATACAAACACATTGACGAGATGTATAAGTACCGAGCCACGTCAAACGGATATCACATAAAACCATTCAACAGTAAAAGTAATCTTAATAATAGAACAAAAACAAATAAAAGAACAATAAAACATGTTGTTAAGATGATACACAACATCAGTACGCAGAATCTATACATCAAGACCATCGTGTATTATTTGAGAAGTTGATACGGAATATTTATCAACAAGGTCTTGGTACCTTCCGATGAACTTTTTTAGAAAAAGGACGAGACGTTCTTTGACATACCCCTGAAAATTAACCCTGCATTTCAATGCATTTAAATTTTTCTGAGTCATAAACATGTATGTTGGGTGTCTGAAAGCATCATTCTTTTTTTATTTGATGGTCTTATAAAATATTTTGGAAAGTTAAGGTTACATAGTTACCAAAGCAGGTAACCAGTAAATAACCTGGTAAAAATTTGGTTGTTTACTTCCGGTGCAGGTTACTTTCTTATATGCAATGAAATGTAGTGTGAAATTTTCACTGTAGCACTGGAAAGGATTTAACTTTATTCATGCAGAGTATTTCTTTGGTTGAAATAAAGGTAAATACTGTACAATTTTTTTTAAAGTGCCAATTTAACAAAGGCTAATAGGGAAAAATCAATGGTGGTATTACACCTAAACCGACACTAAAATCGGTAAAAAGCTCTACAGAGCTTATGTTTGTATTTAATGTAACCCGACTTAAAATAAAATTTCTTATCTTATCTTATCTTAAATGATGATATATAAAGATAGATGTTTTGAATTAACAAGCTCTCGATATTTTAAAGGGAAACAGATTTATATCAGGGCCCAGTTGTTCAAAAGTGTCGTTAGGCTAACGATGTCGTTAAAGTGTCGTTAACGTGTCGTTAAAATTTAACGATAATGTTAAGTGTTGTTCAAAAATATTATCGTTAATTTTGGTGTTAAAACCTCGCTAACTTTAATCACTTATTTACCCATGATTAAATGCTAACGACTGCGTTAAACATGTCTGGCCTAGCATTGTTCAATGTTCCACCACAAAGAAGACCACGACATTTTCGCAATAGGGATGGCTTTTCTTTAGAGTTTAGTGATGAGGAGTTAAGGGCAAGATACAGATTCAGCCGACAAAGTATCATGGTTATCTCGGACCTTGTAGGTTACAATACACCATTAGATTTTATGGGCGCAGCCATTTTATGAGCATAACATGGTATTCAGAATTAAGAGTATGGCGAATCCTGATTGGTCGATATGTGCTCCCGTTATTTTTTATTTTTAGAGACTTCGTGCACTCTGCTTTATAGAAAAGGCAAAATAAAAATTATTCCGTAGCCCTAAAGGCACTGAGATGACTTTTCAACGCTAGGACAAGACCCGTATTTTTAAGGGCAAAATTGATAGGCATGGGAGATAAGTACAAAATACGCTAAGAAAAGCAACGCGACCCTATATTTTTTAGACCATAAAATACTGTCCTAATAACTTTTCTTTGATTCTAGCAAGGTTTCGTTAAAAAAATCAACTTTCTAAAGTCTGTATCTCGAAAAAGGCTACAATTGTCGCCTATGGGGAAATTAATTGTTTATTTCAATCTATACAGCATCGACATTTCTTTATAATAGTGCTCAAAAAGTGTCAAAAACAGTAATTTTACTTGACATTTGATGTGAAACGGTTTTTTTTGGTGACAAATGAAATATTGATTATCTAGTTTTTAAGCTATAGTCTGTTTCATATTGGTATTGCATTTTACCTTAGAAACAAGGGGGGGCTCGACTTTTGACTTACTGTGGAACGAATATGTCATTTTCTGAAGTTCTGCTGATTTGTTTGAATAGAGCAAGTACACGTCTAGAGTTTGTGTATATAAATCGATTTTTAAACATAACAATCTCGACCCAAGTGCTGTTATCGAAATTACCAAATTCAGCGAAAATGTACGGAAATGATCTCCTTCGAACATTGAAATGTTCACACGAATATCAAACTAAAAGAATAAAATAAGCATGCCATTTTGTAATTAACAAACAGTTATCGATGTCAAAACACAAATTTTAACACATATTCCATATTTTGAAATGCTATAGTCTGTTTCAAAAATGTACTTTTTTACGAAAACGGTTTCATTTAAAACTGTTGTTCAAAATTCACCGTAGTAGTTATATATTGGATTGGTTTTGTTATCAATATAATCAGTACTTGATGATATATAAAGAATCATTGGAGAAAGTGGGCATAATCTTCAGTCCCTTTTTAACAGAACCGCATTTACTCAAAAAAACTGATTTTTTTTCTTCACATTTTTCGACTGGGGTCACCTCCGATAAAAAATTCTGAAAATTCAGAGATTAAAGCCAGAACGGTTTGAAGATGATTTATTTGTGGCATATATATTTGTGCATCTAACGCACTATGAATTGCACGATACAAGAAAGAATTAAATACCGTATAGGTTACAATACACCATTAGATTTTATGGGCGCAGCCATTTTATGAGCATAACATGGTATTCAGAATTAAGAGTATGGCGAATCCTGATTGGTCGATATGTGCTCCCGTTATTTTTTATTTTTAGAGACTTCGTGCACTCTGCTTTATAGAAAAGGCAAAATAAAAATTATTCCGTAGCCCTAAAGGCACTGAGATGACTTTTCAACGCTAGGACAAGACCCGTATTTTTAAGGGCAAAATTGATAGGCATGGGAGATAAGTACAAAATACGCTAAGAAAAGCAACGCGACCCTATATTTTTTAGACCATAAAATACTGTCCTAATAACTTTTCTTTGATTCTAGCAAGGTTTCGTTAAAAAAATCAACTTTCTAAAGTCTGTATCTCGAAAAAGGCTACAATTGTCGCCTATGGGGAAATTAATTGTTTATTTCAATCTATACAGCATCGACATTTCTTTATAATAGTGCTCAAAAAGTGTCAAAAACAGTAATTTTACTTGACATTTGATGTGAAACGGTTTTTTTTGGTGACAAATGAAATATTGATTATCTAGTTTTTAAGCTATAGTCTGTTTCATATTGGTATTGCATTTTACCTTAGAAACAAGGGGGGGCTCGACTTTTGACTTACTGTGGAACGAATATGTCATTTTCTGAAGTTCTGCTGATTTGTTTGAATAGAGCAAGTACACGTCTAGAGTTTGTGTATATAAATCGATTTTTAAACATAACAATCTCGACCCAAGTGCTGTTATCGAAATTACCAAATTCAGCGAAAATGTACGGAAATGATCTCCTTCGAACATTGAAATGTTCACACGAATATCAAACTAAAAGAATAAAATAAGCATGCCATTTTGTAATTAACAAACAGTTATCGATGTCAAAACACAAATTTTAACACATATTCCATATTTTGAAATGCTATAGTCTGTTTCAAAAATGTACTTTTTTACGAAAACGGTTTCATTTAAAACTGTTGTTCAAAATTCACCGTAGTAGTTATATATTGGATTGGTTTTGTTATCAATATAATCAGTACTTGATGATATATAAAGAATCATTGGAGAAAGTGGGCATAATCTTCAGTCCCTTTTTAACAGAACCGCATTTACTCAAAAAAACTGATTTTTTTTCTTCACATTTTTCGACTGGGGTCACCTCCGATAAAAAATTCTGAAAATTCAGAGATTAAAGCCAGAACGGTTTGAAGATGATTTATTTGTGGCATATATATTTGTGCATCTAACGCACTATGAATTGCACGATACAAGAAAGAATTAAATACCGTATAGGTTACAATACACCATTAGATTTTATGGGCGCAGCCATTTTATGAGCATAACATGGTATTCAGAATTAAGAGTATGGCGAATCCTGATTGGTCGATATGTGCTCCCGTTATTTTTTATTTTTAGAGACTTCGTGCACTCTGCTTTATAGAAAAGGCAAAATAAAAATTATTCCGTAGCCCTAAAGGCACTGAGATGACTTTTCAACGCTAGGACAAGACCCGTATTTTTAAGGGCAAAATTGATAGGCATGGGAGATAAGTACAAAATACGCTAAGAAAAGCAACGCGACCCTATATTTTTTAGACCATAAAATACTGTCCTAATAACTTTTCTTTGATTCTAGCAAGGTTTCGTTAAAAAAATCAACTTTCTAAAGTCTGTATCTCGAAAAAGGCTACAATTGTCGCCTATGGGGAAATTAATTGTTTATTTCAATCTATACAGCATCGACATTTCTTTATAATAGTGCTCAAAAAGTGTCAAAAACAGTAATTTTACTTGACATTTGATGTGAAACGGTTTTTTTTGGTGACAAATGAAATATTGATTATCTAGTTTTTAAGCTATAGTCTGTTTCATATTGGTATTGCATTTTACCTTAGAAACAAGGGGGGGCTCGACTTTTGACTTACTGTGGAACGAATATGTCATTTTCTGAAGTTCTGCTGATTTGTTTGAATAGAGCAAGTACACGTCTAGAGTTTGTGTATATAAATCGATTTTTAAACATAACAATCTCGACCCAAGTGCTGTTATCGAAATTACCAAATTCAGCGAAAATGTACGGAAATGATCTCCTTCGAACATTGAAATGTTCACACGAATATCAAACTAAAAGAATAAAATAAGCATGCCATTTTGTAATTAACAAACAGTTATCGATGTCAAAACACAAATTTTAACACATATTCCATATTTTGAAATGCTATAGTCTGTTTCAAAAATGTACTTTTTTACGAAAACGGTTTCATTTAAAACTGTTGTTCAAAATTCACCGTAGTAGTTATATATTGGATTGGTTTTGTTATCAATATAATCAGTACTTGATGATATATAAAGAATCATTGGAGAAAGTGGGCATAATCTTCAGTCCCTTTTTAACAGAACCGCATTTACTCAAAAAAACTGATTTTTTTTCTTCACATTTTTCGACTGGGGTCACCTCCGATAAAAAATTCTGAAAATTCAGAGATTAAAGCCAGAACGGTTTGAAGATGATTTATTTGTGGCATATATATTTGTGCATCTAACGCACTATGAATTGCACGATACAAGAAAGAATTAAATACCGTATAGGTTACAATACACCATTAGATTTTATGGGCGCAGCCATTTTATGAGCATAACATGGTATTCAGAATTAAGAGTATGGCGAATCCTGATTGGTCGATATGTGCTCCCGTTATTTTTTATTTTTAGAGACTTCGTGCACTCTGCTTTATAGAAAAGGCAAAATAAAAATTATTCCGTAGCCCTAAAGGCACTGAGATGACTTTTCAACGCTAGGACAAGACCCGTATTTTTAAGGGCAAAATTGATAGGCATGGGAGATATGTACAAAATACGCTAAGAAAAGCAACGCGACCCTATATTTTTTAGACCATAAAATACTGTCCTAATAACTTTTCTTTGATTCTAGCAAGGTTTCGTTAAAAAAATCAACTTTCTAAAGTCTGTATCTCGAAAAAGGCTACAATTGTCGCCTATGGGGAAATTAATTGTTTATTTCAATCTATACAGCATCGACATTTCTTTATAATAGTGCTCAAAAAGTGTCAAAAACAGTAATTTTACTTGACATTTGATGTGAAACGGTTTTTTTTGGTGACAAATGAAATATTGATTATCTAGTTTTTAAGCTATAGTCTGTTTCATATTGGTATTGCATTTTACCTTAGAAACAAGGGGGGGCTCGACTTTTGACTTACTGTGGAACGAATATGTCATTTTCTGAAGTTCTGCTGATTTGTTTGAATAGAGCAAGTACACGTCTAGAGTTTGTGTATATAAATCGATTTTTAAACATAACAATCTCGACCCAAGTGCTGTTATCGAAATTACCAAATTCAGCGAAAATGTACGGAAATGATCTCCTTCGAACATTGAAATGTTCACACGAATATCAAACTAAAAGAATAAAATAAGCATGCCATTTTGTAATTAACAAACAGTTATCGATGTCAAAACACAAATTTTAACACATATTCCATATTTTGAAATGCTATAGTCTGTTTCAAAAATGTACTTTTTTACGAAAACGGTTTCATTTAAAACTGTTGTTCAAAATTCACCGTAGTAGTTATATATTGGATTGGTTTTGTTATCAATATAATCAGTACTTGATGATATATAAAGAATCATTGGAGAAAGTGGGCATAATCTTCAGTCCCTTTTTAACAGAACCGCATTTACTCAAAAAAACTGATTTTTTTTCTTCACATTTTTCGACTGGGGTCACCTCCGATAAAAAATTCTGAAAATTCAGAGATTAAAGCCAGAACGGTTTGAAGATGATTTATTTGTGGCATATATATTTGTGCATCTAACGCACTATGAATTGCACGATACAAGAAAGAATTAAATACCGTATAGGTTACAATACACCATTAGATTTTATGGGCGCAGCCATTTTATGAGCATAACATGGTATTCAGAATTAAGAGTATGGCGAATCCTGATTGGTCGATATGTGCTCCCGTTATTTTTTATTTTTAGAGACTTCGTGCACTCTGCTTTATAGAAAAGGCAAAATAAAAATTATTCCGTAGCCCTAAAGGCACTGAGATGACTTTTCAACGCTAGGACAAGACCCGTATTTTTAAGGGCAAAATTGATAGGCATGGGAGATAAGTACAAAATACGCTAAGAAAAGCAACGCGACCCTATATTTTTTAGACCATAAAATACTGTCCTAATAACTTTTCTTTGATTCTAGCAAGGTTTCGTTAAAAAAATCAACTTTCTAAAGTCTGTATCTCGAAAAAGGCTACAATTGTCGCCTATGGGGAAATTAATTGTTTATTTCAATCTATACAGCATCGACATTTCTTTATAATAGTGCTCAAAAAGTGTCAAAAACAGTAATTTTACTTGACATTTGATGTGAAACGGTTTTTTTTGGTGACAAATGAAATATTGATTATCTAGTTTTTAAGCTATAGTCTGTTTCATATTGGTATTGCATTTTACCTTAGAAACAAGGGGGGGCTCGACTTTTGACTTACTGTGGAACGAATATGTCATTTTCTGAAGTTCTGCTGATTTGTTTGAATAGAGCAAGTACACGTCTAGAGTTTGTGTATATAAATCGATTTTTAAACATAACAATCTCGACCCAAGTGCTGTTATCGAAATTACCAAATTCAGCGAAAATGTACGGAAATGATCTCCTTCGAACATTGAAATGTTCACACGAATATCAAACTAAAAGAATAAAATAAGCATGCCATTTTGTAATTAACAAACAGTTATCGATGTCAAAACACAAATTTTAACACATATTCCATATTTTGAAATGCTATAGTCTGTTTCAAAAATGTACTTTTTTACGAAAACGGTTTCATTTAAAACTGTTGTTCAAAATTCACCGTAGTAGTTATATATTGGATTGGTTTTGTTATCAATATAATCAGTACTTGATGATATATAAAGAATCATTGGAGAAAGTGGGCATAATCTTCAGTCCCTTTTTAACAGAACCGCATTTACTCAAAAAAACTGATTTTTTTTCTTCACATTTTTCGACTGGGGTCACCTCCGATAAAAAATTCTGAAAATTCAGAGATTAAAGCCAGAACGGTTTGAAGATGATTTATTTGTGGCATATATATTTGTGCATCTAACGCACTATGAATTGCACGATACAAGAAAGAATTAAATACCGTATAGGTTACAATACACCATTAGATTTTATGGGCGCAGCCATTTTATGAGCATAACATGGTATTCAGAATTAAGAGTATGGCGAATCCTGATTGGTCGATATGTGCTCCCGTTATTTTTTATTTTTAGAGACTTCGTGCACTCTGCTTTATAGAAAAGGCAAAATAAAAATTATTCCGTAGCCCTAAAGGCACTGAGATGACTTTTCAACGCTAGGACAAGACCCGTATTTTTAAGGGCAAAATTGATAGGCATGGGAGATAAGTACAAAATACGCTAAGAAAAGCAACGCGACCCTATATTTTTTAGACCATAAAATACTGTCCTAATAACTTTTCTTTGATTCTAGCAAGGTTTCGTTAAAAAAATCAACTTTCTAAAGTCTGTATCTCGAAAAAGGCTACAATTGTCGCCTATGGGGAAATTAATTGTTTATTTCAATCTATACAGCATCGACATTTCTTTATAATAGTGCTCAAAAAGTGTCAAAAACAGTAATTTTACTTGACATTTGATGTGAAACGGTTTTTTTTGGTGACAAATGAAATATTGATTATCTAGTTTTTAAGCTATAGTCTGTTTCATATTGGTATTGCATTTTACCTTAGAAACAAGGGGGGGCTCGACTTTTGACTTACTGTGGAACGAATATGTCATTTTCTGAAGTTCTGCTGATTTGTTTGAATAGAGCAAGTACACGTCTAGAGTTTGTGTATATAAATCGATTTTTAAACATAACAATCTCGACCCAAGTGCTGTTATCGAAATTACCAAATTCAGCGAAAATGTACGGAAATGATCTCCTTCGAACATTGAAATGTTCACACGAATATCAAACTAAAAGAATAAAATAAGCATGCCATTTTGTAATTAACAAACAGTTATCGATGTCAAAACACAAATTTTAACACATATTCCATATTTTGAAATGCTATAGTCTGTTTCAAAAATGTACTTTTTTACGAAAACGGTTTCATTTAAAACTGTTGTTCAAAATTCACCGTAGTAGTTATATATTGGATTGGTTTTGTTATCAATATAATCAGTACTTGATGATATATAAAGAATCATTGGAGAAAGTGGGCATAATCTTCAGTCCCTTTTTAACAGAACCGCATTTACTCAAAAAAACTGATTTTTTTTCTTCACATTTTTCGACTGGGGTCACCTCCGATAAAAAATTCTGAAAATTCAGAGATTAAAGCCAGAACGGTTTGAAGATGATTTATTTGTGGCATATATATTTGTGCATCTAACGCACTATGAATTGCACGATACAAGAAAGAATTAAATACCGTATAGGTTACAATACACCATTAGATTTTATGGGCGCAGCCATTTTATGAGCATAACATGGTATTCAGAATTAAGAGTATGGCGAATCCTGATTGGTCGATATGTGCTCCCGTTATTTTTTATTTTTAGAGACTTCGTGCACTCTGCTTTATAGAAAAGGCAAAATAAAAATTATTCCGTAGCCCTAAAGGCACTGAGATGACTTTTCAACGCTAGGACAAGACCCGTATTTTTAAGGGCAAAATTGATAGGCATGGGAGATAAGTACAAAATACGCTAAGAAAAGCAACGCGACCCTATATTTTTTAGACCATAAAATACTGTCCTAATAACTTTTCTTTGATTCTAGCAAGGTTTCGTTAAAAAAATCAACTTTCTAAAGTCTGTATCTCGAAAAAGGCTACAATTGTCGCCTATGGGGAAATTAATTGTTTATTTCAATCTATACAGCATCGACATTTCTTTATAATAGTGCTCAAAAAGTGTCAAAAACAGTAATTTTACTTGACATTTGATGTGAAACGGTTTTTTTTGGTGACAAATGAAATATTGATTATCTAGTTTTTAAGCTATAGTCTGTTTCATATTGGTATTGCATTTTACCTTAGAAACAAGGGGGGGCTCGACTTTTGACTTACTGTGGAACGAATATGTCATTTTCTGAAGTTCTGCTGATTTGTTTGAATAGAGCAAGTACACGTCTAGAGTTTGTGTATATAAATCGATTTTTAAACATAACAATCTCGACCCAAGTGCTGTTATCGAAATTACCAAATTCAGCGAAAATGTACGGAAATGATCTCCTTCGAACATTGAAATGTTCACACGAATATCAAACTAAAAGAATAAAATAAGCATGCCATTTTGTAATTAACAAACAGTTATCGATGTCAAAACACAAATTTTAACACATATTCCATATTTTGAAATGCTATAGTCTGTTTCAAAAATGTACTTTTTTACGAAAACGGTTTCATTTAAAACTGTTGTTCAAAATTCACCGTAGTAGTTATATATTGGATTGGTTTTGTTATCAATATAATCAGTACTTGATGATATATAAAGAATCATTGGAGAAAGTGGGCATAATCTTCAGTCCCTTTTTAACAGAACCGCATTTACTCAAAAAAACTGATTTTTTTTCTTCACATTTTTCGACTGGGGTCACCTCCGATAAAAAATTCTGAAAATTCAGAGATTAAAGCCAGAACGGTTTGAAGATGATTTATTTGTGGCATATATATTTGTGCATCTAACGCACTATGAATTGCACGATACAAGAAAGAATTAAATACCGTATAGGTTACAATACACCATTAGATTTTATGGGCGCAGCCATTTTATGAGCATAACATGGTATTCAGAATTAAGAGTATGGCGAATCCTGATTGGTCGATATGTGCTCCCGTTATTTTTTATTTTTAGAGACTTCGTGCACTCTGCTTTATAGAAAAGGCAAAATAAAAATTATTCCGTAGCCCTAAAGGCACTGAGATGACTTTTCAACGCTAGGACAAGACCCGTATTTTTAAGGGCAAAATTGATAGGCATGGGAGATATGTACAAAATACGCTAAGAAAAGCAACGCGACCCTATATTTTTTAGACCATAAAATACTGTCCTAATAACTTTTCTTTGATTCTAGCAAGGTTTCGTTAAAAAAATCAACTTTCTAAAGTCTGTATCTCGAAAAAGGCTACAATTGTCGCCTATGGGGAAATTAATTGTTTATTTCAATCTATACAGCATCGACATTTCTTTATAATAGTGCTCAAAAAGTGTCAAAAACAGTAATTTTACTTGACATTTGATGTGAAACGGTTTTTTTTGGTGACAAATGAAATATTGATTATCTAGTTTTTAAGCTATAGTCTGTTTCATATTGGTATTGCATTTTACCTTAGAAACAAGGGGGGGCTCGACTTTTGACTTACTGTGGAACGAATATGTCATTTTCTGAAGTTCTGCTGATTTGTTTGAATAGAGCAAGTACACGTCTAGAGTTTGTGTATATAAATCGATTTTTAAACATAACAATCTCGACCCAAGTGCTGTTATCGAAATTACCAAATTCAGCGAAAATGTACGGAAATGATCTCCTTCGAACATTGAAATGTTCACACGAATATCAAACTAAAAGAATAAAATAAGCATGCCATTTTGTAATTAACAAACAGTTATCGATGTCAAAACACAAATTTTAACACATATTCCATATTTTGAAATGCTATAGTCTGTTTCAAAAATGTACTTTTTTACGAAAACGGTTTCATTTAAAACTGTTGTTCAAAATTCACCGTAGTAGTTATATATTGGATTGGTTTTGTTATCAATATAATCAGTACTTGATGATATATAAAGAATCATTGGAGAAAGTGGGCATAATCTTCAGTCCCTTTTTAACAGAACCGCATTTACTCAAAAAAACTGATTTTTTTTCTTCACATTTTTCGACTGGGGTCACCTCCGATAAAAAATTCTGAAAATTCAGAGATTAAAGCCAGAACGGTTTGAAGATGATTTATTTGTGGCATATATATTTGTGCATCTAACGCACTATGAATTGCACGATACAAGAAAGAATTAAATACCGTATAGGTTACAATACACCATTAGATTTTATGGGCGCAGCCATTTTATGAGCATAACATGGTATTCAGAATTAAGAGTATGGCGAATCCTGATTGGTCGATATGTGCTCCCGTTATTTTTTATTTTTAGAGACTTCGTGCACTCTGCTTTATAGAAAAGGCAAAATAAAAATTATTCCGTAGCCCTAAAGGCACTGAGATGACTTTTCAACGCTAGGACAAGACCCGTATTTTTAAGGGCAAAATTGATAGGCATGGGAGATAAGTACAAAATACGCTAAGAAAAGCAACGCGACCCTATATTTTTTAGACCATAAAATACTGTCCTAATAACTTTTCTTTGATTCTAGCAAGGTTTCGTTAAAAAAATCAACTTTCTAAAGTCTGTATCTCGAAAAAGGCTACAATTGTCGCCTATGGGGAAATTAATTGTTTATTTCAATCTATACAGCATCGACATTTCTTTATAATAGTGCTCAAAAAGTGTCAAAAACAGTAATTTTACTTGACATTTGATGTGAAACGGTTTTTTTTGGTGACAAATGAAATATTGATTATCTAGTTTTTAAGCTATAGTCTGTTTCATATTGGTATTGCATTTTACCTTAGAAACAAGGGGGGGCTCGACTTTTGACTTACTGTGGAACGAATATGTCATTTTCTGAAGTTCTGCTGATTTGTTTGAATAGAGCAAGTACACGTCTAGAGTTTGTGTATATAAATCGATTTTTAAACATAACAATCTCGACCCAAGTGCTGTTATCGAAATTACCAAATTCAGCGAAAATGTACGGAAATGATCTCCTTCGAACATTGAAATGTTCACACGAATATCAAACTAAAAGAATAAAATAAGCATGCCATTTTGTAATTAACAAACAGTTATCGATGTCAAAACACAAATTTTAACACATATTCCATATTTTGAAATGCTATAGTCTGTTTCAAAAATGTACTTTTTTACGAAAACGGTTTCATTTAAAACTGTTGTTCAAAATTCACCGTAGTAGTTATATATTGGATTGGTTTTGTTATCAATATAATCAGTACTTGATGATATATAAAGAATCATTGGAGAAAGTGGGCATAATCTTCAGTCCCTTTTTAACAGAACCGCATTTACTCAAAAAAACTGATTTTTTTTCTTCACATTTTTCGACTGGGGTCACCTCCGATAAAAAATTCTGAAAATTCAGAGATTAAAGCCAGAACGGTTTGAAGATGATTTATTTGTGGCATATATATTTGTGCATCTAACGCACTATGAATTGCACGATACAAGAAAGAATTAAATACCGTATAGGTTACAATACACCATTAGATTTTATGGGCGCAGCCATTTTATGAGCATAACATGGTATTCAGAATTAAGAGTATGGCGAATCCTGATTGGTCGATATGTGCTCCCGTTATTTTTTATTTTTAGAGACTTCGTGCACTCTGCTTTATAGAAAAGGCAAAATAAAAATTATTCCGTAGCCCTAAAGGCACTGAGATGACTTTTCAACGCTAGGACAAGACCCGTATTTTTAAGGGCAAAATTGATAGGCATGGGAGATAAGTACAAAATACGCTAAGAAAAGCAACGCGACCCTATATTTTTTAGACCATAAAATACTGTCCTAATAACTTTTCTTTGATTCTAGCAAGGTTTCGTTAAAAAAATCAACTTTCTAAAGTCTGTATCTCGAAAAAGGCTACAATTGTCGCCTATGGGGAAATTAATTGTTTATTTCAATCTATACAGCATCGACATTTCTTTATAATAGTGCTCAAAAAGTGTCAAAAACAGTAATTTTACTTGACATTTGATGTGAAACGGTTTTTTTTGGTGACAAATGAAATATTGATTATCTAGTTTTTAAGCTATAGTCTGTTTCATATTGGTATTGCATTTTACCTTAGAAACAAGGGGGGGCTCGACTTTTGACTTACTGTGGAACGAATATGTCATTTTCTGAAGTTCTGCTGATTTGTTTGAATAGAGCAAGTACACGTCTAGAGTTTGTGTATATAAATCGATTTTTAAACATAACAATCTCGACCCAAGTGCTGTTATCGAAATTACCAAATTCAGCGAAAATGTACGGAAATGATCTCCTTCGAACATTGAAATGTTCACACGAATATCAAACTAAAAGAATAAAATAAGCATGCCATTTTGTAATTAACAAACAGTTATCGATGTCAAAACACAAATTTTAACACATATTCCATATTTTGAAATGCTATAGTCTGTTTCAAAAATGTACTTTTTTACGAAAACGGTTTCATTTAAAACTGTTGTTCAAAATTCACCGTAGTAGTTATATATTGGATTGGTTTTGTTATCAATATAATCAGTACTTGATGATATATAAAGAATCATTGGAGAAAGTGGGCATAATCTTCAGTCCCTTTTTAACAGAACCGCATTTACTCAAAAAAACTGATTTTTTTTCTTCACATTTTTCGACTGGGGTCACCTCCGATAAAAAATTCTGAAAATTCAGAGATTAAAGCCAGAACGGTTTGAAGATGATTTATTTGTGGCATATATATTTGTGCATCTAACGCACTATGAATTGCACGATACAAGAAAGAATTAAATACCGTATAGGTTACAATACACCATTAGATTTTATGGGCGCAGCCATTTTATGAGCATAACATGGTATTCAGAATTAAGAGTATGGCGAATCCTGATTGGTCGATATGTGCTCCCGTTATTTTTTATTTTTAGAGACTTCGTGCACTCTGCTTTATAGAAAAGGCAAAATAAAAATTATTCCGTAGCCCTAAAGGCACTGAGATGACTTTTCAACGCTAGGACAAGACCCGTATTTTTAAGGGCAAAATTGATAGGCATGGGAGATATGTACAAAATACGCTAAGAAAAGCAACGCGACCCTATATTTTTTAGACCATAAAATACTGTCCTAATAACTTTTCTTTGATTCTAGCAAGGTTTCGTTAAAAAAATCAACTTTCTAAAGTCTGTATCTCGAAAAAGGCTACAATTGTCGCCTATGGGGAAATTAATTGTTTATTTCAATCTGTAAGAGATGACTTACAGAGAGGGACACACAGAAACCATGCACTCACTATGGAACAGCAAGTCATGTTTACCCTAAGATTTTTGGCCAGTGGAAGTTTTCTTCAAGTTGTTGGAGACACACTTGGTAAGAATTTAATTGGTTTTATAATTATATTTGTATTCATTCAGTTATTTGTTTTTAGTGTTGATAACATTTTTTGAACAACAATATTTAACGCATTGATTAGTTAGCGACTGCGTTAAAATTTAACGACTCGTTAGGCTTAATCATCGTTAAATTTAACGACACTTTTGAACAACTGGGCCCAGTTCTTCTTGTTTCCAAATCTCTGTATTTCTTTTGTATAATTGTATTTTGAGCACTTTTGAAAAAAAAAATTTATTGTTTTTACTAAATTTAAATACGTATACATGCTGGATATTAATATTATAGATTGGATGTATATATGAAAAAGAAGATGTGGTATACTATTATAGATTGGGTGTATATATGAAAAAGAAGATGTGATATAATTGACAATGAGACAACTCTACACAATAGCCAAAAATGACACATACATTAACAACTATAGGTCAAAAAACGGACTTCAACAATGAGCAAAGCCCATTAAATGTGCCTTTTTTTAGGTTTTGGTTGACGTTTGAAACCCTCAATACCCACTAGTACGGATAATTTTGTATTGTTTATCTCTTTGAATCCAAAATGCAGATGTACGTTACTCTTCATTACAATTGCAAGTCTATTTGAGTTAATGCTAGGCCACCAAAAAAAAAAAGATATGTGACAAACCTAGAACGAAGATTTTTATGGAAAGTGGAAATGTTTTACGTGGAGAAGGATCGCAGATACTCGCTATTGTTAAACAGAATACGAAACTATCATAGATCGATTAAAGAAATTGGGGGGGGGGGGGGCAAAACTTTGAGAAAAATACACGGTAAACTTCATTCAATTACCGCATGAGTAATCGATGTAGACAATAATACACAACAAATGTGAAGTTGACAGTGACGCAACTAGGAGTCAAATCTCAGGGTACAGGAAACTGATTTTAATGTGATTAAGACTGATACATTAACTACTAGTATAGAGCAGAATTAGAACAAACAATTTATATCAGAATCAGACATGGGGCCCTTTATAGCTTGTTGTTCGGTGTGAGCCAAGGCTCCGTGTTGAAGGCCGTACTTTAACCTATAATGGTTTACTTTTTAAATTGTTACTTGAATGGAGAGTTGTCTCATTGGCACTCACACCAAATCTTCCTATATCTATGATAGCATGTAATAATAAAAGCACAATGGCCGCTATAGGCAGTTAATTAATTAAACAAGGCAAACGTGGCCGAAGTTAAGACGAATATTGTGGAAGAATTAATTTGATTATTGATCTCAGCTATGTCAATTATCAAATCAAAGCCTGAAAGGCTGTAAAAGCAATTGCTGCCATGTTTATGTTTTGGGGACTTTTTTTTCATCCACATATATTTAAGAATTAAACATGACAGGAGTGTTGTCTAGTGAGAATTAAGAAGGTTTTAACTTTATATCAATTAAAGACTTTAGCAGAAAGTCATTTTTAATATGATTTATATTTCACAAGGAGACAACACGTTTACCAGGCTAAAGTTGGGGTCAAATATACATATGCTGAAACATATAAACTCCAAGAGAAATTATTATGGATTATCCCCTAGTAGTGTTTGTAACTGGGCAATAATTTCCTTTATTGATGAAATTTTCATAATTAATTTAAATTTAACACTTCAGTTAAAACATTTCAACTTTCCAGACGCAAATGTTGAAAAACGGGAAAGAAACAAAATATTTTACAAGAGATAAACATGTAAAAAATAAATATGTATTTCAGCTGACTAAAAATATTTTCATAATGTTACTTTGTCATCATTTCTTAAAAACTAAGTCCCAAACATTGTTGCTCAGTTGATATGTGTCATCCTCATGCGGTACGAGATAACTATAATTCTCATGCAATCCCGAAAAGAGGGGCCATCACAGACAAACATGACATTAAATCGTCATTATACGAACAAGAACAAACAGCTCTAAGTTGCTTTGATATTTATCCAATTTTCAGGAAACATTGTGAAAATGATCTTCAATATTTCGAAAACATGTGAAATAAAATTGCAAACACGGTGGACCGTCGAGGGTCAACAAACGTAGTAGACTCGTCCATTGGAAAGACGAGGATAATGGTTTCATCATTTGTCATGCATACCTAGTTTTGAATATGATATCCAAAAAGGATGTACTTTTTTTAATCTATGAAACTAGAAAATTCCAAATTGTAAATATCTCTTCATCTGGACTTGGCATCTATCACTTTTGGACGGGTCCATTTCATTTGTAAGGTGATCGATAAATCTTACGGAGTTATGACAAAAAAGGAAAACAAACTTATTGTTATGTGTTTCAACAAGGGTTTCGTTTCTCCAAATTATTTGCGCAAACAAATCAACAAAATAGGTCTGTTAACTTTGTCTATTTTTAGATTACAGGTAATCATTTGACACTACGTATAACCTGATAACCTGTGTAGTGATTTTGATTTTACGATAAATTTATGAATGAACGACAATTTTATGAATGAACAAGAGCACCTGACCTCTTTCTTAAAAAAAACACCAATTAAACATATAAAACCGTATATTATAAAAGATAATTCAGTCAAATTTTCAATACTAAATCAAAAACTGAAATGATTCCATATTTTGTTGAAACATCGTACGAACGGAAAACGGAATCGCAGGTATAAAAATGCATTTTTTCACTCGGACGTCTATGTTTTTTTGATAGTCAAACGGTTGTCCCCCTAAATACAAAAATACATCTACAAGAACGTATGCTGAACTTTCTTAAATCCACTAACGTTTTTCAAAAGTTTCAAGCTATGTATTGCATTAGAAAACATACATAGGTGTTTAAGAATGACAGACCAGGAGCCTGTTTAACAAAATACTATGGCTTGATCTGGGCGGAGTCTCTGATCTGGGTCACAAAGATGGCCATACGCGACGGCATGAAAGCAATTGCTTTAAAAATGTGTGTACCTTAACCGCTACCAAATCCTACCATTTTCAAAATTTATTTCTAATTGATTTTAAATATGGTAAGTTAGCCACACATTATAATTTTTTATTGACCCAGAAATAACTCAAAAGTAATTGAAGTAAATTCACCCTAGACTTATTTTTGTGCATCAATTAAATGTTAAAATAAACAAGAAATAATTGTAACAGGATGCTGTTACGAAGTTTCCCAAACAAAGCTCCCATAATTCGTCATTCCAATGGTCGCCTGAAATCGGGCAAAATCCAGTACAAGTTGGTTTGGTCTAGTTAAGTAATATGCATTATTTGATTAGTTTTAATGTCCCATACAATAATATAAATGGTGCCAGGGTTGAGATCTCGACCGCTTGCAAGTTTTCAAAAGAAGAGGGGTGGGGTGACCTCAATGGACTAACCCTAACCCTTACATTTCATTTGATTTTAATATTATCCCATACAATAATATATATTTTTTACATGAAACCCCACTAGTACTTACTTTGTCTATCCTAATTCGTTTAAACTTTGACAAGTAAGTATATTTTAGAAATGTCAAAGTTGCTGTTTTACATACTCCCGTTAAATCCATGTGCTAATAGGGATCAGCAGGTAAAGGTTGACTATTTCTTGCATTCTTATTACAAACCAAAATACACCAGGCTCGTTGTATGCAGTTGTCAATATGGTCAGTTATAAGACGGACGAAATTGTGAGTCAAGTGTTAGTAGAAGAGACTATTAATAAAGGCTCTATTATAATCCAAAGAGTAAGAACCCCCCTTTTTAAAAATTAATCCTTTAGAATAGTAAAATATGACTTGAGTCAAACTTTATCTTTAAATTTAATATTTTAAAATTATAGATACTTTTAAAATATTTTTTCGATATTGCCGGGAATTTCCTAAAATGCTTTTTTTTAATATCTTGAAACAACAAGTAGTTAACACTATTGTGAATTTTTTATGCTCATTCTATTTTAAAAAAATCAATCAATTTCTATTGTTATAAATGTTTTTTGGGAGGTAAAAGCAGTAGTTTCGAGAAACCCTGCTCGTCACACCCAGTGCCAAAAACCCATTGTTATTCGTACCAATAGATCTAATCAATTTACACTAGTTTCAGAAATAGAAACTTTGATGTAAAACAATAGAACTGGGATTAACGACTTATCAACGCCTCTTCCGCTATTAATTCATTCATAAAATAAGAAACAGGTCAGTGGTACACGGAATAATATGATAAAAGAAGAATTTAAATGTGAATACATCTAATTTAAATCAATTAAATAATCACAATCTTCTTTAAAAAAAGAATATCAAGATAAACAAAACTTACTTTTAATCGGGCTTTATATTATCAAAATATACTGAATACATTTTGTAAGTTCAAATTACCGCCAACTTAGACTACTATACGTGACGCCAAGCAATATTCCTGTGCCTTTTGCCATTTGAGAAATGTTAAATACTTCGGCAATGAAATATTTCATTCAATTGTTCTTTGACATCTTAGCCAAAAACACAAGGGATAATAAACTACGTATGGACTTTTAATGGGCACTATTTTCTATGTGCAACTTCAAATATTTTGTATTCCAGAATTAATAGTAGAAAAAAAATGTCCAATTAATTATGAATAACATATCAGCCTGATAGATAATAACAATGGCACTTTCTTTAGCATTCGTTGGGAGGAACACAAATCTAGGGTGCTAGCATAAGGCAGATTAACTGCCCACAAATTAGATACTTTATAGAAGAAAATAATACGCTGAAAGGAAAATTAATTAAAGTAGTATAATGCACTATTTCCAATACAAACGACATAAGGACAAAAAAAAGTAAAATGCATTTCTTTTTCGTGACAAACAGCCTACTGATAATAAATCCTGGACAGTAACCAATGACGAGGCCCGTCAATATAATGGTATTTAAATGCGACTGTCAAACAAGTGAGAGGTTTAGCTAGCTTTAAAACCAGGTTCAATCCACCATTTTCTACATTAGAAAATGCCTGTACCAAGTCAGAAATATGACAGTTGTTATCCATTCGTTTGATGTGTTTGGACTTTTAATTTTGCCTTTTGATTTTGGACTTTCCTTTTTTGAATTTTCCTCGCAGTATTTTTGTGTATTTACTTTGAATTAGTTAAAATGTTTCCGATTAGCTTAAATAATGCAGTGATGTTTTGAAATGTTCATCGATAAAGACTAAGTATAATAGGCTTAAATAATACAGTGATGTATTTAAGTATAATCATTTGAAATTATCATCGATAAAGACTAAGTACAATCAATCTTACACACTCTTATACTCTTGTTAGGCCGTTCAGGAAATTCGGCACTTCAGTCAAGTGTTTAGGATTGTGATTTTGTTATCGGAAATAATTGCATATACCCTAAGGGTCTTCACATTTAAGACAGGAATGTAACCTTTGCTATAGTTTGTAGAAAACATTATACAAAACGTGTTCATGTTCTATATCAGTCCAAATAAAAGAAAAGAAAACATTATAATAATGTATCCACATCCATCAGACCAAATAAACTATCGGAGATTTAAGCCCAAAGTTATAAAAATATGATATTTCGATAAAAAAACAATAAGCTGATTATAAGAATGTTAAATGACAAAAGTTGCGAATGAATAATACAAAGAGCAATCAATACTTTAGTTGAATAAACTAGTTTGAGTAACAGACAATAGATATCAGAAGATGTGGTATGACTTGAAGGGTGTACGTCACCTTCCCTAACAGACAATAGATATCAGAAGATGTGGTATGACTTGAAAGGTGTACGTCACCTTCCCGGTTGTTCAAAGGAATACAATGTCCTAATTTCCGACATGACAATTAAAAGTGTGTAATATAATTATCCTGTATAACGAACAATACACATGAGTGATTACTAGTAACTCTATTGACGATTTGTAAATCAAAAACTGATTAAAAATAAACTATAAAATTAGTTATGGATACTAAAGTTTGGAGACTTAGGCCGCATTTCTTCCTAAACAAAATTTTGTAAACGTTGTGTAGCGTTTGTTGGTGTTTTCTAAACGCTACAAAAGTAGAAACAAATACATCGTGGTATAAGTCTTCAGTTACTGCTCCTGTTTGAACTTTCAATAATGCATGCACATGTTGTTGGTAAACAGACTTTTTACAAACGTAAAAACAAATACTTCATTTAATCAGGTTGAAGTAGCGTTTGTACAAACGACAAATTGCAGACGCATTTTAAGCGTTTGCATAGTTTGTAAAAACGTATGTAAACTTTGTAAACGTATGTTTAGCCGTTTGCATCGTTCGTGTTAGAAATTCTTCTTCTTTCTGCCTCTTTAAAACTGAACTTGTCCGCAGCGTTTCTCCAAACCCGCTTGTTAGATTTACTTAGGGTTTCATAAAATGTTAGACTAATATGTCTAGGGGAGCCATCAATCTTTCGTTTGTGCATTGGTTTTTATTAAGGGTTATTTGGAGGGGCAAAAAAGGGAGGGTTTACTATAGAAACCCTATGGGATTTTTTTTCTCAAATGAATGTAACTTGAAAACTGTAAGTGACACACAATACTTCAGAAATGATTATAGGACAATAGATTAAATCACATGAATTATAGGACGAGTCACTGGGGGTCGATCCCACCCCTTCAATTCGAGAATATGTTATTATCTTGTAAACGGTCGTGATCCCCACCCCTAAACTATAGATATTCATGAATGGGACACTAAAAAAAATCAAATGAAACAAAACGGAAGTCCATAGGGGTAACCCCCACCCCGTTCAATTTGAGAATGTGCTATTATCTTGTAAACGGTCAAGATTCCCACCCTAAACAAAATATTTTCTGTATGGGACAATAATACAAATAAAATAAAATAAAAGGGAAGTCCATGGGGGTTATCCCCAGTCCTTCAATTTGAGAATATGCTATTATCTTGCAAACGTTCGAGATCCCCACCCCTAAACCATATCTATTCTTGTATGGGACAATAAAACAAATAAAATGAAATAAAAAGGATGTCACTGGGAGTCATCCCCAACCCCTCATGTTTGATAAAATGTAAACGGTCAAGATCCCCACCCCTAAACTAAATACATTTTTTAATGGGACATCAAAACAAATAAAATAAAATATAGGTGAAGACCATGGGAGTCCCCCATCCCCTCAAGTTTGATAAATTGTAAACGGTCAAGATCCCCACCCCTAAACCATATCTATTCTTGTATGGGACAATAAAACAAATAAAATGAAATAAAAAGGATGTCACTGGGAGTCATCCCCAACCCCTCATGTTTGATAAAATGTAAACGGTCAAGATCCCCACCCCTAAACTAAATACATTTTTTAATGGGACATCAAAACAAATAAAATAAAATATAGGTGAAGACCATGGGAGTCCCCCATCCCCTCAAGTTTGAAAAATTGTAAACGGTCAAGATCCCCACCCCTAAACCATATATATTCTTGTATGGGACAATAAAACAAATAAAATAAAATAAAAAGGATGTCACTGGGGGTAATCCCCATCCCCTCAAGTTTGATAAATTGTAAACGGTCAAGATCCCCACCCCTAAACCATATATATTCTTGTATGGGACAATAAAACAAATAAAATAAAATAAAAAGGATGTACTGGGGATAATCCCTATCCCCTCAAGTTTGATAAATTGTAAACGGTAAAGATCCCCACCCCTAAACTAAATACATTTTTTAATGGGACATAAAAACAAATAAAATAAAATATAGGTGAAGACCATGGGAGTCCCCCATCCCCTCAAGTTTGATAAATTGTAAACGGTCAAGATCCCCACCCCTAAACCATATATATTCTTGTATGGGACAATAAAACAAATAAAATAAAATAAAAAGGATGTCACTGGGGGTAATCCCCATCCCCTCAAGTTTGATAAATTGTAAACGGTCAAGATCCCCACCCCTAAACCATATATATTCTTGTATGGGACAATAAAACAAATAAAATAAAATAAAAAGGATGTCACTGGGGGTAATCCCCATCCCCTCAAGTTTGAAAAATTGTAAACGGTCAAGATCCCCACCCCTAAACCATATATATTCTTGTATGGGACAATAAAACAAATAAAATGAAATAAAAAGGATGTCACTGGGAGTCATCCCCAACCCCTCATGTTTGATAAAATGTAAACGGTCAAGATCCCCACCCCTAAACTAAATACATTTTTTAATGGGACATCAAAACAAATAAAATAAAATATTAGTGAAGACCATGGTCCCCCATCCCCTCAAGTTTGATAAATTGTAAACAGTCAAGATCCCCACCCCTAAACCATATATGTTCTTGTATGGGACAATAAAACAAATAAAACCAATATGGGACCATGGGAATGTCGAATAAAAGGAGATTCTGTTGTTGTTTTTTCTATTGTCGGGTTGTTGTCTCTTTGATACATTCCCCATTTTCATTCTCAATTTTATTTCTTTTGGACGACTTGGTAACATCATCCTGTTACAATTACTTCTTGTTAAACTTAAGACATAGGACTATTAAATAGAGTGAATGAATGTGTGACTGTTCAAGCTGATCTTGCAAAGTGCCCTATTATTTCCTTCTAAACAATGCCCACAGTTTATCTATATGAATAAACAATAAAATAGTTACATTGTTTGTTAGTGTTCCCCTTATGTAATGGGGCCAGCTAGGGGAAATATTTTAATCTAACCCTTTGTCTTTATTCACACTAAAAGTCAACATTGCCGTACCTCATGAATGGAAACTAAATTGTAAAGTGTGTAACATGCGTAATAGCTGGTCAGCTTATTTCGGCCAGCGGTCATAATAAAGTTCTACATTCAATTGTTTGTTCTAATGACAGCCTAATGAGCAGAAGAAGAACATTGTGTATCAACGAAAGAGCTCGAGCCATCACAAGTAACCCCAGAACACACCCAAAAACCTTGGTCACATATTGTAGATGTAAATAAGTTAACAATACTATACTACATACACGGTGTATTAAAAAGGGAAATAATAAAAACACATGTTCATAAAAAGATCATACACTATATGTTTGCCTAGTTACTGAAATGAAAAGTGTCTTCGATTTCAAAACACGTACTTCTAAAGCTTGACATTGATAAATACTTACATTTCAGACTCACATGACATCATCTAAGTGAACTATTTGTTCTTTGAAATATAAGGGAAGTTTTTACATCGAATAAATACTTCTTCGGGAATAGAATAACAGAAATAAAGAGTGCATTACAATTGAAAATGATATGCATCTCTTACCTACATTTCATTAGATATAGGAAGATGTGGTGTGAGTGCCAATGAGACAGCTCTCCATCTAATTTTTTTTTTTTTTTTTTTTTTAAAGTAAACCATTATAGGTCAATGTACGGCCTATCTCTATCCGATAATCATATGGTCAAAACGGTATGTGTCCCTCTGACACGTCCTATTGATAATCAAATGGTAATAGTGGTATAAAAATCGCTGAAAAGTCCTGTCATTAATTAAAAGGCTCTTATGGTTTAAACACACGTCAGAAGTCCTGACAATAATCAAACGGCTGTTATGATTTAAAAATTTCGCAAAAGTCCTGTCAAAAATAAAATTCTCTGATGATATACAATTATCTGACATGTCCTGTCATTAATCAAACTGCTCTTATGATATAAAAATCTCTAAAAATTCATGTTGATAACTAACTATGTAAATATCTTTCTTGTCGATAATTAAACAGTACTGATTGAATGTAAATTACTGAAAAAAGTCATCTCGGTATTCAAACGACCATTGACATTTCTGTCTTGTCCATAAGCAAACGGCAAGGCGTAATCGACTTAGTCAAACATTAATGAATATGTACAGATCTTTACGTGTACCCGCTTTCCACATATGTACGAAAACAAATTGATATGTGTATTATTCAGTTTAAAATATTTATAAACGAGCCGAAGTCTATGATTATTATATAAACTAAACAGTTATAACTACACACGTATAATTACAATACACTACTACATTCAATAATAAGTTAATGATAATTGCTATGCTGTACGGAGATGATTGGTTGTCTTCCATTAAAGATGTACTTACCATTGCTTTCCGTCGTCGTTATCATACATCACTGCTGAATACCCGAAATATGTGCCTTCTGGTCCCCTCATACTGACCACATTGTCTGTATCTACATTAAAACTATATACCCCACAAATTAGCCACGTTAAAGATAGCACATCCATGTTATCATACTCTAATGAAGGTGACAGTCCCCTTTATACATGTTGTACTGATTCAAGTAGAATAGGAAGCTCTAATATGTTGTCAACACACTTGTAATATTATTTAAATATATTTTTATCGTGATCACACACTGTATCCAATGGTATATTTACATTCTTTTTACATTGTTTTATATGATTTATAACCTAAATCTATGTATTACAAAAAAACAGATCGTAAAGGGTGTATCGACTTCAGCTGTACGGGTAAAGGTGGGACAATGTGTGATGTTGACCACCATGTCCAATTATTTGTAAAATAGAATTTAATTTTTCAATCTAGCATTTTGCTACATTAGTTGGGTTTTTTTGCAACAAGTATGTATATATCTTAACTTCAAAAATAACTCGTCTAACAGTAAAAGACAAACACATATAACACAAAAGTATTCTATTTCGGTTCAGGCTGTATCTCTTTATCAAAAAAAAAAATTTTTTTTAAAAAGATTCATCACGAAATCTTTTATAGGCTAGACAAAGTAATAATGTTTTAAAAAAAAAATCTAAATATCCATTTATGTAAGTGTCCATTGGTGAACTCGTTAAACATGTTAAAGTAATTAAACGAAATACTAAGAGCACATGTATGGCTAAATTTAACAATAATAGCATACAATTATCCAGCTCTGTATTGGTGGTTGAATAGATTATAGTTTTATATATTGAATAAATAACATATCTTAAATGGGAAGTAACCATCTTACAGCCTTTAACACCCCCCCCCCCCCCCCAAAAAAAAAAAAAAGACCATACCAACACACAAACTTGTACCCCAGGGAACATCAAATGTCCATTCCGTTACTTTAACGAGATTTTGATATTCTGATTAAAGCAAAAACACATAGTCCATGTGTGTGAGTTATATTTCCTGTCTATAATATGTAAGTAGTTGTGGAGAATTTAAAAAATAAATGAACAAAATAGGTCAACATTTTTGTTTTGATCGCGTGCCGGTAATTTGTTTTGCTCACGTTATTATATCAACGATTAGGTCTAAACTATAGTTTTTGATAGGTGTAGTACTGTACGGATAATTTATTTGTTTAGTTAAAAAGGTTCAGATAATGTTGAAGTGGTTGTGTGACACTTTTTAAGACAGACAGACAGATACCATAAACGTATTGACATATAAACATGTCAGCCAGAGTTTGAGCTTGTTTTGCTATATCTATAAAAACAAGATTGACGAAAAAAGGTCATTTATTCAAAATCATAAAATGCAAAAAATTACAATTTGCAAATAAAACATTTGACATAAAAGTTCATAATTAATATGCAATTATAATACATAATTAATACGAAATTACATCAACTAAAATCATATCAATTGAATAAATGACAAATAATAGCAAAGGTGGGGAGAAAAATCTGCCCAACTAAAAAAATCTATTTACAAGACTACATGTAAAGATAAAATAAAGGGAGGTTTGCGGGTGGGAAATTTAAATTTCACGCAATGTTTTAGAATCACAAGTTATCAAGACGAAAGTTAATGATAAAAGGAAGTGCACACATGGCACGTAAACTTGTGCTGACCCCGCAAGATCATTGACCAATAAGAAGTAAGAAATCCACTCACATGGTTTTCTACACGTGAAAAAGTGTTATACAATTTAGACAATTAATCAAATAGCAATGTTATACAAATCTGACCCACTGGTCACTTCAGAGACATCGTAAAATTTACAATATAAAGTTCTCATTCTTTACATCAGTTAAAGCTATAAAACTACAAAGTTAATCTTCCCTGCTGTCTTAAATGATTTTATTCCGCTTTTTAATTAGCAAATAAAATTGGTTATCTTTTTCATAATTTTAACTTTGTTTTTTGAATTTGATGTTTGTTATATAATTGTAGCTTTTTAATACAAGCAAATCGATCGGACATGTTTCAGACGGATGATATGTCACAATCGTACAAATATTAGAGTTATATGCATATAGAAGCTTGGGAAGCTCAATATCACGCCTAGTGTATGTTATATCGGGGTCTTGAATGCTGTGATGATTACAACATAATCATGATAATATACATTCATTCGTGATATGTAGATCATGCACCAACAGGCATTTGGTGATTTCAAAGAAGCTGAATTGGCTATAAGTATGCCCGAGAAAATTACTGTAACATGTATACCTAGTATCAATATACCTAGTATCAATGTTCAATCTTTCTGCAATGTTTAATATTTTTATATTGTATTTTAATTCTGTGAAAAGAATAAATTTTAAAAATTTCGGCAGCTTTAAAAAATGTACCAAGTGACTGAATAATTTATCTAAGGGAACACGATTCATCAAATGTCGCTTCGTACAATTGATGAAAAAAAAACATTTATTAAGAATGCAGTATTTCATTTAGGTTGAATACACAAACAAGTAGCTTCCTGTAAAGAAAAAGCAATACGTGAACCTTAGACCGCTGACTGTCGGGTCATCAAAAGATACTTGATAAATTTGATTTGAAATAATTGACTGTGAATCGGAGGAGATAATGATGATGTAAAAAAAACTTTATTAGAGATTTGCAATGTGTGTGTACATTCACAAGTCAGTTGAAAGTGTATATCCTCGTCTCATAAGTATTCTACAGAGAAACGTGGTTTTGAAGAATATCTTATTTTCAGAAGTTTTATGAATACCTGAATATACTCACAAAATTTATATAAAAAGATATGTAGATATAAACTAGAGGCTCTAAATAGCCTGTGTCGCTCAACATGGTCTATGTGCATATTAAACAAAGGACGCGAATGGATTTATGACAAAATTGTGTTTTGATGATGGCGATGTGTTTGTAGATCTTACTTCACTGAAATTCTTGCTACTTACAATTATATCTATATATAATGAAGTAGGCTCAGTTGTTACAGTGGAAAATATTTTGTAAAAATTTACAAAATTTATGAAAATTGTTAAAAATTGAAAAAAATAAGGGCAATAACTCCTTACGGCGTCAATTGACCATTTTGGTCATGTTTAACTTGTTTAAAGGTCTTACTTTAATGTACATAATTGCTGTTTACCGTTTATCCCTATCTATCATAATATTCAAGATAATAACCAAAAGCTGCAACATTTTCTTAAAATTACCAATTCTGGTACAGCAACCTAACAACTGGTTGCCTGAATGGTCTGAAAGAGGGACGTAAGATACTAGAGGGACAGTAAAACTCATAAATCGAAAATAAACTGACAACACCATGGCTAAAAATGAAAAGTACAAACAGACAAACAATAGTACACATGACACAACATCGAAAACTAAAGAATAAACAACACGAACCCCACCAAAAACTAGGGGTGGTCTCAGGTGCTCCAGAAGGGTAAGCAAATCCTGCTCCAGATGTGGCACCCGTCGTGTTGCTTATGACATAACAACTCATGTAAATAGTCTTATTCGGTAGGTCACATTTATGAAAGGGAAGGGGATTGTAGTTACGACGTAAGGAACATATCCGATATCATTTGTAAAACGGTTATTCCCTAACGGTCTACCAACTCGTGATGGCGTCCGTAAAATTTACGAAGAGATGATTTCAACATCACCATTTGGAATTCTTGATTTAATAGCTTCCCTGTGAGCAGCAACCCTCTTTCAAGAAAATCATGATAGGAAATGCAAGCACGGGAATATCGTATAAATTGTGAGATATATACACCGTATGCAGGTGCTGCTGGAATGTTGCTTCTTGGAAATGGAATGTTCACAATTGGAAAGCTAAAATCATCTCTTTTGTCGTAAAGTTTTGTTTTCAATCAACCCTCGTTGTCAATTTCTAGATGTAAGTCAAGATATGAGGCCGACTTAACGGTATATGTTATAACGGTATATATAGTGATATAACGGTATATATAGTGAGAGGGTAAGCGCTTTAGAACCAGGTTTAATCCACCGTTTTCTACATTTGAAAATGCCTGTACCAAGTCAGGAATATGACAGTTCTTGTCCATTCGTTTTTGATGCGTTTTGTTATTTGATTTTGCCATGTGATTATGGACTTTCCTAATTGATTTTCCTCTGAGTTCAGTATTTTTGTGATTTTACTTTGTATCCTTTAAAATATCAGGGCAGATATATGGTGACCTAATGAATAATTTTCATGTCAGATTTGCTCTAAATGCTTTGGTTTCAGAGATATGAGCCAAAAGCTGCATTTGACCCCCATGTACTATTCAAAACCATGTCGGCAATCTTGGTTTGCGGGTGGGGTCATCCGACACAATTTTAAAACTTGAGACACTTATGGTGATTGTGGACAAGTTCGGTTAAATTTTTCATTGTAGTTTTAGAGGAGAAGATTTTTGTAAAAGATTAAAAAAAAATATGAAAAAATAATAAAAATTGACTTTAACTCCTTATTTGACCATTTTGGTCAAGTTGACCTATTTGTACATCTTGATTTGTTGAACATTATTGCAGTTTACAGTTTTTCTTTATCTATAATAATGTTCAAGATAATCAAAAACAGAAAAATTTCCTTAAAATTACCAATTCAAGGACATCAACTAACAATAGGTTGTCCGATTCTTTTGCAAAATTTCAGGGCAGATAAATTGTGACCTGATAAACAATTTGTTCCGTCAGATTTGCTTTAGATGCTTTGGTTTAAGAGATATTAAGCCAAAAACTAAAATTTACCCCTATGATCTATTCTTAGCCATTGCAGCCATCTTGGTCGGTTAGCCGGGTCACCAGACACATATTTTGAACTATATACCTCAATAATGATTGTAGCCAAATTGGGTTAAAATTGGCCCAGTAGTAACAGAGGAGAAGATTTTTGTAAAAGTTAACGACGAAGAACGACCGACGCCAAGTGATGAGAAAAGCTCAGCAGGAACATTTTCTTCTGCGAGTTTATGATCAGCAATAAACGGGACGATTTCAACTTCCCAATTAACAATATCCCATTTCTACCAGTAACATTTCTACCAGTCTCTGCCCTTCGTATGGTGTTTACGTATCTCAATTGATATGTTATTATCGGACTTAATTTACAGGAGTGTGCTCCTTAAGCAGAAATTGCTCCAACAAAGTTATCAGGAGGACAGATTAAAATTGACACTCCGTAATTTTACGAACACCATCATGAATCTTTTGATCCATACGATGTTTTTTTGTCCAAACTAGATAAAGACATTTTTACCACATGTTAGATTCTGGTTTTTCATAACGTCGTCTATTCTTTTAATTGCCGAACGTGACTTATTCCCGATTGTGACTGTTTTGCGGAGTGTGAATTCGCATTGCTATAAGACGTGTTACGGTACTTTTCTATCCCAAATTCATGTATTTAGTTTTGCAGTTATATTTGTAATTCTCATCGGATTTTGTCAAATGTCTTGACGTCTTCTCTATTGTTGTGTTATGGTAAAGAAAGTTAATCACCGCCTTCATTTATTAGATTTGATTTTGTTCAACGTAATTTATACGATGTATTACGTTAGCAGTTTGATTCAGAATACCGGACATAGAATATAGGTAATTGTCTAATTGCTACCTCAGTTTTGATATTTATAAGTATTGCAATTTTCATTGTTATTAAATGTAATATCAGTACTTAGTACAGATTTGTTGGTTTATGTAATGTATCCAGTTAGTTTTGTTTTAGCTTTTTTTGGGTTTTTTCCTGTATTTAGTTAATACTTCAGTTTTATCATGTATATCTTTTATATAGTCATTTTACGAAATTAACTGTTTGCAAAAGTATAAATTATTCTAAACAATAACTTAAGGATGTTCGTATCACAAGCAGAAACGCCTGGCCGTATTTGGATCAGCTTTTTTGAACTTTTACTGTTCAACTTTGTACTTGTTTTGGCTTTCAGAAATTTGTATCTGGGCGTCACTAGTAAGTCTTGTGTAGAATAAACGCACTGGCGTATTAAATTTTAAATCTGGTGCCTTTTGTTAGCTATTATTCAATTGTTTTTGTGTCCAATATGTTCTCTTATTTATTTTTATTGTAGTCCTGTTATGTTGTTTTGTCATTTTAATGTTATATTTAACATTGCCATGAAAACAGGAGGTTTGGCATGCCACAAAACTAGGTTCAACCCACCATATTTTTTTTTAAATGTCCTGTACCAAGTCAGGAATGTGGCCATTTTTATATTATAGTTCGTTTCTGTGTGTGTTATATTTTAACGTTGTGTATCTGTTGAGTCGTTTGTGTCCGCTTATATTTGAATGTCAAATCACATTACCATAAGTCGTGAGACGGTACTTTTTTTATCCCAAATTCCTGTATTTAGTTTTGATGTTATATTTGTTATTCTCATCAGATTTTTTCTTATGCTTAGTTCGTTTCTGTGTGTGTTACATTTTAATGTTGTGTCGTTGTTCTCCTCTTATAGTTAATGCGTTTCCCTCAGTTTTAGTTTGTAACCCGGATTTGTTTTTGTCTATCGATTTATGAGTTTCGAACAACGGTATAATACTATTGCCTTTATTTAGACATCAAACCAAAATATTTGTTCAACAGGTCACACTTCTCACAATCTTCATAAACAATGTCATTAAAATCCTCATAGTTTATTATGTTTTGAAAAGAAGGAATACTAATTGAACTCTTATTCGACTTAATTAACATTTCAATTATGTTCGTTGATTTGGAGCATTACTCAATAAACACTGTGTCAGGATTGTGATGATAACATAGTATATAGTTATCAAAGGTTCCAGGATTATAATTTAGTACGCCAGACGCAACAGCGTATAATTTACATCAGCGTATAGCCAGTGTCATTATTATAATAACAACAGCGTATAATTTACATCAGCGTATAGCCAGTGTAATTATTGCAATGATAACAAAGTATAATTTACCTTAGAGTATAGCCAGTGTCATTATTATAATAACAACAACGTATGATTTACATCAGCATATAGTCAGTGTCATTATTATAATAACAACATTGTATAGTTTACATCAGCGTATAGTCAGTGTCATTGTAATGATAACATATATAATTTACATCAGCGTTTTGTTTATGTTATTATTGAGATGACAATATAGTATAATTAACATAAGCGTATAGACAGTGTCATTTTAATGATAACATATATAAATTACACCAGCGTATATTCAGTGACATTGTAATGATAACATATATAATTTATATCAGCGTATAGTCAGTGTCATTATTGTAATGATAACATAGTATAATTTACCTTGGCGTATAGTCAATGTCATTATGTGAAAGTATATTTTTTTTGTATATATTTTGAACGACAAAATTTCTTCCTATGTGACATTTTCATTTTCTGACTTCTAATAGTTATTCAAAAGTACCAGGATTATAATTGTATACGTTTATATAAATTTTTAAACACACCAAGCAATAAATGTGTTGGTTTTTTTTAATTTTATAGATGCTTTTTGTGCTTTTCTGTTGAATACGTGTTCGTTTGAAATTGTAATACGGTGATGACTGCTGTACCCATATTTTGACTATTTTACCTGTTATGTCTGTTTTGTTCACGCTTCGTTGTAGGGAAGTTGATACGACTGTCATATAAGTGAGAGGATTAGCGCTATAAAACCATGTTCAATCCACCTTTTTATACATTTGAAAATGCCTATACCATTCATTGCCAATTCATTTGATGTGTTTTATCATTTAATTTTGCCGTTTGATTAGGGACTTTCCGTTTTTGAATTTTCCTCGGTATCCAATATGTTTGTGATTTTGCTTTTTAGTGTTGGTTCTGTTGTATCGTAGCTCTTCTTTTATATTTGTGTTTCTTTCAGTTTTAGTTTATAACCCGGATTTGTTTTATCAATTTATGAACTAAGAACAGCTGTATACTACTGTTGCCTTTATTTATCATAGTAATGATAAAATGTTGTAATTTCCATCAACTTATAGTCACTGTCATTGTTATAATAACAACATAGTATAATTTACATACGCGTATAGTCAGTGTGATTATTGTAATGATAACATAGCATAATTTACATATGCGTATAGTCAGTGTCATTATTATAATGATAACATAGTATAATTTACATAAGCGTATAGTCATTGTCATAATTGTAATGATAACATATTATAATTTAAATCAGTGTATAGTCAGTGTCATAATTGTACTGATAACATATTATTATTTACATCAGCGTATAGTCAGTGTCAATATTGTAATGATAACATAGTATAATTTACATCAGCGTATAGTCAATGTCATTATTATAATAACAACAGAGTATAATTTACACCAGCGTGAGGCGTATAGTCAATGTCATTATTATAATAAGTCAGTTATATCATTCAGTAATAATTGATATTTTCTTGCTTTTTAAAGCTGCTGCTTGTGACGCCCTAAAGTTAGCTTTTGAAATTCTCGCAGTTTTTCTTTTTTCATAATAATTACTTTTACGTTTCCATTCTTTAACTTCTTCTTTCTTTTGCCGTTTGAAAAAGCCACACTGTAAAAGTAGTTTTAACATGTTAATATACCTATAATATAATACTACTGATGGTCAAATATCACATTTTGTTATATCAAGAGGAAACCGTAGAATGAATATATTCAATGTAGACAAATGTAAGTAGAAATTTGAGAAATTGACAATGAGGGTCGGTTGAAACCCGAACTTTACGACAAAAGAGATGATTTCAGCTTTCCAATTGTGCACTTTCCATTTCTAAGTAGCAACATTCTAGCAGCACCTGTATACGGGGTATATATCTCCCAATTGATACGATATAACCGTGCTTGCATTTCCTATCATGATGTTCATGATAGAGGGTTGCTGCTAACAAGGAAGCTAATAAACCAAGAGTTTCAAATGGTGAAGTTGAAATCATCCCTTCGTAAATTTTATGGACGCCATCACGAGTTGGTTGACCGTTATGGATAACCGTTTCACAAATGATATCGGATATGTTCCTCACGTCGTAAATACAATCCCCTTCCCTTTCACGAATGTGACCTACCGGATTAGACTATTTACCGCATTTGTTATCACATAAGCATCACGACGAATGCCACATGTGGAGCAGAATCTGCTTACCCTTCCGGAGCACCTGAGATTACCCGTAGATTTTCGTGGGGTTCGTGTTGTTTATTCTTTAGTTTAAAATGTTGTGGTATGTGTAATATTGTTTGGTCTGTTTGTCTTTTTCATTTTTAGCCATGGCGTTGTCGGTTTATTTTCGATTAATGAGTTTGACTGTCCCTGTGGTATCTTTCGTCCCTCTTTCATTAGGATACATAGAATATTTTTACAAATTTCATAGACCTACATCAAGTAAAACATACCCACCTTCTGTAGATGGTCACCAAGTCAAACATACCCACCTTCCATAGACCTAGGCCTACATCCAGTTAAACAAACCCCTTTTCCATTGACCAACAACAAGTAACATATGCCCACCTTTTAAAGACCTACACCCAGTAAAACATACTCACCATCCATAGAACTACACCCTGTAAAACATATCCACCTTCCTTAAAATAGACCAACACCAATTCTAATATGACGTCCTTATTACGCTTTGTAAACAAATCCGTGTTCTAATGAGCACAAAAAATAAGTTTGACACATGCGCATAAACTTATGTTTATATTAAAGTTATTTCCATCGTTATCCTATAAAATATATACATTCAAGTAGCTTACATAAACTTTTATAGTATATGTTATATCGAACAACATATATTTACCGTGCTGGTATTTTTCAAACTTATCAAATATGAAATGTAATGTATAGACACCTCGGGGAGGAAACGGGAACATCTAAACATTTTTACGGTATTTTCGTACGCTTCGACCTATAAAAATACTATATTTGTCCTATTAGAATCGAAATAATTCCTTCATGTCATGCTCTATGCTCATTTTAACATGGGTAGGCATTATATTTGACCACATTTTACACCTCGCTAACGCTCAGTGTAAAATATTGACAAATATAATGCCTACCCATGTTAAAATGAGCATAGAGCATGACATGAAGGAATTATTTCTTAATTAGAACATACCCACCTTCAATAGTCCTACACCAATTAAAACATACCCACCTTCAATAGTCCTACACCAATTGAAACATACCCATCTTCAATAGTCCTACACCAAGTAGAACAAACCCAACTGTAAAAGACATAAACCCAGTAAAACCTATCCATCTTTTACAGACCTACACCAAGTAAAACATGCCCACCTTCCATAGACCTAAATCCAGTAAAACATACCCTTGTTTCATAAAACTACACCCAGTAAAACATACCCACCTTATATAGACCAACACCAAGTTAAACATTAACACCTTAGCATTACAAGCAGTTAAACAAACCCACCTTCCATAGACCAACATTAAGAATAACATACACATCTCAATTGACCTACACTCACTAAAACATACCTACCTTTTCATAGACCAACACTCGGTAAAACATACCCATCTTCTATAGACCAATACGTAGTAAATATACATATCTTCCATTGACCTACATCCATTAAAACATACCCACCTTCCATATACCTATATCAAGAAAAACATACCCACCTTCAATAAACCTACAACCAGTAAAACATACCCACTTACATTGACCAACAACCAGTAAAACAAACCCTCCTTCCATAGACTAACACTCAGTAAAACATACCCACCTTCCATTAGACAAACACTCAGTAAAAAGTAAAAACACAAAAATAATGAACTCCGAGGAAAATTCAAAAAGGAAAGTCTCAAATCAAATGGCAAAATCAAAAGTTCAAACACATCAAACGAATGGATAACAAATGTCATATTCCTTACTTGGTACAAGCATTTTCTTAAGTAGAAAATGGTGGATTGAACCTGGTTTTATAGCTAGCTAAACCTCTCTCTTGTATGACAGTCGCATCAAATTCCATTACATTGTCAACGATGTGTGAACAAAACAAACACAATAAGTAAATTGTCAAAAATAGGGGCACAACAGTCAACATTGTGTTATCATCCTAATCACTATAAAAACAACAAATGTAACGAAGAAGCATAAAAAGAAATACATCATATTTAACATCCTCATTTTGATTATATTATACGATTTTATTTATCTATGTAAAATCTGCCCATAACGGATGGAAGGTTTTTAGAACTGGTGTAAAATTGTGTAAAACATACCCACATTCTATTGACCTACAACCAGTAAAACATACACGCCTGTCTGATAGACAAACAGTCAGTAACACATACCTACCTTCAACAGAAATAGGCCTACGTGTAGTATATCAAATCCACCTTCCATTGACCTACAACCAGTAAAACATACCTACCTGCCCGCTAGACCTACACCCAGTAAGATATACTTAACTTACATCGACCTGCAGCCAGTTAAACATAACAACCTTTCATAGACCTACAATCAGTAAACATACCCACCTTCCATAGACCTACAATCAGTAAGACATATACACCTTCCATTGACCAACACCCAGTAAAACATACCCACCTTCCATATTCTTACACCCAGTAAAAATACCCTCCTTCCATAGACTTACAATCAGTAAGACTTACACCCAGCAAAACATACCAACCTTCCATAGACTTACACCCAGTAAACATACCCATCTTCCATAGACTTACACCCAGTAAACATACCCACCTTCCATAAACCTACACCCAGTAAAACAAGAAGTACTAATCCACCAACACTGCTTCCAATTATAATCCATAGATTAATTTGTTCTGACTGTACTGCAATATCTGTAGGAAATATTTCACTTGAAACCTGTAAGTGATCACGTAAAACATGTTAAGCATTCATGCATTTGACTTAGGAGAAAACCCTATTCTATTTACGTTTTTGTGAACATATTGCCGCGTTGATGAGTTGCAGGCTTTTCAACTGATATTCACCGCTAGTGTTTGTATGTGTTTGTCCAAAGCAAATGATTTGTTATTGAATGATTACCGTAGAACCACCTTATCTGGGTTTTTTTGTGTTTTTCATTGTACACAAAGGCAATGGTATTCTCTGAAATAGTTGGACTGAACATGCTAATCCTATCATTGAACAAGAATGTGTCCTCACGAATGGCACATCTGCACCATCATTTTCTATGTACAGAGGACCTCAAAAATAGGATGAAATCTCTAATTTGGCATTAAAATTATACTTACTTCTATGCTCGAAGAATTGGTGGCGACGATGAGTTGTCTGTTACTGTTTTCACTCTTTAGTGTTGCTATACTTTTATAAATTATACCAGTCACCTGAACAAAATAATTGTAATCATAAATAGTGGTATACATTGTTGTAATGTATGGTCTTACATGTTTAACGCAGAAATATCATACTATTTACGCGGACTAGGATACAAATATTCAGTATCATCCAAAGAAATATGACTATTTTACTTGATATCCCTTTCGTGATACAGCATAAATTATAATATCAGAATATTGCTTGGAGTCTTCATATCAGATTTCTTATCCGCCAATGGTCAAAACATCAGCACGAGAGCCGATGCTTGAAGTGATGATAATAAATTACAGTGTTTATGTCCTGAAGTTGTGTATCGATTTATTTACGTTACAGTTTTGCTTAAGTTTGTGATAAAATATTTCTTTTGTTTGCATGACTTTTGTCGTCACTCAGTAATGATGCCTCTCGCTATCAAGTCTCTTACTTTTGTCGTCACTCAGTAATGATGCCTCCCGCTATCGAGTCTCTTACTTTTGTAGTCACTCAGTAATGATACATCACGCTATCGAGTTTCTTACTTTTGTCGTCACTCAGTAATGATGCATCACGCTATCGAGTTTCTTACTTTTGTCGTCACTCAGTAATGATGCCTCGTGCTATCGAGTTTCTTACTTTTGTCGTCACTCAGTAATGATGCCTCGCGCTATCGAGTTTATGACTTTTGTCGGCCCTCAGTAATGATGCCTCACGCTATCGAGTTTATGACTTTAACGACTAGTGGCGCAGAGAGAGGTACGATTCGGACGCTAGAGGATTTTACACTATTGTTCAACCTTATTTGTTTGTAATGAATTTGTACATCATTGAGGCAGTTTATGATATATACTGTATGCGCTGTCAACTACAAACACGTTTGATTTTGTCAGTTATTTACCGTGTAGCTCGCTGTTTTGTCAATTATTTACCGTGTAGCTCGCTGTTTTGTCAATTATTTACCGTGAAGTTCGCTGTTTTGTCAGTTATTTACCGTGTAGCTCGCTGTTTTGTCAGTTATTTACCGTGTAGCTCGCTGTTTTGTCAATTATTTACCGTGTAGCTCGCTGTTTTGTCAGTTATTTACCGTGTAGCTCGCTGTTTTGTCAATTATTTAACGTGTAGCTCGCTGTTTTGTCAATTATTTACCGTGTAGCTCGCTGTTTTGTCAATTATTTACCGTGTAGTTCGGTGTTTTGTTAGTTATTTACCGTGAAGTTTGGTCAGTTATTTACCGTGTAGTTCGGAGTTTAGTCAGTTATTTACCGTGTAGTTCGGTGTTTTGTCAGGTATTTACAGTGTAGTTCGGTGTTTTGTCAATTATTTACCGTGTAGTTCGGTGTTTTGTCAGTTATTTACCGTGTAGTTCGCTGTTTTGTTAGTTATTTACCGTGAAGTTCGCTGTTTTGTCAATTATTTACCGTGTAGTTCGGTGTTTTGTCAGTTATTTACCGTGTAGTTCGCTGTTTTGTTAGTTATTTACCGTGTAGTTCGGTCAGTTATTTACCGTGTAGTTCGGAGTTAAGTTAGTTATTTACCGTGTAGTTCGGTGTTTTGTCAGGTATTTACAGTGTAGTTCGGTGTTTTGTCAATTATTTACCGTGTAGTTCGCTGTTATGTTAGTTATTTACCGTGTAGTTCGGTCAGTTATTTACCGTGTAGTTCGGAGTTTAGTCAGTTATTTACCGTGTAGTTCGGTGTTTTGTCAGGTATTTACAGTGTAGTTCGGTGTTTTATCAGGTATTTACCGTGTAGTTCGGTGTTTTGTCAGTTATTTACCGTGTAGGTCGGTGTTTTGTCAGTTATTTACCGTGTAGTTCGGTCAGTTATTTACCATGTATTTCGCTGTTTTGTTTAACTGTTTAATTAACATATTTCTACATGAAAAACAATAAAAGCATCATGGATACCAGGACTAAATTTTGTTCAAAGTACAAAGCATTGTATAAAAAGATTCCATTTGAAAAAAAAAAGTATTAATTAATAAAAGGATGGCTCTTTTTAAAATAACTTATACAACAAATATTGATCGTTATTCTACAGAAAATGATCATGACTTACGGGTATTTGTTCTCCGAAGATATGTTTTGGAAAAAGTCGCTGGTATAGAGCTGTTTTGACTAACAGCAAATTCAAACAATCAGTTGATTACACTATCATCGATTATCGAAACATGATACTTAATTGAAATCACTTCCGAGGATCAGAACTTCGACATTTCCCCCTAGAAACAATGTACTCACCTTTGTAAAACTAAGTGAATCCTCTGATATATTCACTAGAACATCAAACTTATCTGTTTCGTCTTTCTCTAAGATGTCAACCTTTATTTCAATGATCGCCCATTTACTCGAATCAACTGTGCTACACGACTACAACAACATAGGTTTAACTTGATTAGTATGTTGTCCCTCACTTAGGAAAGATGAATAACTACAAACGTTATAAATCACAAGCAGAATTTAAATTGCATTACAAATCGAGAAAAAACTTCAAATACCCTGTACCACTAACCTGTCATTTATAAACTGGGCCTCAATCTCAGTACCAGAAGTATTAATTCAAAGACACTGTATCACTCACTTTGCATCTGTATACAGGGTTCCAATTTGAGTATTGGTAATGATAAATCATGACATCGACGGTCTAAAGTTTCAGCTTGCATCTATATACAGTTATGTTTAATCATATTCTCGAAAGAATTTAGTTTGGTATTATTCAGCTCGATGTCATAGATATTATCTCAATGAACTGCTAAAATATTTCTAATTTGTCAAAAACAATAGGTACGTACAGAAAATGGGCAATATGTCAAAGAGATGACAACTTGACCAATAGCAGTAACAACAACATGGTCTTCAACGCATATAGCTCCAGCTGTCGAAATAAACTTTAAATACCAAAAAAAGAACAAATATGAATAAGAGACAAGTTTGCAAGTAAACTCGATTCCTAACAATCAAACAAACATGTACAATAAAAGTAAAGTGTAGACGGTGATACTGCTTTCATCACTTACAATTTCCTTAATTGTTCGTTTTGATTGTTGTTCTTGGCTGAGCATCTGATTCGTCTCTCTCCGTCTTCGACTTTGTGTTGATTGATTTGTTGTATTACTAGACGTAGACGGTATAGTTGAACCTTGAATTGTTGTATTACTAGACGTAGACGGTATAGTTGAACCTTGATTTGTAAAGGGTTCAGATGTCGTTAAATCAGTATCAACATGTTCCTTAAATGATTCGCCTGTAAATTCAACCACGCTCCATGTAATCCTCGAACTGTGTCCTGATATCTGTAATATAACGATAACTTGTTAAAGTACTTTCTAGATTAGTAAAGTTAATAATGGTTGTTTTATGTTATATACTATCATTTCTGGTATAAATAAAGGCAACTGTAATATACCGCTGTTCGACATTCATAAATCGATTGAGAGAAAAATCAAATCCGGGTTACAAACTAAAAATGAAGGAAACGCATCAAATATAAGAGGAAAATTACGACACAACATTAAAATATAACATACACGGAAACGAACTATAATCAACAATGGCCATTTTCCTAACTTGGAACAAAACATTTTAAGAAAAGAAATGGTGGTATGAACCTACTTTTGTGGCATGCCAAACCTCCCGCTTTAATGGCATTGTTAAACATAACATTAAAATGACAACATTATATTATAGGAGATTATCAAGAGTAGCTTTAAGCTTTAGTTTTATTCTTAGATACATGATTTAATCTTTACAAATGATATTTACTTTAATCGCTATGAGTAACTGCAAGTACTCTAATATCTGTACTTAGTGTCTTTTGTTTTTTTGTAAGTTGCTTTTGAGGCGTGGATCGTTAGTCCTTTTCAACTGAATTTTTATGGCAGTCTCAACAAAGTGTTGTTGTCATTCTGTTGTGTTTATTGTTTTGATGCTAGTTATCGTTTTTTATTTTGTTTTTAAATCTGTTTAGATGCAATGTTTATATCTAACATGACGGGATATTAGTGAACGATCTTTCTTACGAGAGCTTTAGATCGTTAAGAGTACCAAGACATGTACACAATGAATAAATTGACTAATTTTACATTTGACCGAGAACACACCTATTTGGGTGTATTTATTTAAATGACAAAAATTGCGAGAGCACAATCAGAATGTATTATTTTAGTACAGTCAACTACTATTTGGGTAAAATTAGCAAGTTATGAAAGCACTTTTTTTAAAGAAAGGCGACAGTAGTATACCACTGTTCAATAGACTTAAATCGTTTGAGGGAAATCAAATCCGGATTACAAACCAAAACTGAAGGAAACACATTTACTGTGAAATGAAAAACGGAACAATATAATCACTAATCTGGAACAAAAAGTCAAACGCCAGCATACATAAACACTATTATATTCCTGACTTGATAGAAATTTTAAAAAATGGCGAGGGGATAATACCTCTCTTATATAAATGTGAATATACTGTAGAAATCGGATAAGCAATCAAAACACTGAAGTGTGATGGTCACACTAAAGTGCGATAATCTGCAACGAAGTTATGATCTAATCACTGATGTGCAATAAAAGAGGGACGAAAGATACCAAAGGGACAGTCAAACTCATAAATCTAAAACAAACTGACAACGCCATGGCTAAAAATAAAAAAAGACTTAAAAGTTTATATGACGCTTGTTTTAAATCTTCAAATGTCTTTATTTTTGTAATATGAATAAGGCCGTCAGTGTTATCGTTTGAATTGCTTCACATTGTCATTTCGGGGACTTAAATAGCTAACGATACGGTATGGGCTTTGCTCATTGTTGTCGGCCGAAAGGTGACTAATAGTTGTTTATTTCTGTGCCATTTTGGTCTATTGTGGAGCGTTGTCTCATTGGAAATCATACTTAATCATCTTTGTTTATACTTATTATTATGTTATTCATAAGTGTATATATGTCATGATACCAATCTCTATATCAGATATGACAGGTAGACAGACTTCTATTGGTCAATTGCTCAGCAGACTTTTTAAGTTACCTGTATCATTTCTTTTGTCATCATACTAATTCTTATATCTGATTTGACAGGTAGACAGATTTTTATTGATCCATTATACTGATGACTAGGACCTTTTAAGTTACCTGTATCATTTCTTTTGTCATCATACTAATCCCTATATCTGATTTGACAGGTAGACATATTTCTATTGATCCATTATACTGATGACTAGGACCTTTTAAGTTACATGTATCATTTCTTTTGTCATCATACTAATTTCTATATCTGATTTGACAGGTAGACATATTTCTATTGATCCATTATACTGATGACTAGGACCTTTTAAGTTACCTGTATCATTTCTTTTGTCATCATACTAATCCCTATATCTGATTTGACAGGTAGACATATTTCTATTGATCCATTATGCTGATGACTAGGACCTTTTAAGTTACCTGTATCATTTCTTTTGTCATCATACTAATTCCTATATCTGATATGACAGGTAGACAGATTTCTATTGATCCATTATGCTGATGACTAGGACCTTTTAAGTTACCTGTATCATTTCTTTTGTCATCATACTAATTCCTATATCTGATATGACAGGTAGACAGATTTCTATTGATCCATTATACAGTGGGCTAGGGCCAGCATTCTTTATATCGTAGGTATGAACGAAATTAACTATATCGTTCTCTATGATGGTTAACTGATCTGGTCTCGATATTCTGTACGAGATAAAATAGTTAATAATTATATGCAATTAATGGAACTGAAAAGTCTATCGTGTTTTTTTTCAAATTAATAGTTGAAAGAATGATAAAACTAGTGAACAACGTGGGTGATCATTGTCCCTTGGACTGTTATACATTATGTTAGCTTTCAAAACACATCTAACATTCATAATGCGTGTCGGAGTCACGGCTTGGTATGATTAATTACCAAATGTACACATATCACAAATTTAATAATACTTTTAGATATTTGGATGATATTTTGACTCTCAATAATGACGACTTCAGTATGTATATTAAAGAAATTTGGTGACCTTCTACTATTGTTTTTTTTTCTACGGTCGAGTTGTTGTCTCTTTGACACATTCCCCATTTCCATTCTCAATTTTACATCAAAGATATCAGGTAAGAAATTTGGTATTTGCGCCGGACGCGTGTTTCGTCTACAAAAGACTCATCAGTGACGCTCGAAAAAGTATAAAAGGCCAAATTAAATACGGAGTTAAAGAGCATTGATAACCATAAAATCATAAAGGTTTTGCCAACTACAGCTAAGGTAATCTATATCTGAGGTAATAAAGGGGAACCTAAAAATGATAATTACCTATGACGGTGTTTCAGTTTCGGTGCGTTAATATATGCAACCCATTATGTGTTCTTAGAAATAAACTTATAAAATCACTTACACTTGCAAAACATTAAGTAGCTGATTTGTATTATCGGTAACCAAATATGATAAACATCGATATACAACTTTGCATTGCTCTTATCCTGTTTGCATCGATAAATAACACCTACCCATTTAATTGTACACTGACATGCAATTTCACACTAGCAATTAATTTCCATGAATTATCCGATATATCCATATCGGTACTGGTGGCCTCTACAAATGTGCTAAAGATTAGCTGCTGATCAAAATTACCAAGATTGTCGCCATCTTTAATCAATAAGTCACGTGACACTGTGAAGCGGGCATTGAAGATGACGATTTGTTGCTGAAATAATGTATTTCTCAGATCACACTGAACGTGTGTCTCATTGTTTTCGTCAACAATATTTCTACAGTCTACAGGCTCTGTAACTTCATCTGTCGGCTGACTAAATCCAATATATCTGGTATTGTTAGATATCTCAATAGTTATCTGTGTTCCATGTGACTGGTCCCCTTTGTTTGTCACTTTAATGGTAACAATTACTTCAGAAGTTACTCCTAATACAATTTCGTGTGGATTCAATGTGGCTTCAATCCTTAGGTCAGGATGACATGTCCCATTACAACCTGTTGAAAAGTTAGCCTGAAACAAAACAAATATCTTTTATTATAGTTTCTTTCGTCTTTGTCTGACTGTTTTCTAAAATTATCCGACTATGAATTCTAAATTATACCAAAAAAAATAAGGTTTCGACTCCATAAGACAAAACTGACCTTAGAATACTTTTGCTATGTTTTATAGTCTCGTTTGGTCATTCAGCTCTTCAACTGTTTCGGTTCTTATAATACACCCTTGGTTTTCAAATATTGGGCCTTCAACGTTCCTGATGGAGTTAAATCAATCTTTATATAAAAAAAAGATTTAGTATGATTGTCAAAGAGACAATTCTTTACAAGAGACAATCGACATAGATGTTAACAATCATAGGTAATTTCGGCCTTTAACAATGATCGAATTCCATACTACATAGTGAGATTTAAAAGGCCCCGTATGACAAGTGTTACACAATTTGAACGGGAAAAAATTAAATGTATTTATCAATGAATAAAAAGCAAATTCAGATACGGAAACATATAACAACCATTGAATTACAGTTTTCTGACTAAGGACAGACACATACACAAATGCGCTCGAGACGCATGAAATTTAAAAAACGATGTTTACATTTTTATAAACACTTGGTCGAGACCTATGTCATTATCAGCTCAGTAGGCAGTTCTTTGGTTATTGCTATGATTAGTCACAACACTAATAGGTATCACTTTGTATATACAGCTGTTTTCCAAACTACGCCTCTTTTGGGGAGATTTAGAATATTCATAGATGATTAATTTTGTTAACATACTGGTTACCAGTTCTGATCTGTAGGTTGCATATCATAGAGACATAACTCGGGAATGCTACCAGTAAATATACATGGGAATATTGTTATATTGAAATATGTGGGAACCTTACAGTCGAGGTAGAGGTAGTTAAGAAATTTAGTGTTAGTTTAAATTCTTAGAAGTTCGGAGCATATTAACGTTGAAAATATGCCGCACAGCCCTATATGTTGACCTTTAACAAATATAGTAGTGCATGTGAACTTCCCATTCTTGGACATGATGTTTTAAAACTTCATAGTAAAAGTGGTAGAGTTTTTGCCGTAAATGGAGTTCCAAAATGCATTGTCAATATTTAAAGAAATGCAACCTATAACGCATTTATAAATTTATTATTATGAAGAATTAAGATTTCAGCATGTCTGGTGAAGTAAAATCCAGAACACCGCCTGGGAAGCAAGAAATTAAATATTCTAATGCAATTATTTTGTATCAATGATTCTGATTGGATGACAGTTATCGTAAAATTCTCTATCTCCTTCTCCTGTCTCCGCTCCGTGTCGCCAGGTAAACTAAATTTGCGACAGTAAAACTACCTATGGACGTCCTTAAAGCTTCAAATACAATACAGTTATCTCTTAATTTTGTCGGGGTGAATTAGAGTTCCCGACGGTATCGCAAATTTAATAAGGTTGTTCTATACTGACATTTCTCTGATTATAATTACATTTATCATTTAAAAGTTAATAACAAACTAAAAATAACAAGAGAAATAACTCCAAGTTTAATTACAGAAGAGAGAAGATTTTGTTGTTGTGATTTATATTCTCAATCTTTACTTATGTCTTTTGATTTCCATAGTCTGATTTGGTCTTGTTATCAATTTTAAGATGGTGTCCTGTAAGCAACTGTGACATTTTAACTGAAAATGGCAGGACAGGTAAATCATGCATATAAGAGGGACGAAAGATACCAGAAGGAGAGTCAAACTCACAGATAGAATATAAATTGACAACGCCATGGCAAAAAATAAAAAGACAAACACACAATAATAGTACGGAATAGAAGACACAACATAGAAAACTAAAGACTGAACAACACGAGCCCCACCAAAACCTTGGGGTGATCACAGGTGCTCCGGAATGGTAAGCAGATCCTGATCTACATATGGCCCCCCTAATGTTACAAATCCGGTAAATAGTCTAATTTGGTAGGTCACATTCATGAAAACATTTGTGATGACGTGAGATACACCCATTTCAGTCAAATTTGGAAATGATGGGGGTGCGTTTGTTTTGTTACTGTAGTTATCAGGATTTGTTTGCATGTTTGTTCTGAATTGATCTCACGATTGGAACATCGCTCGTATTTATTAAGAGCAGCTAAAGTTTTTTCATCTTTAAAATTGTCCTGTACCAAGTCAGGAAAATGGCCATTGTTATGTTATAGTTAGTTTCTGTGTGTGTAAAATTTTAACGTTGTGTTTCCGTTGTGTCGTTTGTTTTCTCTTATATTTGAGTGTGAATTTACATTACTATAAGACGTGTCACGGTACTTTTCTATCCCAAATTCATGTATTTGGTTTTGATGTTATATTTGTTATTCTCATCGGATTTTGTCTAATGTTTAGTCCGTGTCTGTGTGTGTTACATTTTCATGTTGTGTCGTTGTTCTCCTCTTATATTTGATTTCCCTCAGTTTAAGTTTGTTACCTCAATTTTGTTTTTTGTCAATAGATTTACGAGTTTTAAACAGCGGTATACTACTGTTGCCTTTATTTAAAGATGTGACTACTTTGTCATTTCTGGCTTAACCAGTTTTAAAATAACGTTTATAACGTAGACTTTCATCTGCGCCATTTGTATTTTAATCGATTCAATCCCTTACACCTATACCTATCAAGATACATTACATACTGAGTCTCTGTTGATTGTAAGAGAATTGTCCAGTACAGGTTGAACTTCTCCCAGTAGTGGAGTATCACTAAGTCTGTACGTTGTTTCCATAACTAATTCTTCTTCCAGCGAAGCAAAAAACTGTCTGTCCACTGCCTAATAGAAGCAATATTCTTTATATTTATTTATATTTATATAATTGTAGATGTATATATTAAAAAGATGAATCCTAACAATGTAGTATAGTCTAATTCCTATACACACAATTTCAGTACATTGTTGTCATGAAAATTCCACTGCAGGATCGTATTGATAAACCCATGATGGTCGATATACACCCAAATATGAATCGAATAGAATGTTTACCCGACCTTGAGTCAAAGTGTATATACACCTACCATCGGGTCAACAGAATTAAATCTTAACCTACGGGTCTACCAGGATCGGGGGCTTTAACAGTTACACCTACTATCGTGTTCGTGTTTGCATCCAATATTGAGTACACTAGGATTAACACCAGCCACTCGAAAATACAAAGTCAGTTGTATACAGATATTTTGGCAGGGAGCATGTATGGTATTGTAAGTAAGTATGGAGTAATAAAATTTCATAGTCAAAAATAACAGACAATATTATAGTTACAAACACAAGTAAATAAAACACGAAAAATCAGGTCCTACTCATAAATGTACTCAGTGCATATATATAATCTCTGGTAAGTAACTTTCGTTGGTGTAACTTTATAACAAAAAAAGCGAAATGGTTATTCAGACAAACATGATGATGTCCGTAGAGATTATAAAATATATTTTATAGAAAACGATATTTGCATTACGACAACTACGGAGGAAAATGATGATTTTGAGTGTTCATAGATAAAGCAAATGAAATTGGTTCAAGCTAAACGGTCGCCTTAACTTACAAAAAGATTATTCGATGTGAATTCATTTTTCTGACATACCTTTGAAGAATTAATTTATGGTATTTTTTTTGACGTTTTGAATAGAGGAGGTAGATACCAAGTTTCTAAACTCATAAGAGGAATAATCACTGACATAGCCATATTGATAAACAAAACAATAACCAAAAGACGAACATTTTAATAAAGTACTCCTTAGAAAACTGAAAATCAAACAACAATCCTACAACCCAAATTGGTCAGTGATCTTGATCTGAGTTTTTTTTAGTTTGTTTTGGTTGGTATTGTTCCATATTTACTATTGTACTTTATTCTTTTAATTTTGGTTTCTATTATTACGCCGTTTTTATTTTTGTCTTCGTGAGAATTGGTTGAATTCACCTCTGATTTTTATCACTTACTTGGATTTTTTTCTTTTCTTAAAAATATAAATAGTTTTACAAACCATCACAATAGCGTAGTACTCCATACATGATTCTGACAAATGTTTAACTTGAAATCTTTTTCTTTCTAAGTAACCACTTCCAAATTCTTCTGTGTCTGATGAAAGATGAACCCGAGACGGTTTACTTGGTGATGACATAGTTCTCAGAACATCCGAGCTTAGATTATAATCAACCACTAGGAATTAGAAATACAAAGGTACATTTGATTAAAATAGAATATTGTTCCATGCTGTATCAATTGGTAGCATATTCAATTGTTATCAACAGTGCAGTTATGCTCTCATTACCATTTGTTTTGTTTAATCAAAACCTATTGTTAGTAAAATCTGTTTTATTTATACAGCTGACGGAGAAAACAAACTTCAAGTAATAGCCTATCCTTCGTAGAAAAGGTTTAGATCGCATTCGATATACCTTTTTGTTCGCTTGTTACTGTGTTCACCATTTACCATAAATAGATCGTGTAAAGGTTAACGTTTTATACTCACAAATTGAATCCGGAACTGAAACACCAGAGTAGGAAAAGCACAGTCTAACTGTCACACATGGCCTGTATAATTCATCTTGACATTTCAGTTCAGAGGAGTTCAGAGGTATATCAGATGGGGAAATTTCAATAGTATTGTTAAGCTTTATAATAGGTCTGCCTCGTAATACGGTTACAGTATTTGACATGTAAGATCCCACTAAGAAATCTAAAAGAAAATAAGTTACTATTATAATCGATTGTCTGCAACATAAACACAACTGACCCAGAGGCATTCAAGGAACAGCAGATATTTCCAAAATAATTCAATTTAAAAATATGAGACTGCTGAATAATAAGAAGGTTTTATTATTTTCACTCCTTTTGGAATGCCCCATTTTTATGTCATTTCAAAGTTCATACATAAATGATAAATATGCAAATGCAATTCGTGTTTTTTACCAAATTATATTGTTGGAAGACTATTATAGGAAAACTCTCAGAATTCTGTAGTTAACCAAATTCATCATTAAAATATTCTTTATTGTGTCAACCAAAAGTTAAATAACGGAAAACACGAACTATAAGGAATTCTTTTTAAAAAGTCAATAACCAAATAGCAAAATCAAAGGCCAGAAACACATCAATCGAATAGATAACAACTATTATGTTCCTCACTTAGTACATTCACTTTGTTATGTTTCAGGACTACAACTGTTATAACCCAATATATATTATATGTCGGTGAGACAAACACGTATATCGCCTGATTGCATTATAATTTTTCTGTAATTCTTATCAGGTTGGTCCTTTTCTTGACTGATTATTTATTACTATTTAATCAACGTGTGGTTTAATCCACCATTTTCTGTTATGAAATACCTGTACCAAATCATGATAATGTCAGTTGTTTTCCATTCGTTTTGATGTATTTGAGCTTTTGATTTTGACAAAAAGTCAAATCACAAAAATACTGAGCTCAGAGGAAAATCTAATCGGAAAGTCCATAATCACATTGCACAATTAAATGACGAAACACATCAAAAACGAATGGACAAGAACTGTTATAATCCTGACTTGGTACAGGTATTTTCAAATATAGAAAATGGTGGATTTAACCTGATTTTATAGCGCCAACCCTCTCACTTTGATGATAGTGAAATTAAGTTACATTTACAATGAAGCGTGAACTAAACAGACATAATAAATAAAATAGTCAAAATATGAGTACAGCTGTCATCATCGTGTAACAATTTTAAAAGGAACAATTTAACAGAACACAAAAACATCTATCTACAAACATATTCATTGATTCGCGTGTCTGACGTCAGAAATTTTTATACATCACATATATTTTTCGTTCAATGTATACATGGTATAAACAAACAATTTTAAAATAAGGACATTCCGTTTTGGATTTTCCTTGGAGTTCGGTATTTTTGTTATTTAACTTTCTATGAATAAATAATAACGATTAAATAAATTCTCGAAACATCTTTCTTCATTACCTTGATAATTGTTATTGTCGATGTCATATGCAGTAGAAATGTACCAACCAAACGACTGTAAGTTACTGCTTATATCTACAGCTTTAATTTTCTGTGTGAATGTTAGTTCAGTAAAACCACCGTGGTAGATATATACAGCCCCTTTATTACTATCCTCATACGGTGCACCAACGGCTACATCTGTGAAAGGATAATATATAACCTTCTTGAGACATGGATATTAGATACTACTTTTTGTTTAAATTCATTTTTATATCGATTAAACCGTTGGTTTTCCCGTTTGAATGGTTTTACACTAAAAAGTTTTGAAATCCTTTATAGCTTGTGGTTCAGTGTGAGCCAAGGCTCCATGTTGAATGTCGTACTTTGACCTATAATAGTCTACTTTTATAAATTGTTACTAGGATGGAGAGATGTCTCATTGACACTCTATCCTATATCTATTGAATTTAGAAGCGGTTGAAAAAAAACTTTACGACAAAAGAGATTATTTCAGCTTCAATGTTTTACTTCCCATTTCTACGTAGCAATATTCCAGCCAGCAGCGCCTGATAGAGGATAGCTGTCTACTCTGAAGTTATTTAACCAGGACTTTTAAATGATGAAGTTGAAATAATTCCTTCGTCAATTTTACTGACGCTATCACTAGTTAATTGACCGTTAACGAATATCCGTTTCATAAATGATAGCAGGATCAACTTTCTGGATCACATGAGATCTCTCCCAGTAATTTTAGGGTTTCAATTTACTAAGTCTTTGGCTTTCTATGTTGTGTGTGTGTGTGTGTGTGTGTGTACTATTGTTTGTCTGTTTGTCATTATCTTTTTAGCCATGACGTTAAAATTGAGAATGGAAATGGAGAATATATTAAAGAGACAACAACCCGACTAAAGAGCAGACAACAGCCGAGGTCCACCAACGGTTCTTTAATGCAGCGAGAAGCTTCCGCACAGGAAGCGTACTTCAACAATCATACAATACTAACAAAGGCCAGAGTCTCCTTACTTGGGACAGGCGCAAAATGCGGCGGGGTTAAACATATTAAAACGATTCAATTAAACTCATCATAGATACCAGGATTGAAATTTTATACTAACACCAGACGCTCGTTTTGTGGAGAAAAAAAAATCATCAGTGACGCCTTAATTAAAAATGTAAAAAGACATTTTTTTTTGTTATCAAATACCAAACTGAAGAGCTAACGAGAAAGCAAACGGCCTATTTTGTGAATGAATTGATGTAAAATTGAAAACGGAATGGGGAATGTATCAAAGAAAAATGAATGAAAAAAATGTAACACGTTAGCAGACTACAACCACTGAATTACAGGCTTCTTACTTGGGACAGGCCCATTAATACAGAATGTGGCAGGATTAATATTTTAGCGGGATCCCAACCCTCCCTTGCCCTGGGACAGTTGTGTCAGTACATGCATCTAAGACTTAATTTTATTTTAATGTTTCTTTTCGACTTATGAGTATGAATGACACTATGGTATCTTCCGCTCCTTTGTCTTTACAGTAAACGAAGACTGAATTAAAAAGTTCCATTTCTAAACTAACTGCCCGTGGTACCCTTATATCCAACTTTATTTATTATTATACCTTTCTGTGCTGTATAAATCGTCCCCATTCTGACATGCAAAATACCAAAAAAATATGATAAAAGAGATGATTTTTCACTTCCTATCGTTATTTATCCATTTTTAGATGGTGACGTTCCCTTGTCACCATCTTACGGTATTTATATATCTCAACTTGTACGATTCGCTCGTGTATGTTACAATGTTTTAGATTTTAACGAGGGAAATTTATGTATTACTGAAAAATTATTACACCAGGGTTTTCGATATCATAAACTAGTCAAAACATTTACTAAATTTTTATCATCGGTATAAGGACATCATTCGTAAATATAGCTAAACATGAAGACTTCTTATACGTTTAGGTATTTCACATCCAATTTTTTTTGGAAATATTCTTTATAAAGCACAAAAATAACAGTATTCACCGCAGAAACTAACTTAACCCTTAAATAAACTTATTAAGAAGGGTGTAGTTACGATACTGTTGTCAGGTCATTAAAGATTGCATATATTTGCGTTAATATTGATTCACTTATAGGGTCTTTGCATCGGAACTAAACACATTTATTCAAAAACCAGTTGTTGGCATGACACGGGTAATGTTCTTCTCATAAATTTATGATGGTATGATACTACACCCCCAACGGGAAGGATTGTGCCTGATATTCATATGATAAAATCATAATCTTTCAATCAGTTTAATTGAAGTCTGGAGCTGGCATGTCAGTGAACTGCTAGTAGTCTGTTGTTATTTATGTCATTTTGTTAATTTTCTTTGGTTACATCTTCTGACATCAGACTCGGACTTCTCTTGACTTGAATTTTAAATTTACGTATTGTTATGCGTTTACTTTTCTACATTGGCTAGAAGTATGGGGGAGGGTTGAGATCTCATAAACATGTTTAACCCCGCCACATTTTTGCGCCTGTTTTGCGAAGTCAGAAGCCTCTGGTCTGTGTTAGTCTTGTATTATTTCAATTTTAGTTTCTTGTGTACAATTTGGAAACAAGTATGGCGTTCATTATCACTGAACTAGTATATATTTGTTTAGGGGCCAGCTGAAGGACGCCTCCGGGTGCGGGAATTTCTCGCTACATTGTAGACCTGTTGGTGACCTTCTACTGTTATGTTTTCTATGGTCGGGTTCTTGTCTCTTTGATACATTCCCCATGTCCGTTTATAATTTTACTTCAAATCATCTCTGTTAATCTACTGGTGAACTGCTATGCTGTACCAAATTGCTATCTTTTTGGCTAAAGTTCCCTTATTTTTGTCCTTGTTTAAATTTCTGATTATCTACATGACTGTTTTTAACCATCCAAATTCTGACTAATGTATTCTCATATGTGTCATTGATTTTATCTCTGATACACTACAGTCATGTACCAAATAACGGACATTTTGAAACACACATCATTATATTCATTTGAATCTGTATCAGCGCTACAATGCAGTGATCTACTGTGATATACGTACCCTTATATCCATCTTTATTTACGTCTCCTATACACTGTAGTGCTGTACCAAATCGTCCCCATTTTGTCATTCCGTGCAAATCTTGTCCACTCACTTTGAGAAGTACATTTGACTGTTCATATGTAAAGAAATATCATACATAGACATATAAGGCTATCTTTGGTTAATGCAACATGTACATTTTTTGTGTACAATTAGGAGTTTAGTATGTATGGCGTTCATCATCACTGAACTGATATATATATATTTGTTTGGGGGTCAGCTGCATTAAAGACTTGTTGGTGATATCATGATGCTGTCTGCCCTATGGTCGGGTTGTTGTCTCTTTGACACATTTCACATTTTCATTCTCAATTTTACATTTCATAAAACGGGAATACAAAGAGGTAATTCCCTTACAAATATCACTAACCATGCCTTTCAAGACAGTAAATAGCATTATAGTCGAATAACAATGATTAAAAAAATAGGTAACAAGTCAGACGTTGTTTTAGAAGACGTTATTATAATGTTTGTTATTCGTAAGCTTTGAAACAACGAAACAGATCTACCGTCCAAATGTTTTATACGTTATTTTTTACACTTTGGAAGAAGACACCGATTGACTGTTCATACTCACGTGTCGACAACCTAATATGTAGCGCTGCTGTACTGATAGAAAATACGATTGATACTTTATTTGTGAAAAGTCGATGCTTAAACCATGATACTTTTGTTCCAACCGTTAAATCTACTTACATCTGTATCCCCATTGTATATGTAGACAACACCTGAATCTATTACGTCATTGGTATATTGGAGAGGTGCTCCGATAAGTAAATCATCTATTCCATCACCATTTATATCGTCAAAGACAATAGAACTCCCAAATCCACTTCCAGACTGTTACAAGAAAAAAATCATAACGGACTCATTTATTTTCGAAGGTAAAGAAGATTCTATTTTCGTGAACATTGGATTTGGCGTTTTTAAACTAGTCTGCATACAAGCCTATCTAAACATGGTATTTTGTTGAACAAATAAATCCGTAGTGTCCATGAAATCAAGGAAAACTTGGTTTAACATGACTAATAATGAAACGACAGTACTAGTGATGTAATCTGCCAATATTTTGATAGTATTTTACACGTTTAAGGTTTATCCATTGACTACGTTACGTCGGAACTGCAATTTGCATATCTTTGTATTTGAACTGTGATGAATATAGTTATAAAAGGTAGCAATCTTACAACTTGATACGCCAGACGCGTGTTTTGTCTACATCTATACATAAGACTCATCAGTGTGACGCTCAAATCAAAATATATATAAAACCAAATAAGTACGAAATTAAAGAGAATTGAGGACCAAACATTCACAAATATTGTGCCAAATACAACTAAGGTAATCTATGCATGCTGATGAAAAGTGGACGCAAGTACAGTTCTATTCGTCTTCCATTTTTAGAAACCAGAAATACTTGTCCAATCTTTTAATTATCCACGGGTTTGAATATTATCGTTTTATAATTGTTAGTTCTAAGAATATTATTCATACTATTTGTAACAATCATTGTATATATAATAACGACTTTAGAAACGCAACACTCATTTGTTGATTTTTTTTACCAAATCTTTTTTGATTCTCTTTAAACTACTTTTCATGCTTATCATGCTTCTTTCTCCTTACAAAAAATCAAAATCTGACTTACCTTTGGTTATTGAACATACCGAATTTTTGAAGTCGCACGAATTTCTTAGAGGGAATTTTTTGTCCCTTTAAAGATTGTTTCAGTTTTTTGCTCTGTGAAACAGTTTTTTCAATCCTTCGCCTTACTTAAATTTTTTTAATGTTACATCTCCATTTTTCCAATACTGAGAAATAAAAAAATTGACTTCAGAAACTCGTCCTACTGTCCTTCCGACAACGATACAAGTACAAAAGATTTGTTGCTGGCCATAAATGAACAGATCAACGCGTAGTGACAATGAAACATCAACATAATTTGATTATGCAACGTCATTTGCCAGACATGTTTACGGCCGCAACGTCAACTGCTAACCAAATTGCCGAGTGCCATTGAGTACAGATTCATGCCATAAATGTTTCCCCTGAACTTCATTGCCAAAAAATTGACTGAAGGAAAACCCGTAAAGCCCTCAAGTCCCATCCGCCTAATTGCCAAAATCAATTAATGGGTTGAACAAATGCAAAATCAGAAGGTGTAAAACAGAACTCAATATATGTCAGACAGAATTTGTTGACCTTTCTGACAATCATTTTGGCGTTTGTAACAGGCAGTCAACGCTTTTGACGTTGACACATTCGTTCAAAAATAACTGGAAAATAATCTAGTGTTGCGTTTCTAAATTCGGTCAGTATATATTTACAGAAAATATATCTATGTGCATTTATGAACTTATATAGTCATATGGGATAAAATATCTGACGACACATAAAACACATTTAAATTATACTATTCATAGTGTATAAACTAAACAGAAACATTTAAATCTATTGTTAATATTGTATAAGCCAAAACATACCTTTCGACCAGTAAACTGTTTCCTCAAATATAACTTCTTGTCAGTAAGTTTTAAACAAAAAACAAAAACCTATAACAAGACACAGTGCTGAAGTCAAAATGGAATATAAGCAAATATAAATATAATTAGTTATCGAAGGTACCAGGATTATAATTTAGTACGCCAAACGCGCGTTTCGTCTACATAAGACTCCTCATAAGTAAGATATGATATTAGTTGAACGTATAATACAGTCACTGTTTCTACTTACGAAAAAAATTTAAATCAAAAGGACAAATATTGTCATAACATTGCCTTTTATAGCATAAAAGTGATTTTAAACATGAATACAACAAAATGTAGCATACAACTATCAGCTTCCCATTTATACGTTACAATCGTATATAATAATATTATGAGTACACACAATTGTTTAAATAAGAGAAACAGTAGCGTACCAGTGTTCAAAAAGTCATAAATCGATTAAATAAAACAAATCAATGTTAGAAACTAAAACAGAAGGATATTTTTTTGCTTCGATTGTTTATGTGTATCAACATTCGGATGTTTGTGTGCGACTCCAGTCGGATATTGCTGCCATTCCAATGGTTTGTTTTTGAATAAGATGTCGTTCGTGTTTTGTACATAAATGTGTGTGCCACTCGAGTGTTTAAATGTTTCACAAATCTAGTGTTGATTGTGTTGCCGTTTGGGAATGATTGTAAGTGTTGCAATTATTTGCCTCACTACCCAAATTGAATTGTATACCGATTCTTTGGTACTTTTTTTTTAAAAAACAAAAAGCCTCAACTGTATTTAAAAACTGAACGGAAATTTAAAGTAGTTGTTATATCACCCTCTATAAGAATCGAATGGAGAAGACTGTACTTCTACATAATTGGGCTGTAAAGATAACAACTTACTGCCCCTACTATTCCACTGTCCAATATAGTGTGTGGGGCTCCTAATACAATAGCTTGTGTACAATTTCCATCCGAATCTGAAAGATTGCCTGTGCTGACAGAGTAACCTAGGATGAAAAGATAAAGTCTTTAAATGATTTCACAATAGCTATCTGACAGTTTGATATATACAGTTAGTTGTAAAACCTGGTGTACAACGATCATGTGTGCATGTTTTCACACTACGGCAGTTATATAATTGCAGTGTTGATTGTATAAAACCATGCCTCTTATATATGACGTCAAATGTATATGAGATAACACTGAAGTTCAAAATCGACATTTGTGTTGGTATTGCTTGCTTTGACATTAAATAAAATTACTCTAAAGCAAGTTGACAGGTATCTGTTATTTTATTTTTTTTATCATGAAACTGTTCAGAAAAAAATGGCGCCTTTCGAAAGTGTCTTATAGGTTAGCTGCGAAGTACAAAAGTTCCAGATTTTCCTACAAGAATATACATAAGTCAATGATGACTATGAAGAATTATATCTTATGATCCTAGACTACAAAAAAATGCAATCAGTGGTTTGATTATTTCTAACTTTTTTGCATAGGTTAAGAATCATTCAGAGTATTTTGGTAAATTATTCTTTATATTCTATTCCTCCCATGGTTTGTGGATAACACATATATACATTTGTACGTATGATATTAGATAGCAACAACATAGTATTTACTATTATTAAAAACCTGGGACACATCAAATATATCATCTGAGAAAAGCGCGTCAGACGCATGACATTTATAATGCGTTGTTTTAATTCTTTTATTGTAATATTTTCTAGTAATTTTGAAAACGAAACGTTCGTGTTTATATTACATGTATCTTCTCCAGACGAAGGCAGTTTGTAGGTGGTGTTTATATTACATGTATCTTCTCCAGATGAAGGCAGTTTGTAGGTGGTGTTAATATTACATGTATCTTCTCCAGATGAAGGCAGTTTGTAGGTGGTGTTAATATTACATGTATCTTCTCCAGATGAAGGCAGTTTGTAGGTGGTGTTAATATTACATGTATCTTCTCCAGATGAAGGCAGTTTGTAGGTGGTGTTAATATTACATGTATCTTCTCCAGATGAAGGCAGTTTGTAGGTGGTGTTAATATTACATGTATCTTCTCCAGATGAAGGCAGTTTGTAGGTGGTGTTAATATTACGTGTATCTTCTCCAGATGAAGGCAGTTTGTAGGTGGTGTTTTTTCCAATTATTGGTCATGTGTCTTTGCTCAAAGCATTTCATCATAAGATAGAGTTTCTCGTGATTACTAGTGAGACAGTATTGATGCAATTATGTCTTACCCATTAAGCTGCCATGCTTTAGACCGTCCTGTACTGTTTTTTCAGCAAATTCAAATTGAGTGAAGCTATCAAAAAAGTTATCCGTCGTTTTACCAGTATACTTTAAAAAGCCACCTGTTGGTATAATAATGTGCTTTTATTAGTTGCAGTTCAAACATATTTACAATCCTTTCAGTAATAAACAAAAACACATCTCGCTATAAATTCTTACAATACTGTGGATTCATTATTATTTGTTGAATGCCAACTTTCGTAAATTTCGTGGGTTGACTTGAGCAACGAGATAAAATGTTCAATGAATGACATAATTGTGAAGGCTTATTTAATGACCTGGGCAAACAACGAACTTAAATATCGTCGACCATGTAAGTTTGCCTTCATTCACAAAAATTGCTAACCACGTATATAAATAAATCCACGTAATTTTTTTTATTCTTACACCAAAGAGCTTATTAATGATAGTGAATATATTTCTATAATTGATATTTTTTCATCTGGTCTTCCGTAATTTCAAAACACTGGTGTAATGATACAATTAAACGTAACTTGGTAATGACTCGATCATGTAAATATCAGTCGAATCGAACTTTACTTCAGATTAAGATTCAAATGTTAGTGTTTAAATATATAATGTCTAATATAAAAGTTTGTAAACCAAAGTGCTTTCATAATTTATGATCTGAGAATTAAAGAAAATGTTTGTCTGATGATATTCAGAGGGACTTACAGTCAATCAACAATGGTTAAAAAATAGCAGATTTGTTTCAGAAATAACTGTTTGTTATTCTGTTCTGTCGTTCTGTGTTTTTTAGTCTCTTATAGTTGATGTGTTTCCTTTTCCTTCAATATATAACACGGATTTTTCTTCTCTCAATCGATTGATGGCATTTCAACAGCAGCATGCTTCTTTTGCCTTTTATTTGTGTACAGCATTATAATACAAGCGCATATATTATTATTGAAAGGAAAATTATAACATAACATTTGATTTCGATAAAAAAAAAAAAAAATTGTGTATGTGTCTATAAGTATGAAACGAACCTTTATTTGCAAAGAAACCTGGAGCTCCTATTAGTATGTCTAACATTGAATTATCTTCATACTGTTATATAAAACATAAATATGCAATACATCAAATCAGCAGAAAAACATCAAATCAAATATAAAATACACGATGGGAAGATCTTTCAAAACTTTTTCAAAAAGAACGTAAGCTTTCTACAAATACTTTAACATAGAACATATTACTGAAGCACAGCAGCTCATTCGTATTATACAACTAGCGTTTAAAATAGGGTATATAAAGATTTCTACTTTTTTACCAAAGCTTTCAGAAATGAAGACTTTGCAATCATATATTCTTTAGATTTTTGCGTCCAAATGATCGAGAGCGTTTGGTACACTTTTGCCTTGCATTACCTTTTTTACCTTTACTTTCACTGGTCGGGAACACTACCTTACATTTGAATATGGAAATGCGTGAATAAGCATACTTTTGTCTTCGCACGTGTTATTGTTTATTTTCGTTTGACGCAATTTATTTTTACCTGGGTTTTTGACCAACCCACTAAATAAGTAACAATGCATGATCGACTACTACGTGTTTAAAATCAACCAAAAAAAGCGTGTTATTTACTGAAATACAACACTTTTTTATGCAAAGCGGGATTAACAAGATCGCTTAGTTTTTCATTTTTTTTTATCACAATTTATAGTTCTCTTATAGTATTCTTTCCATGCTCAGATTTCAGGTACTCGTCCACCAGACAGCAGGGAAACAACAGTGAAAAATACAATAACCCATAAGACAAACTTACTAATGTTAACTAAGCCGTCGATAATAGCCGGTGCTAATATCAATGGGGTTCAGCAACTTTTGTATAGCTGGTAGATATAAATAGTTAAAGAAAAATTAGGATCTTATAAATGTTGTGTTCGTAAAAAGGCGAAGACTTAGAGTTTGTTAAAGATCTGATTAGATTACTAAACTTTTTAAGATTTCACAAAATATATTTTATGATGTTGTACCTTTTTATGATTAAAAGGTAATTTAAATCGAGGAAAAGAATGTAAAATTGAGAAAGGAAACGGGGAATGTGTCGCAGCGACAACAACCCGACCAAATAGCAGACAACAGCCGAAGGCCACCAATGGGTCTTTAATGTAGCAAAAATCTACCGCACCCGGAGGCGTCCTTCAGCTGGCCCCTTAAAAATATTTTATTTATTTCTTTGTCTTCAACAAAAAGGAATATTTATCAATCGGTGCCAATTATAGCCAATTATACGGTATAGGTATTTCTTATTGTTGAAGGCATAATAGATGCCTATCACTACTTACATTATCCATTTCATTTGAGCTGAAATGGGGAATAATACCACATCTCCTTATTTTTGTATACAAACATCTTTTAGAAAGTTTGATGTTCCATTATGAAATTTATTTACTAACGTCTGTAGAATACTATGTAATACTATCATTTTGAGAACTTAAAAGGTACAGAACATGCACAAAACCTATATCATCCATCATGTTGCATCGAAACTACACAAGACCTTTTGAAATTCTTATATGACAGTGTTAACAAAATCTTAAGATATAATTGATTTTTGACTTATTTCTGTATTTGAGACTTTCAAACTGCTCATTTTGTTCTGAAGGTAGTGAAACAGCAACTGTAGTTTCATTTTGTTTTTCGTCTTTTCAAAGTTTAATTTTTTTCAAATGGAGACATTGGATTTTTTTAACGGACTCGTACATTTACAAACCTTATTAAAACTATGAATGATGTTATCCATTTTATGTGCGACAGGGTGGTAGCACTGATATATTTTGTAAAATTTGCAGCGTTGGAAATAAATCTATTATATTTCTTTTATCTATTGAATACATTTATTCTTCTTTTGTATATTAAATAAAGCCGTTGTTGATTTTTTTTTTTTATTGTTTTATACATGTTATTTTTGGTCTTTTTATAGCTTACTTTTCAGCATTGAACATCAAATTGCTTACTTTACAAGAATGTGTCTTGGATGGAAAGATGTCTCATTTGGCACGCATAACTCATCTTCTTATTTCTTTATCAAAGGCACGTTTTAGAAAAAAAACTTATAGGTAATATGAAACCTACTATGATCCGGAGGATTTAAACAATTGAGGATATTGCGCATACGTCAATAGAACAGCAGCCGAACGATAAGAATACCTCTGAGGTACATTTTGGGATAAAATTAGCAACAGACGGATATTATCGATGGATGAGACTATAAAAAAGAGGGACGAAAGATACCAAAGGGAGAGTAACACTCATAAATCTGAAACAAACTGACAACGCCATGACTAAAAAGAAAAAAGACAAACAGACAAACAATAGTACACATGACACAACATAGAAAACTAAAAATAAACAACACAATCTCAACCAAAAACTAGGGGGGTCTCAGGTGCTTCGGAAGGGTAAGCAGATCCTACTCCACATGTGGCACCCGTCGTGTTGCTTGTGAGATAAAAACAATCAGGTATAATAGTCTATTTCGGTAACTCACATTTATGAAAGGGAAGGGGATTGTACTAACGACGTAAGGAACATATCCGATATCATTTGTTAAACGGTTATTCCATAACGGTCAACCAACTCGTGATGGTGTCCATAAAATTTACGAAGAGATGATTTCAACTTCACCATTTTGAACTCTTGATTTAATAGTGTCATTGTGAGCAACCACCCGCTATCAAGAAAACCATAATAGGAAATGCAAGCACGGGAATATCGTATCAATTGGGAGATATATACACCGTATGCAGGAATGTTGCTACTTAGAAATAGAAAGTTCACAATTGGAAAGCTGAAATCATCACTTTTGTCGTAAAGTTTTGTTTTCAATCGACCCTCATTGTCAATTTTTAGATGTAGGTCAAGATATCAGGCCGACTTAACTGTATCTGTTGTAGCTTTTATCTCTATACTAATGGGATAGATGCGTTCGACATAGTCAAATGTTGAATTATTTAGTTAAAGAACAACATCTATATAGCGGAAAGTAGAGTAAAGGGATAGTGCTAACTTCTTGTCTTTCTTCCTAAGAAGTTCCTGTATGAAGTCAGCCTCATAATAAGAAAGAAACAAGACAGAAAGAAGAGGGACACAATTCGTTCCCATTGGAATACCGATAGTCTGTTGAAAAACCCGTCCTTCGAATGTAACAAATATGTTGTCAATCAAGAAATCAAGCATCTTGATAATGTCAGTTTCAGAGAATTTTTTGTTTGAATCAGTGTGATCTTTTACAAAGTAGGATTTATCCCTTCCTAAGACAAGATACTTGTATCTTCGTTGTCCATTCTTTTTAATGAAACAAAGCAATACCAACTCTTTCAATTTGTCTTTAAGTTTAACATGTGGAATACTTGTATAAAGTGCAGAAAAGTCAAATACTATTACAAGATGAAAGAGAGTTAGATTGTATGTACTCTAAAAGATCTTTGGAATTTTTTAAGTATCCACATCTGATTCACACCACCTCTAGAATAGGTATTGTCACAATAAATTTGAAACCCGTCTATGATTGCTGATAAAATAAATGTTAATAATTTAGATAGAGGTTTCGTGGAGCACTTGGAAGACCAATCAATATACCGTTGTTTGTAAGGATACTTATGCAGTTTATGTATTCAATCCAATACAGTGATGGAAGATCCAGTTCATCATCTTTGGTTGAAATTCCAGACTTATGATTATCCTGGATTTCCTCTTTGGTAAGTGTCGTTAGGGTATATGTTGGGTTTCCAAGTGAATTGTCAATACCTAATTCGTTTATCAAGCAGTTAATGTAATGAATTTACACACAAAAACGATGTTGTTTGGGGCTTTATCTGCGGGACCAACAACATATTTGTCGTGAAGGTATGATGAGTGCTTTGCAACATTAGGGTCTTTAAAGATTAACGTAGCATGGGCATTGATGCCCTGATTTAGTTTCTTAATTCTGATTTGTATTAACGAACTCACTGCCTTAATCTATTCAGAAAGAGTGTATATTTTTCCTTCTCACGCTTAGCCCATTGTCTTGCATAATCCTCGACTGAATCCATCAAAATTATAAAGTTGTATTTCTCATTGATGGACTTTGGCTAACGATACGTTGGACCTTTGAATAACATATGTCGTAGTGCAGTGTTATCAAAAATGTTAAGGTCACCGGTAATAACGTGGCCAGCCGGAGTATATGTGAATTAGGAACTAGCACAAGTGCAATCAGAAGATTTAGACTTGAAGTCGTCAATATTGAGATCATGCAAAACGTGTTTGTAATTGAAAATTTTAGTTGCAATAGGTTTGATATAGGTAGAAATGATTGGTACAGATTAATCTTTGAAATTAGGAGGTGTTTTCGATTGAACTAATTTATGATGAAGGATATTGCTTAAGTTGACGCCATCGAGACCGTTGTTGGCATAGGAAAGATTAAGGATTTTTTTTTCTCTTTTTCATCTTTTCCAATGCGGACTGGCTTAAAAAGTCTGTGACTTGCAATATCCGATATTATAGCTGTAAGTTTGTTTAAATGAGGGTTTAAAACATTGGTTTCCAAACATAAATTGAACAGAGAATAAAGTTTTGAAAATAACAACAAAAAATAGACAAATAATAGTCCAAAAGACACAACATAGAAAACTAAAGACTAAGCAACACGAACCCCGACAAAAACTTTGGGTGATGTCTGGTGCTCTGGAAAACATTTCTGAGTCAGTACATCAATTGATCGCGAGCATCTTTAAGCTATTGCTTAAACATAGTTTTATTGTTGACTGTTTATGTTTTTAAAGAACAATAATGAGAAAACAACCTTGAAAAACTCCTACTTTTCATGTGTATACATGATATCGTCTTATTGTAGAGTTGGACTAATTCAAATACTAGTAGTACTTTATTTTGAAATTTTACTTTTTTACACAAGTATTTCTCACTTCAAACCAAAAGTCATAATGAAAGACTTGCTCTGATTCATAGATTAAATGGCAAACATAGATACAAAGATATTATCTAAGGCTGTGATTACTGTAGTTGTGACAAAATAAAACTGTTGATAGTTATATGCTATTTATCCAAGGCAAAATTCGAATGTTATAATAGTTTGAAATAGCTTTATTTTATTACCTTTTTGTTAGATATTGAAAGTCCTATCTGAGCAAATATGTAATCTAATTGTTGTGGATATTTTTTTTGGTTTTTGAAGAAGTTGTTTTTAAACTGTTTCGTTGTATACGACTGCAAATTTCTATCTATGTTGAAGCACCTTCCAATAGGATGGACAAACTTGGAATTTTTCAGAGGTATCATATTCTTCCAGAGAGGAGCACAAGTCTTAAAAAAGTAAGCAAATATAGTACATTAGTTCAAGAAGTACAACAATAGATTATCGCACAAAACAAGTCAGGATGTACAAGTACGCAGGTGTTTCCGGTAAATGTAAAATAGACATTAATTACGCTGCCTCGTGTAGAGAAAAGTTAAGCATTTTTCAAATGATTTTTATAGTTCGTTCTTATGTTGTACTGTTATACCACTGTCCCAGGTTAGGGGGAGGATTGGTATCCCGCTAACATGTTTAACCCCGCAACATTATTTATGTATGTGCCTGTCCCAAGTCAGGAGCCTGTAATTCAGTGGTTGTCGTTTGTTTATGTGTTACATATTTGGTTTTCGTTCATTTTTTTACATAAATAAGGCCGTTAGTTTTCTCGCTTGAATTGTCTTGCATTGTCTTATCGGAGCCTTTTATAGCTGACTATGCGGTATGGACTTTGCTCATTGTTGAAGGTCGTACGGTGACTATAGTTGTTAATGTCTGTGTCATTTTGGTCTTTTGTGGATAGTTGTCTCATTGGCAATCATACCACATCTTCTTTTTTTTATATAATTATAACAAATCTTTGAGGGGCCCGTTAGCGACCTGTTGTTAGTAGTCAGCACTTCTGTGTTGATTTGAGTTATCATTGATATGTCCATTATAATAAATTAACTGTTAACAAAACTTTGAATTTTTGAAATACTATGGTTTTTACTACCTCAGAAATAGATTACCTTAAGTGTATTTGGCAATTTTTTGGGAATTTTTGGTCGTCAATGCTCTTCAACTTCGTGCATTATTTGGCCATTTATACATTTTTTGATTCGAGCGTCACTGACGAGTCTTATGTAGACTAAACGATCGTCTGGCGTATATATAAAATTTTAATCCTGGTATCTATGATGAGTTCATTTATTTCTCCCTATCTAATATACTCTTTCTTCCCAGAGGCAGTAAAAATTTTCCACATCCTCATCCCGGATGGTATCTATTCCAAGACCTAACTATTGTATATATTTTTAATCTATTCTCCTCCTGAACATGCATTGAATATTTTACACTGGACGTTAGGCAAATCAAAATCAATCATTATAGTTCCAAATTAAAAGACCAATATTTGACCTAGAAGAGTTTATATTAGGTATAAATTTGTCTGAAAAGCAATAATGGTTTCGTGATGATCATCTGTATGTATACCTTAGATGAAAAATCGTGTCTACAACGATTTCTATATGATAGTAAAATCTGTATGTGCGGACATCTATATGAATGGTAAAAAAAATAACCTAATAGTATATAAGCAATATCTAATAGAGTCTCGTTTTCAATATAATTTTCATACGTAATTTTGAAAGTTAACTGTTTGCAGGGGCGGATTTAGGCGGGGGCGTGGCGGGCGTGCGCCCCCCCTAAAATTTGCAAAGCATGGGTTGACTTCAACATATTTAAAGTATCAGAAGAGACCATTCAATCTTTTTTAACATTCAAAGTATATAAAACAGTCAGTTTAACAGAATCAACGTGATTACTAATCAACTGACCTACGCTTTATTAAAGTTCTCATGATAAATGGTTTCAAAGGAAGGTGTCAAACGGCAAATGCAGCTCCGCGTTACGCGGAGCTGCATTTGATGACAAATATAATAGGTTTTTAGCAGTTAAAGTAAAAGCAAATGTTACATTGTATTTGCGAATCAATTTGTTTGATAATTGAAGTTCCAAAACATCCCTTACTCACTTTCACAATTACATCATGACACGTCAAGAAAGCAGTCGGCAGGTGAGATTCTTTTATAATATCCGTAATGAAAGATAGAAATACTGTTTCACGCGAAAGGTTCGTTTATTAATTTGTTTCTCTGTCTATATTTATTTCTCATTTGCAACCGAAATATTTAGCCGAAATCTGTACCGTATTACTGTATGCTTGGATCCCTAGAAAATTAATATAACTGCGTAAATCATTTTGATTTTAGTTGTTTGTGGCGAACACAGTAAAATCTGGCACAACCTCCGAAAATCAAAAATGTAAAAAACAGATAGTATGAAAGGACAATTAAAAATCGCTGGTAAAAGTAGAAATTTTCGTTTGAAAAATATATTGGCCTGGTGAGCAATTGAGATCTGTCTCGTCTCACATTGCGTCCGTCTGTCCGCCCGTCTATCTGTAGATTGTTGTCAGGTGTGGATTAATATAAAAAAGAAGATGTGGTATGATTGCCAATGAGACAACTATCCACAAAAGACCAAAATGACACAATTATTAACAACTATATGTCACCGTACGGCCTTCAAGGCGGTTTCAGCTTGAAAATTTAATTCCTCGCTAATTTTAACACACAATAGTTCGAGATATCAACATTGCACCCCTTTAGAAGAATATTTCAATAATTTACCTAAAATAACCTCCAAAAATTTTTCGCCTCGATCCGCTCGGCGGAAATAAAAATTGGCGCCCCCCCTAACTTGAAATCCTGGATCCGCCCCTGGTTTGCATAATGCCACTGACTGGTTATAAATAATGAATTATGCATTGACATGCATTTGAGGTTCTTATCATGACATTAAAGGCATACATCGCAATTCCAATGGAACTACATAATGTAAAATATGTTATTTAGGTATCCTGTTAGCCCTTGTTGCTAGATAATGATTGAATCGTCTGCTGTGTCTCAATGCATTTGAAACTAGAGATTTTATTCTCTTGTCTATGTAAAATTCTTTTCAAGATTATGTATGATTAGAAGAAGTTGCAATGATTGAAACGTCTGTTTCAATCAATGTAATTACTATTGCAATTAATCTTAAAATATCATAATTAAACCAAGAAAGAAAGAATAGTGTGACTCCTGAAGAAGTCATAAGTGAATTGGGTTTTGATAAAAGTATAGCACAATGAATAATTAGTTATCAAATGTACCAGGCTTATAATTCGATACGCCATATTTTTTTTACATTACATAAATATACTTTTATATTATAATGATAACGGAAAAGTAACTAAGGGGATATCATATATTAAACATATTTTTGATAATTCTGGTATGTCCAATATATGAAATGCACAGTTTGTTGATAAATGGGTGTCAAAATAAATTGAGCAAAAACTCTGCCGTCTCTCTGACTCAACTATATTGATGACAAGTACCACTACGTTGTGAATTGTGCAACATTTAAGTTGAAAAGAAAAAAATGTTTACCGAAATATCGTTGTTCAACTCTAATATCTATACATTTGATCAGCCGTTAAACTCATCAAATATAATAATATAAGAAAAACTATGTAAATTCATTAAAGTTATAAATGTGAAAGTCAGTCCTCCAAGTTAATTTTATTGTATTGGCTGATTGTGGTATATTTACATCAAGTAAAATAAAAGAGCCAATCGAGGTAAAGTGAATGTAATTTTCTTAAGATAATGTACTAATCAATAAAAAACAACAGTGCCATAAAAAAGCTGATATCTAATCACTTGTCCTCAAATCTTTACGCAGAAAACTAAGAAATGAGAAACATGAAAAAAAGTTATCAAAGGTACCAGGATTATAATTTAATACGCCGGCGCGCGTTTCGTCTACAAAAGACTGATCAGTGACGCTCAGATCAAAATATTTATAAAGTCAAACAAGTGTTCTTTACTTACAATTATGGTGTCATCAAAAATAGCCATTGAAGCCCCAAGTAATTCGTCATCTTCCTCGTTCCCAGGGAGTTCTGGCCATTTTATATTATCTATTAAGCATATATTTTGATAGTATTAAATCAATAAGTTGATAACATTTCATCGTGTCAGTTTTAATTAACTTGCATTTCTTTCTTTTTTTTCTCAAATAAATATTCTTTATTCATCAAATTGCTTGTTACAACTTTGCTTCATTGTCCAAACTTCAACAAAGTATCCCTGTGAAATACTTTCTGAATATCCAGGAAAATACACAGAATATAATAAAATATAAACATTATTTGTTTCCATCAATTATATAAATCTTTTTAACTTTATGAAAAATACATTTTGAGATATGTTTTGTTCTCATTCATAAACCTTCGTAGCTCATTTATAAACATAGCATACACATCTAAAAAATTCAGTTTTTGCTCGGACACATAGCGCGACTTGTAAACACAAAAACCTATAATTTTCAAGAATTAATTAAAACCGTTATACCCTTGATCTGATATTTTGTATCCAAATACTATATGTTTTGCCAATATCTTGTTTTGAAAATTCATTTTTGCTAGAAGAAAATGTACTTTCTCCCAAAAATCTTTCAAAAATGAACATGTAGAAAGAAATGCAAATAATCTTCTTCTTTTGTTTTACAAAAGTTGCATTTATCGTTCTCAGATATTTTCCACTTTAATAGTAGCTGATTTGTAGGACTAATATATTGAAGCAGTTTCCATCTGAAAATTTTAAACTTATTTTCCTTTAAAATTTTATTATAAAATCGTATATAAATGGCAACGGTGGTACGTATTCTAATATCTTGTCCAAATGTTGATACCGATTGGCTTTGTATATTTTTTATCTAATAAAGTTTTATAGAGTATTTTATTGATGATATCTTTTGTTTCAATTTATTTATTTTGCCATCTTAATTTAACCTTACATATATTGATTTTACTCTTAACGGAGTTTTCTTTTTTTTAAACTTGCATCTATTCTTTTTGAATGCAGGATTTTAACATCTTAAACTCTGCAATTCAGTTTGTTTTATTAATTTACTTTTTTAAAATAAAACTTTCGGATAAATTTCCTTTACTATCCAACATGTTGTTTATATAAACCAATCCACTTTTAACCCAGTTTGGGGGAAACAAGCATTTGTTGCGATATTTAATATATTTATTTCCCCAAATAATCTGTTTTTTAATATTAGAAAAGTGATTAGAAAATGATGATAAACCCCCTCCTGTTTTAACCCAACTTGAAATTACTTGTAAATAAAAATCGGGTATTTTTCCAAGTACATCTAATGATTTAATATTATCTTAATTCATGTTTAAAACAAGAAAGTTTTTACCAAGATTGTTAAAATACTTGGTAGGAATAATCTTCCAATTCGGCATATTGGTTGTTGTTAATTTTGAGACCCATGAGGCTTTCAGTGCTGTAAAATAACTGTCAAAATCGATCATTTTAAACCCCCCTTTTTTGGTATTCGCCAATAAGTGTGTTTCTTATTACCTTGTCATTTTTTCCTTCCCAAATGTATTTGAAACAGCAGCTTTCAATTTCTTTCAAGTAAATATCTTGAACTTTGCACGAAGTAGCCTTAATTTTGGTAATACTAAAGATTTTAGGATCATTCAATATTTTCCCAAACATTGTTAATTTTCTTTTTTCCCATGTTTTAACTCATGATTTCATGCATATATTTTTTTTTTTACCACGAGTTCGGTGTCTGTGTTATACTTGTTTACCCCTTGCTGAACCAAGACATTATTGATAAGAAAGTTCATTTACTTTCCAATGTTTAGACAAGTTTTCCTAGTGAAAGTCAACATAGTAAAACTCATCGGATTAACGAAACTATAAATGTTTTATATCACTTGGTTTCTTTTCTGCTCTTTTCGAACAACTGTGCACTAACAAAACAAAATAATAAATATTATGAAGATACAAAGATCGTCTCTATTCTGTTTGATATTTGTATAATGATCTACGTTGATAAAAGGAGAAGACAATGAATATCACTTTTTTATTGAAAAGATCTCTAACCACTAATTCCTGTTTACAACTACATGTTATTAATATTATCACTGGTTATAAGTCTCATATAAATTAAATAGAAGAAACGTTTAGAAAAATAAATCATTTATAGGAAGTAATTGAATATAATTTTTGAAAGATATCAATCTATTAGGACATTTAAAATCCACTAGGTGACGGATATAATGACTTAAAATACTTCCTTTATAAACCAGGCAATAAAACTGAAAAGTAAAACCATTCATTATGTTTCACTCACAATTTTGAAGTTTTATAGCTGAACAATTATTTTCATTTAGAGAACTTGCGGTTGGCCTTATAAACATTTTTGTCATTATATTAGTTCTGATGTTCATTGTATCACACTCGTCCTGAATGAATGTTTAACCTACCATTGGTTTTGATGTTCATTGGTTCACACTCGTCCTGAATGGATGTTTTACCTACCATTGGTTCTGATGTTCAATGGTTCACACTCGTCCTGAATGGATGTTTTACCTACCATTAGTTCTGATGTTCATTGGATCACACTCGTCCTGAATGAATATTTTACCTGCCATTAGTTCTGATGTTCATTGGTTCACACTCGTCCCGAATGGATGTTTTACCTACCATTAGTTCTGATGTTCATTGGTTCGCACTCGTCCTGAATGGATGTTTTACCTACCATTAGTTCTGATGTTCATTGGTTCGCACTCGTCCTAAATGGATGTTTTACCTACCATTTGTTCTGATGTTCATTGGTTCGCACTCGTCCTGAATGGATGTTTTACCTACCATTAGTTCTGATGTTCATTGGATCACACTCGTCCTGAATGAATATTTTACCTGCCATTAGTTCTGATGTTCATTGGTTCACACTCGTACCGAATGGATGTTTTACCTACCATTAGTTCTGATGTTCATTGGTTCGCACTCGTCCTGAATGGATGTTTTACCTACCATTAGTTCTGATGTTCATTGGATCACACTCGTCCTGAATGAATATTTTACCTGCCATTAGTTCTGATGTTCATTGGTTCACACTCGTCCCGAATGGATGTTTTACCTACCATTAGTTCTGATGTTCATTGGTTCGCACTCGTCCTGAATGGATGTTTTACCTACCATTAGTTCTGATGTTCATTGGTTCACACTCGTCCTGAATGGATGTTTTACCTACCATTAGTTCTGATGTTCATTGGTTCGCACTCGTCCTGAATGGATGTTTTACCTACCATTAGTTCTGATGTTCATTGGTTGGCACTCGTCCTGTTTCGATTGTTACCTACCTAAAGTGATGATGGTTATTCATCACAATTTTCCTAAAAGGGTTTTGTTCATTTATAATTGGTGTTGATGTTTATTGGTTCACACTCACGTCCTAATTGATTTTAACTACAGTCAGGTCTACTGTTCATTAGTTTTCCACTAACGTCCTGGTTCATTTTAACTACCGTCAGTTCAACTGTTCATAAGTTTCCCTCACACTCACGCCTAGTACTAGATTTACTTACTTACCATTAGTTCTGATGTTCATTGGTCCACATTAACGCCCTGATAGATTTTCACATACCTTTCGTTCTAATGTTCATTGGTCCACACTTTCACGTCCGGAATAAGATTTACTTACTTACCATTGGTTCTAGTGTTCATTCTGATTGATTTTAATCTACCGTTATTTCTGTTATTTATTGGTTTCACTCACACTCATGTCCGGTATGAGATTAACTTACTTACCATTAGTTTTGATGTCCATAGGTTCACACGTGTCTTGTGTGGTTAATTCTGTAGTTCATTGGTTCACACTTATGTCCGGTATGAGATTTACTTACTTACCATTAGTTTTGATGTCCATTGGTTCACACGTATCTTGTGTGGATTGAGTGAAGTTAAGTTTACACTTAAATATGTTGCCTGGTGTCGTTATATTTTTGACGTCGTTTGTAAAGTTTGCCTTTATAGCTCCAACCACAACCCTGTAATGATGCAAGTAAGAATATAAAAACAATCAGAGGGCAAACTATAAAATTGAGACACCATAAGATCGATAATTAACATAAGAAATGGAAAATCGCCACTTTCACATTCATTTTGGTATTAAACTTCCCGTTTATGATATGGATATCAAGATCAAGAAAATGGCAGTGTTCATTGTTAGTATTTACTTCATTCAAAGTTAGTTCAAAAGGATAAATCTCTTTGGTGTAAATACTGCTGTCCTCATTATTGAGGGCCAATTTATTACCCAAATATCTTTAAGTAATATTTATTTTTTGTATCTGAGCTGATTTTAGTCAAAAACTGTAACTTATAACAAAACAAAAACAGGTCCAGGATAAGTAATTCGCAGTTAGTCCTAATGGGAATAGATTGACGATACACAGAACCTCCAAAGAGAAGAATGTTATCAAAGTTAAAATTCAAGAGCTTATTATATCAAAGCATGTCCAAATGATATAGTGTTTTTGTGTGTTGTTACTCTTATTATTGTTATTAAAGATTAAAATAACAAAATTATCGAACTCAAAGGAAATGCAAAACAGAAAGTCTAAACTAGCAGAGGCATTAGCTACGAAATATAAAAAATTAAATACTTGCAAGTGAACAGTTCAACCTCATTTAATCCGTATAAATGTAACCTTTAATTTAACCCATTTGATAGAGATTGGTTACATATTTAAGTCGTGTTCAGCCTTTAAAAGGAAAAGAATGATAATATTGAAAGTGAAAAAATATGAAATATGTCTTTGAATGATCCACAAAACAATCATTTTTGTACAGGTTCAGAAAAAAAATACCTATTTATAGCCTAAAAACGAAAAGTTCTTTCACACGAGGTTGCTATCTATCTATATTTATGTTGTTCATGTTAATTTGGTTATGTGACAATCAGCCGTCTTTGGTGGTCATTTTGATGTTAAATCAAAGGGTGTCTGGACTAAAAATACACAGGAAATGTCATTATATATGTAGGATTCAAATATATGGCAGATTCCTAATCTATGGCAAATGTGACGTTACAAACGTTAACCAAATCAAATCTATGGCAGATTTTTGTTTTCTCCAAATCTAAGCCTAAGGCAGATCTTGAAATTACGTTTTTTCCGGGAAAAAGAGTAACATATAACGTCACATTTGAATAATGCCACCACGAACGATGGCGGAACCCATAGATCAGAACACCATTCCAGAATAAGGTATTTTTCTCTACAACAATTTGCGGATGGTTTATGGGAAGATGGGAAAAAAATTTGCTGAACCGGACGAAGCCCGCTACGAATAAGGCCGACACTGCTGTTTTCGGTACCGGAGATTTTACATGATTCTGTCGTCGTAGATTTCCACGGCACCCCTCAGGCCATGTAAAACTCTATCTTCGAAAGCCCCTTTCATACACAATGCGCTAAGTGCAATGTAAACTCCATCTGTGAACTTCCCTTTATATGCACTAAGGGCCTCGTGAAACTCTAACACATTCATTTCGATATTTTATATTGCATAACAGTGTAATTTTCTGAGAAAGTACTTTAGACTCACTAATTAGTATGTAAATATTAAAATGTTTAACATATTTACAATGCGATAAACAAAATATACGCAATAATTTAGGTGTCAGCATCGTCCTTTTTTATCCTGTATCGGCCAATGGACGTTGCATAATTCAACCAACAATTATGTATTTAAGTACAATTCAGCACAACTAGGGAGGAAATATTCCCTCGGGAATGAACTGGGATAAGAAAATTAAAAACTTTGGTATCAAATGGGATCAATAAAAGGTGTAATTCGCGAAGTGTTATTCATTCGGTTACCTTACATATTACCACGTATCTCTGTTGCTATTCTTTTGCCTTTGTAAACTCTAAAATACTAGAATCATACCAGTTTGAATCGCAGAGAGGCATATATAGTTATCAAAAGTACCAGGATTATAATTTTATACGCCAGACGCGCGTTTCGTCTACATAAGACTCATCAGTGACGCTCAGATCAAAATAGTTAAAAAGCCAAACAAATACAAAGTTGAAGAGCATTGAGAACCCAAAATTCCAAAAAGTTGTGCCAAATACGGCTAAGGTAATCTACTCCTGGGGTAAGAAAATCCTTAGTTTTTTCGAAAAATTCAAAGTTTAGTAAACAGAAAATTCATAAAATGACCATATAATTGATATTCATGTCAACACCGAAGTGCTGACTACTGGGCTGGTGATACCCTCGGGGACGAAACGTCCACCAGCAGTGGCATCGACCCAGTGGTGTAAATAGTTATCAAAAGTACCAGGATTATAATTTTATACGCCAGACGCGCGTTTCGTCTACATAAGACTCATCAGTGACGCTCAGATCAAAATAGTTAAAAAGCCAAACAAATACAAAGTTGAAGAGCATTGAAAACCCAAAATTCCAAAAAGTTGTGCCAAATACGGCTAAGGTAATCTACTCCTGGGGTAAGAAAATCCTTATTTTTTTCGAAAAATTCAAAGTTTAGTAAACAGAAAATTCATAAAATGACCATATAATTGATATTCATGTCAACACCGAAGTGCTGACTACTGGGCTGGTGATACCCTCGGGGACGAAACGTCCACCAGCAGTGACATCGACCCAGTGGTGTAAATAGTTATCAAAAGTAGCAGGATTATAATTTTATACGCCAGACGCGCGTTTCGTCTACATAAGACTCATCAGTGACGCTCAGATCAAAATAGTTAAAAAGCCAAACAAATACAAAGTTGAAGAGCATTGAGAACCCAAAATTCCAAAAAGTTGTGCCAAATACGGCTAAGGTAATCTACTCCTGGGGTAAGAAAATCCTTAGTTTTTTCGAAAAATTCAAAGTTTAGTAAACAGAAAATTCATAAAATGACCATATAATTGATATTCATGTCAACACCGAAGTGCTGACTACTGGGCTGGTGATACCCTCGGGGACGAAACGTCCACCAGCAGTGACATCGACCCAGTGGTGTAAATAGTTATCAAAAGTACCAGGATTATAATTTTATACGCCAGACGCGCGTTTCGTCTACATAAGACTCATCAGTGACGCTCAGATCAAAATAGTTAAAAAGCCAAACAAATACAAAGTTGAAGAGCATTGAGAACCCAAAATTCCAAAAAGTTGTGCCAAATACGGCTAAGGTAATCTACTCCTGGGGTAAGAAAATCCTTATTTTTTTCGAAAAATTCAAAGTTTAGTAAACAGAAAATTCATAAAATGACCATATAATTGATATTCATGTCAACACCGAAGTGCTGACTACTGGGCTGGTGATACCCTCGGGGACGAAACGTCCACCAGCAGTGACATCGACCCAGTGGTGTAAATAGTTATCAAAAGTACCAGGATTATAATTTTATACGCCAGACGCGCGTTTCGTCTACATAAGACTCATCAGTGACGCTCAGATCAAAATAGTTAAAAAGCCAAACAAATACAAAGTTGAAGAGCATTGAGAACCCAAAATTCCAAAAAGTTGTGCCAAATACGGCTAAGGTAATCTACTCCTGGGGTAAGAAAATCCTTATTTTTTTCGAAAAATTCAAAGTTTAGTAAACAGAAAATTCATAAAATGACCATATAATTGATATTCATGTCAACACCGAAGTGCTGACTACTGGGCTGGTGATACCCTCGGGGACGAAACGTCCACCAGCAGTGACATCGACCCAGTGGTGTAAATAGTTATCAAAAGTACCAGGATTATAATTTTATACGCCAGACGCGCGTTTCGTCTACATAAGACTCATCAGTGACGCTCAGATCAAAATAGTTAAAAAGCCAAACAAATACAAAGTTGAAGAGCATTGAGAACCCAAAATTCCAAAAAGTTGTGCCAAATACGGCTAAGGTAATCTACTCCTGGGGTAAGAAAATCCTTAGTTTTTTCGAAAAATTCAAAGTTTAGTAAACAGAAAATTCATAAAATGACCATATAATTGATATTCATGTCAACACCGAAGTGCTGACTACTGGGCTGGTGATACCCTCGGGGACGAAACGTCCACCAGCAGTGACATCGACCCAGTGGTGTAAATAGTTATCAAAAGTACCAGGATTATAATTTTATACGCCAGACGCGCGTTTCGTCTACATAAGACTCATCAGTGACGCTCAGATCAAAATAGTTAAAAAGCCAAACAAATACAAAGTTGAAGAGCATTGAGAACCCAAAATTCCAAAAAGTTGTGCCAAATACGGCTAAGGTAATCTACTCCTGGGGTAAGAAAATCCTTATTTTTTTCGAAAAATTCAAAGTTTAGTAAACAGAAAATTCATAAAATGACCATATAATTGATATTCATGTCAACACCGAAGTGCTGACTACTGGGCTGGTGATACCCTCGGGGACGAAACGTCCACCAGCAGTGACATCGACCCAGTGGTGTAAATAGTTATCAAAAGTACCAGGATTATAATTTTATACGCCAGACGCGCGTTTCGTCTACATAAGACTCATCAGTGACGCTCAGATCAAAATAGTTAAAAAGCCAAACAAATACAAAGTTGAAGAGCATTGAGAACCCAAAATTCCAAAAAGTTGTGCCAAATACGGCTAAGGTAATCTACTCCTGGGGTAAGAAAATCCTTATTTTTTTCGAAAAATTCAAAGTTTAGTAAACAGAAAATTCATAAAATGACCATATAATTGATATTCATGTCGACACCGAAGTGCTGACTAATGGGCTGGTGAAACCCTCGGGGACGAAAAGTCCACCAGCAGTGGCATCGACCCAGTGGTGTAAATAGTTATCAAAAGTACCAGGATTATAATTTTATACGCCAGACGCGCGTTTCGTCTACATAAGACTCATCAGTGACGCTCAGATCAAAATAGTTAAAAAGCCAAACAAATACAAAGTTGAAGAGCATTGAGAACCCAAAATTCCAAAAAGTTGTGCCAAATACGGCTAAGGTAATCTACTCATGGGGTAAGAAAATCCTTAGTTTTTTCGAAAAATTCAAAGTTTAGTAAACAGAAAATTCATAAAATGACCATATAATTGATATTCATGTCAACACCGAAGTGCTGACTACTGGGCTGGTGATACCCTCGGGGACGAAACGTCCACCAGCAGTGGCATCGACCCAGTGGTGTAAATAGTTATCAAAAGTACCAGGATTATAATTTTATACGCCAGACGCGCGTTTCGTCTACATAAGACTCATCAGTGACGCTCAGATCAAAATAGTTAAAAAGCCAAACAAATACAAAGTTGAAGAGCATTGAGAACCCAAAATTCCAAAAAGTTGTGCCAAATACGGCTAAGGTAATCTACTCCTGGGGTAAGAAAATCCTTAGTTTTTTCGAAAAATTCAAAGTTTAGTAAACAGAAAATTCATAAAATGACCATATAATTGATATTCATGTCAACACCGAAGTGCTGACTACTGGGCTGGTGATACCCTCGGGGACGAAACGTCCACCAGCAGTGGCATCGACCCAGTGGTGTAAATAGTTATCAAAAGTACCAGGATTATAATTTTATACGCCAGACGCGCGTTTCGTCTACATAAGACTCATCAGTGACGCTCAGATCAAAATAGTTAAAAAGCCAAACAAATACAAAGTTGAAGAGCATTGAGAACCCAAAATTCCAAAAAGTTGTGCCAAATACGGCTAAGGTAATCTACTCCTGGGGTAAGAAAATCCTTAGTTTTTTCGAAAAATTCAAAGTTTAGTAAACAGAAAATTCATAAAATGACCATATAATTGATATTCATGTCAACACCGAAGTGCTGACTACTGGGCTGGTGATACCCTCGGGGACGAAACGTCCACCAGCAGTGGCATCGACCCAGTGGTGTAAATAGTTATCAAAAGTACCAGGATTATAATTTTATACGCCAGACGCGCGTTTCGTCTACATAAGACTCATCAGTGACGCTCAGATCAAAATAGTTAAAAAGCCAAACAAATACAAAGTTGAAGAGCATTGAGAACCCAAAATTCCAAAAAGTTGTGCCAAATACGGCTAAGGTAATCTACTCCTGGGGTAAGAAAATCCTTATTTTTTTCGAAAAATTCAAAGTTTAGTAAACAGAAAATTCATAAAATGACCATATAATTGATATTCATGTCAACACCGAAGTGCTGACTACTGGGCTGGTGATACCCTCGGGGACGAAACGTCCACCAGCAGTGGCATCGACCCAGTGGTGTAAATAGTTATCAAAAGTACCAGGATTATAATTTTATACGCCAGACGCGCGTTTCGTCTACATAAGACTCATCAGTGACGCTCAGATCAAAATAGTTAAAAAGCCAAACAAATACAAAGTTGAAGAGCATTGAGAACCCAAAATTCCAAAAAGTTGTGCCAAATACGGCTAAGGTAATCTACTCCTGGGGTAAGAAAATCCTTAGTTTTTTCGAAAAATTCAAAGTTTAGTAAACAGAAAATTCATAAAATGACCATATAATTGATATTCATGTCAACACCGAAGTGCTGACTACTGGGCTGGTGATACCCTCGGGGACGAAACGTCAGCCAGCAGTGGCATCGACCCAGTGGTGTAAATAGTTATCAAAAGTAACAGGATTATAATTTTATACGCCAGACGCGCGTTTCGTCTACATAAGACTCATCAGTGACGCTCAGATCAAAATAGTTAAAAAGCCAAACAAATACAAAGTTGAAGAGCATTGAGAACCCAAAATTCCAAAAAGTTGTGCCAAATACGGCTAAGGTAATCTACTCCTGGGGTAAGAAAATCCTTAGTTTTTTCGAAAAATTCAAAGTTTAGTAAACAGAAAATTCATAAAATGACCATATAATTGATATTCATGTCAACACCGAAGTGCTGACTACTGGGCTGGTGATACCCTCGGGGACAAAACGTCCACCAGCAGTGGCATCGACCCAGTGGTGTAAATAGTTATCAAAAGTACCAGGATTATAATTTTATACGCCAGACGCGCGTTTCGTCTACATAAGACTCATCAGTGACGCTCAGATCAAAATAGTTAAAAAGCCAAACCAATACAAAGTTGAAGAGCATTGAGAACCCAAAATTCCAAAAAGTTGTGCCAATTACGGCTAAGGTAATCTACTCCTGGGGTAAGAAAATCCTTAGTTTTTTCGAAAAATTCAAAGTTTAGTAAACAGAAAATTCATAAAATGACCATATAATTGATATTCATGTCAACACCGAAGTGCTGACTACTGGGCTGGTGATACCCTCGGGGACGAAACGTCCACCAGCAGTGGCATCGACCCAGTGGTGTAAATAGTTATCAAAAGTACCAGGATTATAATTTTATACGCCATATATGTGTCATATATGTTATCTAGTCTAAAAATACACACGAAAAACTGATCCATTATTACGAGTCCATGCATTGTATATTGTTTCTTTTTGGATCGTTCGTTATTCGAATATAAGTTTTGGTAAATATCAAATCAAATACCACGTTAAGCACATTTAGGATATATGCAAATGAGATTGTAAATGTGTTAGATAACATATGGGTTATAAGTGAATGGGAATACAAATGATTTAATAACATTTGGGTATATGTGAATGGGAATACAAATGATTTAATAACATTGGGGTATAAGTGAAGGGGAATACAACTGAGTTAAATAACATTGGGGTATATGTGAATGGGAATACAATTGAGTTAGTTAACATTGGGGTATATGTGAATGGGAATACAATTGAGTTAAATAACATTGGGGTATAAGTGAATGGGAATACAACTGACTTAATAACATTTGGGTATATGGACCATAATTTGGTATTCGGCCTTTGGTTTCTTTTTGTATCCTTTTTTATATAAGTTCTAAAATTTTAACTTTTATTTTGTGGGTTGTGTTGGTGTTAGAATAGTATGAATGGAACAATTGAGTTTTTCGAGAAAAAATTAATACCTTTTGATTCACCGTTTACGTGACATGAAACCAAACAGGAAACCAATCTTTATTTTCTTTATTTTGCACAATATAATTCAAAAGGCATAAATAAACACCATTACTAGTGTTACTTGCTTCATGTTAATATTTAAAATCTATTTTCAATGTTATATTAAAGTTTTTTTTAAACCTGACAGGAAACCATAAGAAACCGAAAGCATTTTTTTAGTTTAATTTTATTGCAAAATCTGCTTAAAATAATCTGAACAGTATACTTTTTCTTAAAATCCATCTTAAATGTAACAGTATTATAAAACTCCTAAATATGTGCTTGTTTTGAAAACAATTAGTACAATTTATTCAGAATTTTCCATATTTTCTCCATTGATACAGGATACCATAATCATTGTATCTTGATGTTTAAGCCAAAAAAAAGTATTCATATTTGGTTTTGATATTCCAGTCGATGTTCTTTGTTATTTGAAAGCAAAAGTTACGAATTTGCCGGTGACGATTATCTATAAATCAGTCAGCGTTATGCTCTTTGGAAGCAATAAGTAACGCGAGAAATGACACAAAAATACGGTTGTAGAATCTTTGAAATTCGTATATTTTAAACAAATTTCTAGGGAAGAGTAGCATACACTTGTATGTTGATAAAAATAATGGCATCTTTAGATGTAGTTGCAACTTTTCTTACAGTAATTCACATTTTATCACTTTTCTATAGTTATAGGAAACAGAGCCCAATAGCAAATTATGGTCCATATGTGAATGGGAATACAACTGAGTTAAATAAGATTGGGGTATATGTGAATGAAAAAGCAATTGAGTTAAATGACATTGGGGTATAGGTGAATGTGAATACAATTGAGTTAAATAACATTGGGGTATAAGTGAATGGGAATACAACTGATTTAATAACATTTGGGTATATGTGAATGGGTATTTAACTGAGTTAATTAACATTGAGGTATAAGTGAATGAAAAACCAATTTAGTTAAATAACATTGGGGTATATGTGAATGAAAAAGCAATTCAGTTAAATAATATTGGGGTATAAGTGAATGAAAAAGAAATTTAGTTAAATCACATTGGGGTATATGTGATTGAAAAAGCAATTTAGTTAAATAACATTGGGGTATAAGTGAATGAAAATGCAATTAGTTATATAACGTTGGGGTATACGTGTGTGACAGTGGAAAAAGCAGCTTCGTTTAATATTTATGACTTTAATATTTAATTCTCAATTTTGATATTTTAGACATTAATTCTCTGTGTTTTATTATTCATTATATTTTATAATTTCATTTCTATTTACATTTCGTATCCAGGACTTAAAATCATCATTCTTTAATATCATTTAATTCTCAGTTTGGATATTGAGTGACATGTTTCAATCGGTTAGCTAATTAGTGACATTTTACCTTATTCATAATGTATGTTCTTAATTGTTATAATCAGATTATCATTTAATATCTATTCTTCAAGTTCTAAAAATAGTTTAATCTTTGTCATTACACCCCAGCTCTATTGTTATACTTCATAGTTTCTATTTTTGAAACACGTGTAAATTGAATAGATCTATTGTTACGAATAACAATGGATTTTGACCACAGGCTGTGACAAGCGGGGTTTCTGGAAACCCCTGCTTCTGCATCCCGCAAACAAAGTCCATTGTTTTTCGTAACAATAGAAATTGATTATTCTTTAAATAGCAAGAACACAAGAAATTACTTACAGTGTTCACTACAAATTGTTTCAAGATATTAAAAAAAAAAAACATTAAAGGAAATTCCTATAGCGAAATAAAAATTAAGCATTTATTTTAGATTAAAAAAATCCTTCAATTACTCCTTTGCGGAAAGTAATATTTTTTTTATCCCAATCATATGTTTCTATTATAAAAAGGGGGAATTCTAACTCTCGACCCCCCCCCCCCCCCCCAAACCCACCCGTTATCCAGTGGCCGATCCGGAGTAGGGGTTCCGCGGATTGGACCAGATTTGAAAGATCAATGTATTTTTCTTTTTTGAACCCCGGCCCTTTCTTTTGAGTTAAGAACCCCAGCTGAATCAGCCCCTCTTCCGCAAAAGAGAGAGTTACGAAATATCAAATCTGTATCTTTGTATGCTGAGCGTGCCTGGAAGTCGGGTTTCTATTGCAGACACACTGATCCCTTTGTAGGTCCGAATATGAATGTTTATTCATTCTCGAGAAGAGGGGGGGGGGGCTTTTTTCTTTAATAAAATCGTAAGATAGAAAATATAGTTATGATTACCTTATTAAACTGATACAGGTAAGTATACTTTGGGTTATAATATTGCCTTTATCTTTTAAATTAGTCTCATCTACCAAATCCAATGCTTGCTAAGAAATGTCGTCCGTCTCATATCCTTCCATATTGACAACTGCATACAAGGAGCATGACGTATTTCTTGTTTTTAATATGAATACACGATACGGTCAACCTTGACCTGCTGATCCATATCAACCCAAGGATTTTTTTGGAATATGCAAAACAACCTTGACATTGGTAAAACATACTCACTTGTCAAAGTGTGAACGATGATAAACCAAAAAAGGTTACTAGTGGGTTTTCATGTAATAACAAAAAAAATCTTATAAATCATGGTTTGATATTGTCAATAAAGTATATGCTATTGTTTTTTTTTCATTTGATAAGCAATGTTAATAAAATAGAGTTTAGAATGGGGTGTAAGTTAGTTATACACCTCGGGATACGGCATGTCTTGATAAGAAACTCCTACGGCCTCCGGCCGACGGGGTTTCTTATCCAGACATACCTTTCCCTCGGTGTATAACTATTACGTAAACAATATCACTCAAATTAAGTGTTATTTGTTAGTTTTAATATACAATATGTTAAATAACAGAAGGGTATATGTGAATGTGAATAGAAATAAGGTAAAAACTTAAGGGGTACGTGGTATATGAGAAAGAAAAGTAATTGAGTTGAATAACATAAGTGATATATATGAAAGTGAAAGCAATTAAGTTGGAAAATTATTAAATCCTTTGTACTGTCCGTCATTGGATACGAAATTGAAATGAGAGGTATCCCGGATATATACGAAAAACAAATAAATAATATTATATGGTCCTTTATATGGGATGGGAAAACAAACCAAATCGCTAGAACAGTGTGCTGTTTACCGAAAGAAAAAGGGGGGATAGGAATGATAAACTTAAGAGACTTTATTAAATCAAAACAAGTGAAAAGTATGTACAGTATTGTCAACTCAAAAACACAAAAATGGAATGCAATAGGAAAATACTGGTTAACGTCACTAGACGAAAAATATGATACAGATTTTTTTATATGTTCTTGTTCGGACACTACATGTTTTAGGCAAATACAAATGTCCAAATATTATAAAGAACTCTTAATTTCCTGGACCGACTTACAGAAAATCCAAAAATCGGTCACGAAAGAGGACCTTTTAGAAGAAAATATTTTCGGCAATTGTAAATTTAAGTTCAAGGGACATGCATTATATTATGCAAACTTTGCCTCCAGTGGAATAAAAAAAATTAAAGATATATGGGACTTAAACAATAAATCCTTTAAAACTTCCTTTGATATTTTTAAAAGTCTTAAAGATAAAAGGAATTGGATTGCACAATATAGTCGCATTAAATCTTCGTTAACACCTCAACAAATTGACGTTTTAAAAACAGATTCTAGCATACAAAGTCATTCTGATAGACCTATAAAAATAATAAATTCTTGTCAATTTATAAAAAATGGAGTTGTCGTTGATGCCAAAAAATTATGCCTTAAAGATATTAGATACTTTTATGAGAATAAAACAGCTCCAAATAGTCAGTTGAAGTGGAATTTACATTTTGGGAAGGAACTACCATGGGATTACATTTGGGAAACTTTGAATAACAATTTAGCTAACAGGAAAATTAAACAATTTCAATGGAAGTTACTACATAATATAATTTACACTGAAGAAAAATTACAAAAAATGAATCGCTCAAACGGGAAGTGTCACTTTTGCAATGAAAAAGAATCACTATTTCATCTTTTTATTTATTGTAAACTGGTGGAACACGTTTGGCGGGAATTTTTTGAGAAAATAAGGGAATTTTGTTCAAAATTAAATATCCAAAAATTACAAAAATCGGAAATAAGTATAATTTTTGGGGTCATTAATGCAGATGCATCCTATACCCAAATTTTAGATACGGTGCTTATAATCACGAAATGGGTTATCTGGAAAACTAGAAATATCGCAAAATATCAAAAGAAAGGGATAAGTAAAGCGATAATTTTAAATATGATAAAACATGAAATGCAGTTTTTGCACAAATATCTTAAAACGAATACGAAGATAGAAGCCTTTTCCACTATGTGTGACATTTTTTGTATATAAATATATATTTTGCGTGGTCAGGTCAGTGTAATGACCTCTTTGATACTGATTGAACAATAATATGTACACTGCTCTCAACTCCCTACATGTAATTATTTCTGTTGTGTATGTATTCATGTATATCATCTAATTGTAACAAGACATGATGTATCATATTATAAACAAATATTTACTCACCATATCTTTGAAATTAATCCTTATTGGGAATCAAAATCATTAATCCATTTTATTTATGAATGAACTACACATGTATCCCTTTAACAAATTGCACGTGGTAAATGATCACTCGACCAGAAATTTAATGTAATTGAAATTAACATAACAAAAGACGTGATGTACGATAAAATTGAAACTGCTTAATAAATACAGGTAGCCTTTGTGAGAAATAAATAATGATAAAAACATACTTTATTCAAATAATTATATATGGTGAGAGGTATAGATATATAGATCGACAAGGACTACATGTACAGGTACATTTGTACAAGGATGGATAATATTTATAAAGGTGGATGTTAATAAATTATAGTGGGAGTTTTTTTTTCTCATTTGCTTTTTCCCCGACAAATGAGTCTGTAAAAATGGGGCCCCCTTAGTTGTTCCCTGGGCAACTGAGGGTTGATGTAACAGGTGATTATTAATAAAATATGTTAAATATTAAAAAAAATAAAAAAAAATAAAAAAAAAAAAGTTGGAAAACGTATAAAGAATAATGAATGAGTAAGCGATTGAGTTGAAAAACATATGGAGTACATGTCAATGAAAAAGGAATCGAGTTGAAAAACATAAGTGGTGTATGTGAATACAAAAGCAATTTATCTAAATAAAATAATGGGAAAGAAAAGCAATTGAATTGAATAACATTAAGGATATATGAGAATGAAAGAGCCTTAAATAACGTAAGTGTAGACAGACATTGGATATCGTATAACATTAATAGACTATTCACATAGACATGATTAGCGAAGCATATTAAGTAATTATCAGGAAGAAGGAAATAAACTGTTGAATGTTCCAGAGCACTGAATAAAATAGGATTAACTGTAATCTGGGACATACACTATCTTCTGTGGGTTTTTTTTTATTTTACTTCTTTTATATATATGTTAACTATGATGCCCGTTCTCACTGAACTACTACACATTTTTGTTTAGTGGTCAGCTGAAGTCCGTCTTCGGGTGCAGATTTTCACGCTGTGATGAAGACCCATTGGTGGCCTTCGGCTTCTGTTTTACTCTTTGGTCGGATTGTTGTCTCTTTGACACATTCCCCATTTACTTTCTCTATTTTATTTCAGTTTTAATAGAGCAAGTAAACTATTATAAACACAATAGATAAACAGTTTTCTTAATAGAACACGTGACCGACTTGTACGATTAGGATCTCTCTGATAACGTCAAGATGGTCTGTTATCAACACCTTAACATCTGACCTGGGTATATGACCTACTGTTATTTAACACCAAGCAATACTTCCGTCTTTAATAAATACCCATTACATCTATATTAATTAAGATGGTATTTTCTTCTTGAAGCTCAAAGTACAAAAATAAATACTAAGTTTGTAAGTGTGTGTTCTGATTTAACAAATCAGTTTTATTTTTTCCTGAGCGCACATATGAGCTTTATTTTCTCTGATTGGACAAAACAGTTTTATTTTTTCTAAGTGGACAAACAAGCTTTATTTTTTCTAAGTGGACAAACAAGCTTTATTTTTTCTGAGTAGGCAAATCATTAGTTCTATTTTTCTGAGTGGACAAGCTTTTTTTCATTTTTCTCTGAGTGGACAAATCAGTTTTATTTTACTTATAGGTTAGACAATCAGTTCGTATTTTCTGGAGTGTATAAATGACACTGGCTGCTGTGTTTTGACCACGCTGTAATTTTTGAATAGATGTTGATGGGAGTCCATTTAGCGATGTGTTTCCATAATCAAAAGAAGAGGTTATAAGAGAACACACTACCGTTTTGCATGCTTATTCTGTAATTAATTAACGATTTAGTCCAATGTGTCTGATCTGATTAGAACATGATTTTGTGGACAAATCAGTTTTTTTCTTCTGAGTAGACAAACAATTATATTTTTCTGATTGGAAAAAATAGCATAACAAATCAAAGTGAAATCATTTCTTAGTAGTCAGATTAATTCGCGATCAATGATCAGAAATGTTTAGAACGTGTATCGAAATTATGGTTTTAGTGAAAGTTACCGAAGCACAAGCACAAAAGCACACTTATAATCTTATTTACAAATAGAAAATAACATTCAACTTTCCTTTTAATGGTCAATGTTAAGTTTGATTTTTACGTTGCGTATAGACTCGGAATTACATCTTTCAAAACAAAAATAAAAATATTAGCCTTCCTCATAATTATTTTTTCATTGTTAAAACATTGTTAATGTTATATTATCTGCCAACCTGAATTGTATGATGTTTTGTTTTCAGTTATTTTCCTTTTAATTTCCTTTAATGTAAGTATATGAATAAACTCATATTAAAGTATTAGACATACTGACCATTTCTGACTATCCTCGTTGCTAAACATTACAGCAGAGTATCCAAAATGTGTCCCTTCTGGCCCGAGAATATTGACTACATTGTTTGTATCTATATTGAAGCAGTCTATTCCAATCACCAGCATCATACATGTTATCACGTTCAATGTCATCCTGCAATCACAGTTAAATATTGAGGAAATATTTAACACAAATTTACTTTTGTATTAGTCACTGAGGAAATGAAAAGTTCAATGTTTACCTTTGATTGTCTTTAAATCTTTAAAAATGCCCTTTTCAAAAATGTTATCTTCTAGTACATAGTAATCAGGAAGCAACATTACTTTTTGAAATTTGAATCGCTGTGTCATACTTGAGTTGATGTTAAGTAAATTCGTCAATAGAATATACATCTAATGAATTATAAAGGGTATAGTTTTGTATATGCATGTAACTTTTAATTGAAACTAATACTTTAAAAATCAATTTTACCTTTCTGCAACAGTAAACTAAATTTTTTCACAAAAAAACTCAGTTTAAACAGTTTAGGTGACCGATAATACTTCATATTCATAAAATAAAAAGGTGTGGGTTAATTGGTTTAATGGTCTCTCTCTACTCGATAACATTTCTTACCTAAATACTATACATTTATTGAATTGTGTTTATCGCATGGTTCCCTAGTTTTGATCTATAGGGTCGTTGTTCTCTTTTGTACAGGCAGTTTTTCATCACAAATTAAATGTTTTAAATTATTCGCAGTTGATTTTGTGAAATATCGTCTTTATTACTCAGTCTATGGAAGGTGCGATACGATAAGAACTTTTCTTATATCAATGAGCGATATTGTCTTATATCAACGAGTTGCATTATGGGAAATCTCAGACGAATGTTTACATTTTTATGAAGGAACGAAGATTTCTCGGTATAAAGTAATGATTCTTTTCTTAAAACAGGATAACATTTAACACGACATACGTCTGCTGTATAATTTCCATGAATTATTTTATGTAATAACAAGCAAGGTGTATTTGAACGAGAAAATTAAATTGTTGAATAAATGAAACATAATTGCACGATTTATCATTTGTAGGTGAACACTTTCAATAAAATCATGTAGCAAATTCAGTGGAATGCAATTGAAATGAATTAAATCGTTGGATAAGCCAAAATCGCCTATAAGTCAAAGATACTGCTATATTGTCTAATATCAATGCGATGTTTGTCTTATATCATAGCGATACTTTTTTAATATCAAAAACTTATGAATGCGATACTTTAAAGTGTTAACAACCTGTTCAGTCTATTGTCTTGTAATCACATGCTTTAACCCATAATTTCTATTTGAAGTGATGATGCAATGGCGGAATTTGAATTCGGTTGTAAATAGTATACCTACCTATTAGATTCTAATATAGGTCCAGTGGCGGATCCGGATGGGGTCCGGGGTTTTAAAACCCCATTTTTGGCCGATCAATGCATTTGAATGGGGACATATGGTTGAAATCTCTTTATCCTTGGTTTGAAACCCCCCTTTTAGAAACGGCTGAATCCGCCCTTGAGGTCACACTCCTATAGCCTATCCACATGGGTAATATCGAAATAAAAAAAAATATCAGTACTTAAAAGAAAACAAAAACATTCATTCAAACAATCTTATCCAATACAGTTCCAAATAACAATGAATATCCAAATGGTAAAATAAATATTCCAAACAAATTAAAATGTACAAATGCTGATGTCCCGAACTTTGAAGATACCAACTGAGTAGCCTCAGACTATAGATTGAACAACTTCAGATCGAACGAAAATCAAAAATCTTGTAAAACAGAAAATGTATTTATTATCAACATGGACGCTTATTTACGGATTTAGCTATACTTTTTGGACCTTTTGGATTATAGCTCTCCATCTTTTATATAAGCTTTGGATTTCAAATATTTTGGCAACGAGCATCACTGAAGACACTGCATTGTCGAAATGCGCATCTGGAGCATGAAAATTAGGACCGTTAATGTTATAGCACTGGGTCAATGTTTCTGCTGGTGGACTGTTAGTTCCCGTGGGTATCACCAGCCCAGTAGCCAATTCTTCGGTACTGGCATGTAAATACGGAATTTTTTGTGTTATTTAAACTTTCTATAACGAATTTTTAGAAATTATGATAAATTATGGAATGTATCTCCCTCATGCAAAGCTCTGATTCCTTTCACGGATTTGACTATACTTTTTGGACTTTTTGGATTATAGATCCTCATCTTTTATATAAGCTTTGAGTTTCAAATATTTTAGCTACGAGCATCGCTGAGAGACATGTATTGTCGAAATGCGCATCTGGTGCAGGAAAATTGGTACCGTTAATGTTTTTACATCGCGACCACCGCGAGAACATTCCGCTGTATTGTTGCCAGAGATTTTACCTTAGTTTTTGACTAGTAACTGATCGTATAAATACGCTAACATTTCTTAGTGCAAAATAACAATCCGTATCGCTTGTTTTAAATTCATTTCTACAATGAATACTAAAAACAAATGTCTAGAAAACAAATAAATAAGATGTTAATGTCTGTTGACGTTAGAAATAAACTCATCATAGATATATGGACTAAATTATGTATATACGCCAAACGCGTGTTTCGTCTACAAAAGACTTATCAGTGACGCTCGAATCCAAAGATGTGTACATCTTTTCTTTATTTAAGAAATAATTCAGGGAAGCCATAGATTGTTGGAAATTTACACATGGATTGGGCCGTGATATTCGAATTTTATTATGTTGATTTCTACGAGCTCTTGTGCATTACTTCTTTTTATTATGCATCTGAATAATAATAACAGTTTTTTTTAATTGCACTTTTTAAAACAATTAAATCGGCGAATAGGTTCCAATGCATGTAGATTTACCACGGGAAGTATATTGTACATAACAGACATTATTATGTATACCTCTGAGTCTGCGCTAAGTATAGATCTATCGAGAATTTTGTCACAGTGTTGTTTACAAAGCGAAAGAAGCACGTCATACTAGAATTATAAATTAGATCTTTCAGTGCTGTTTATTTGGTATTTTTATTGACGTAATCGTTCTTGTACCATCGTAATCTGTCGTTATCGTTAAAGCTTTAGAAGTCTGCTAGTTTATATTGCACTGTACAAAAGATTCAGCACCCAAATGACGTTTTTGGAGGTCTGGAAAGCAGTTATTTATAAGGGGATATTTTAAAGATTTATAGATATAAGAAGATGGTGCATGATTTTGAATGAAACAACTATCCACAAAGTATAATGATTTGTTTCAAGTAAACCATTATAGATCAAAGTAGGGCATTAAAAACGGAGCCTTGGCTCATAGCGAACACCACCCTATATAGGAACAAAAAAAAAATACTAGTGTTAAACCATTCAAACAGGAAAACCAACGGTCTAATTTGTATAAAAAAAGGAGATTCAAAGTATAGGTCAGATTTTGTCGAATCAATCTGAACGAGAACAGTATGATTCATCTTTGTCACAAGTTAGTTTCATTGTTATCAATAAAGAAAGTCTTACATGCGTGCATTGCGAGCATATCAGATATATATTATTTCGGTGCGTTCATTATAAAATCGCTGAAAATTAATGTTATATAGTATGTGAACAATAATTAGATACTTGGCTATTTTATTACGACATTGTATATTTAACCCCATCGGTACTGGCATTTTTATATTTGAAAATGGTGGATTGAACCTGGTTTTATAGCGCTAAACATCTCACGTGTATGACAGTCTCATCAAATTCTGTCATATTTACAACGTTACGCTAACAAAACTGACATAATGGGTAAAATTGTAGAAATATGGGTACAGCAGTCAAATATTAATACTAATAAATACTAATATTGATATAACAAAAACATCGCTATGATATTTTAAAAGTATAGCATTGATATTTTAAAAGTATCGCATGGCGTATTTATGTATATAAGAAAAACACAGCACTTCAAATTTTACACGGACATAAACTTTAGCTTCTAGCTAACTTCTGAATGTATATTTAGACTCAATTGTTGTTTATATTTGAACAATAAGTTTAAAAGTTAGTATTTTCTTAAATTTTCGTTGCCAAAAAACAACATTTTCCGCATGAAATGTCTGCATGTTTACAATTGATATTAGACAATATCGCTTATTGATATAAGAAAAGTTTTTATCGTATCGCACCTTCCATAGACTGTTACTTTCCTTTTTTCAATTGAGAGACATACTTGCTATTCTTATGAGGTGCTATTGAAAGACGAATTCTTATTGTAAACGATTTAAAGAAACGGTAATTTACTTGAAATGTTTTATGTGTGGGATCATAAATCAGTTCGGACTTTACAGCATGTTCACCTTATAGATGACATAGAAACTTAATAGCTTTTGACATATTCCTCTAATAGATGACCATACATACTTTCTAGCAATCCACAAATGTATGTGTCACATATGACTTTGAATAATTTCAATTGTCATAGGTACAATCCGGTCCGCCATCTTCTTTTGGACTTACTAACAACTCGACTTATCACCTTATTGTCACATGTCATAAGCAACAGGTAAATCACTATTTGTGCGTACCCTTTTGGTGCATAGAAAGTAAAATAACGCAAATTAGTATCATAGTCCAAGCAAATACCAAACTCCAAGGAAAATTCAAACCGGAAAGGGTTTCAGTATTAATTGACAAACATCAAAAGCTCAAACACATCAAACAAATGGCAAACAACTGTTTCCTAACTTAAGCAGACATTTCCCTAGGTAAAAAAATAATGGATTGAATCTGGTTTTATAGATAGATAGACGTCTCACTTGTAAGCCCTGCTATGTACTTTATGGTGCTTACTCTTTATAATAAAAAAAAAAGGGTAAATGACTCCTACTGGACAGTGAGACTTCGAACAGATAAAATTGAGAATGGAAATGGGTAATGTGTCAAAGAGACAACAACCCGACCAAATGAAAAAAACAACAGCAGAAGGTCACCAACAGGTCTTCAATGTAGCGAGAAATTCCCGCACCCGGAGGCGTCCTTCAGCTGGACCCTAAACAAATATATACTAGTTCAGTGATAATGAACGCCATACTAATTTCCAAATTGTACACAAGAAACTAAAATTAAAATAATACAAGACTAACAAAGGCCAGAGGCTCCTGACTTGGGACAGGCGCAAAAAATGCGACGGGGTTAGGAGTAGGAGACATGCTAAAATGCTTGGGAATATTATATTAAAGATATTTTTAAGTTTCTTTCAAGTGTAGTGAGTTTTGCACTCTCTTAACAAGATCAATCAATTTTAACATTAAAATAAATACCCAGATATGTTTATGAAGAGATGTTTCATCGTTTGTGAAGACTTGACGTCTCTAAATTTAAATATTGTAATAGTTTTTATTCCTTTAGCTGTATGGAGATAATTTAGTGTTTGGTCGTTTGAAGAAGGCATTTCGTATCTCTTGCCGATGGAGATATTTTATCTTTTGATCGTTTGAAGAAAGCATGTCGTATTTCTTGCCGATGGAGATATTTTACCTTTTTGGTCGTTTGAAGAAGGCTAGTCGTATCTCTTGCCGGTGGAGATATTTTAACTTTTGATCGTTTGAAGAAGGCTAGTCGTATTTCTTGCCGATGGAGATATTTTACCTTTTGGTCGTTTGAAGATGGCATGTCGTATCTCTTGCCGATGGAGATATTTTACCTTTTGGTCGTTTGAAGAAGCCTAGTCATATTTCTTGCCGATGGCGATATTCTACCTTTTGGTCGTTTGAAGATGGCATGTCTTATCTCTTGCCGATGGAGATATTTTACCTTTTGGTCGTTTGAAGAAGGCATGTCGTATCTCTTGCCGATGGAGATATTTTACCTTTTGGTCGTTTGAAGAAGGCATGTCGTATCTCTTGCCGATGGAGATATTTTACCTTTTGGTCGTTTGAAGAAGCCTAGTCGTATTTCTTGCCGATGGCGATATTTTACCTTTTGGTCGTTTGAAGATGGCATGTCGTATCTCTTGCCGATGGAGATATTTTACCTTTTTGGTCGTTTGAAGAAGGCATGTCGTATCTCTTGCCGGTGGAGATATTTTAACTTTTGATCGTTTGAAGAAGGCTAGTCGTATTTCTTGCCGCTGGAGATATTTTATCTTTTGATCATTTGAAGAAAGCATGTCGTATTTCTTGCCGATGGAGATATTTTACCTTTTTGGTCGTTTGAAGAAGGCATGTCGTATCTCTTGCCGATGGAGATATTTTATCTTTTGATCATTTGAAGAAGGCTAGTCGTATTTCTTGCCGATGGCGATATTTTACCTTTTGGTCGTTTGAAGACGGCATGTCGTATCTCTTGCCGATGGAGATATTTTACCTTTTGGTCGTGGTCGTTTAAAGAAGGCATGTCGTATCTCTTGCCTATGGAGATATTTTAACGTTTCGTCGTTTGAAGAAGGCATGTGGTATCTCTTGTCGATGGAGATATTTTAACTTTTGGTCGTTTGAAGAAGGCATGTCGTATCTCTTGCCGATGGAGATATTTTACCTGTTGATCGTTTGAAGAAGGCATGTCGTATCTCTTGCCGATGGAGATATTTTAACTTTTGGTCGTTTGAAGAAGGCATGTCTTATCTCTTGCCGATGGAGATATTTTACCTGTTGATCGTTTGAAGAAGGCATGTCGTATCTCTTGCCGATGGAGATATTTTACCTTTTGGTCGTTTGAGGAAGGCTAGTCGTATTTCTTGCCGATGGAGATATTTTACCTTTTGGTCGTTGGGAGAAGGCATGTCGTATCTCTTGCCGATGGAGATATTTTACCTTTTGTTCGTTTGAAGAAGGCACGTCGTATCTCTTGCCGATGAAGATAATTTATCTTTTGATCGTTTTGAAGAAGGCATGTCGTATCTCTTGCCGATAGAGATATTTTAACTTTTGGTCGTTTGAAGAAGGCATGTCGTATCACTTGCCGATGGAGATAATTTAACTTTTGGTCGTTTTTCAGAAGGCATGTTGTAAATTTATTTTCCTCATTTGAATTGACGTGTTTTAATTTTTTTCGCATTTTCGGAAGTAAACAACACGGTTTGTCCGCCGCGTGTCCTTCTACGTCTACATATAAGATAAATAAACATTATTCAAGGGTTCTAGAAAAGCAAAAACATACTTAAACACTTTAAACAAGAGCACATATATACCACTGGGTCGATGCCACTGCTGGTGGAGATTTATTTCCCCGAGGGTATCATCAGCCCAGTAGTCAGCACTTCTGACTTGAATTATCTTTGATATGGTTATATTTATAAATAACCTGTTAACCAAATTTTGAATTTTTTGCATAGATAACCTTAGCTGGATTTGGCAAAACTTTTAGGAAGTTTGGTCCTCAATGCTCTTCAACTTCGTATTTTATTTGGCTTTTTTAACTTTTTTGGATTCGAGCGTCACTGATGAGTCTTTTGTAGACAAAACGTGCGTCTGGCGTATATACAAAATTTAGTCCTGGTATCTATGATGAGTTTATTTACAACCACTGGGTCGATGCCACTGCTGGTGAAGATTTATTTCCCAGAGGGTATCACCAGCCCAGTAGTCATCACTTTTTGTGCTGACTTGAATTATCATTGATATGGTGATATTTTTAGATTACCTGTTAACAAAAAAAAAATTTTGAAAAACAAAGGCTTTTCTGCCTCAGACATAGATTACCTTATTTGGCAAAATTTTTAGGAATTTTGGTCCTCAATGCTCTTCAACTACGGACTTTATTTGGCTTTTTTTTTTTTTTTTTTTTTTTTATAACTTTTTGGGATTCGAGCGTCACTGATGAGTCTTTTGTAGACGAAACGCGCGTCTGGCGTATATAAAAAAATTTGGTCCTGGTATCTATAATGAGTTTATTTATAGAAAATGGAGTCAAATACCGTTGACTTGAATAAAAGTTATATCAAAAGTAAAATTACAACTATGAAAAGTTCTTATCTTGAATTTTGCAGAGATACATTGTAAGCTTAACATGTCACCGTTGGCAGAAACGTGTTATCTCTCTTTCTATGGAATTTGATGTTAATTTCATTGTTGATTTAAGGCATGTCGGTTCGATTACTAAGGAAAAAGTAAATTAACAAAATACCGACTATGAGGAAAACTGGAAACGGAAAGTTCCTAAAAACTGTCATATTCCTGACTCGGTACAGTTTTTTTTATTATGCAGCAAACGGTGGATTAAACCTGGTTCTATAGCCAGCTTAATAAGGACAACAGTAGTAATTACTGCTGTTCAAATGTCATAAATATACACATTGAAAAAAGTATTGCAACACCTTGATTTTTTAAAACTTGAAAAATCAGTCTCTTTTTTAGGATGGAATAAGATAAAATATTTCTAAAATAATATTGAAACGTAGTTAATGATAACATTGGCTTTTAAACGAACAAAAAATGTATGAAAAAAAAAGTTTTATCTAACCAAACTTTTTATAACAAAATAAAGTGTTTTTTGAACAAAAAAAAATGTATTTTACAACTTTTACTGTATTCGAACTTAACAAGGTCAGACATTTCAAAATTAACCTTTAGCGCAGGAATAGTGTCACAATGGCGTTTTTATGCCATAGCATAATTCATTTATGCGATGCCATAATTGTATTTATGCGATGGCATAAATAATTATGGAAGTGCATTATTATTTATGCGATGGCATAAATCTAATTATGCGATGGCATAAATCTATTTATGCGATCGCAAAAATATCTTTACATTTACGCAACTGCATATTTATTTTTGCGATCGCGGATTTAATTTTTTTAACCAATGAAAATTGATATAACATCGACTTAATCTTCCATTGAATTTTAAGGAAAAGTCAAAGTACATTCGAATGAACTTTACTTAGTTAAAAGTAACCCTAGATTACCATCCAGATCATGGTAAATTTGACAAATAGGAGGATCAGACAGACAGATGGCTACTCGCACAAGGCGAGGAGAGGAAGAGATAAAATTAAGGTGTTGCATTTCTTTTCTTCTTGTGATGGCGTTATCCAGAATGTTGCTAGATTACTGATCATAGCGCCGTTAGCTATGTTGATTGGTCGCTTTTACGAATACATACTCTTCCAACAAATTTGACGGACTACATTTGACTATAGGGTTTGTAATAACTATTCAGAAAAGATGAAGTTATTGTATATATTGTGCAGTCTCTTCGGTCTGACATCAAGGAACTGAAAAGGTCTCATTTTCTAAAGGTCTATGTACCGATCATCATCTTAAGACTTTAGGCCTGTGTCACCATATTTTTTTTCTTTTTTTTTTTTTTTATTAAAGTGCAATAATTAGTCAATGATAACAAAAAAGAACAAAATACTTTTCAGTTCATTATGTAACTCAATTGACAATATCAATATTTGTATTATGTAACAGAGCATGTAGTTTTGATTTATTAGTGTATAATGTATTTAATTTACCAAGGAGACAGATTAATATAAGCAATTGTTGCTTGTTTCTGGATCCTTATTGTGTATGTGTTTATTATTTATACTTGTATTTACCATAATAAAAATATTGTTTACACTAAGAACAAAATACTTGATTAAAGAGGGTGCCATTATATAAATAACACATAGCTGAGAGGGTGATAGAGCAGATTGCGAAGCCAAGGTTGACAATGCTTTTTCGATGGGTACCAATCTATTCTATCACCCCCTCAGCTATGTGTTATCTAATTTATAATACTGTGAGATGTCCTATATCATTATTGTCTTTTACAGATGAATTATAATTAAAAGTATTTTCTATGACGTACGTTACGGGAATTAGAAAAATCAACAGAAATGAAGCAAAATGTTTTATATTTTTATTTTGACAGTCAAATAATAAAATCTGACCAAAAGCGAAGAATTTAAGCATTGCCTTCAATAACTTGATGTAAATTCGATTAATAGTTCATAAAATTGTCGATTTTTGGTCGGTCGGGACGAGAGGGTGATCGTGATTAAAAAAATTGTCACGCCGTGGTTGACAATGTTTTCTCGGGGTTACAATCTGCTCTATCACCCTCTCAGCTATGTGTTATTTATAGTCTGCAGTTAAAGTATTTAAAATATTTAGTAGATTTATAAACCATAAGGAGTAGGTCAGGTCGGACCGATTTTGACCTCAAATTTCAATTTCATCTGACGAAAGATTTATACCACTTTTAAAACACTTAAGTGTCTATTTCATTTGATTCAATTATTTTTTGTGTCATAAAAAACTATCCGATTCAAGCTAAAATATGAAAAATCTACCAAATATGCGAAAAAATGTCACTTTTCAGATGTTTTTTTGTCAAAAATGAAAGTGGCCGCATCCGTGTTCATCCTCAATCTTTATATATGTTATGTATTATCATCAAATACAACTTTCATTTTAATATTTTGGATGAACACGAATGCGGCCACTTTCGTTTTACACGGAAACCGTCTAAAATTTAACTAAAATGCTTGAATTTTGATGATTTCAGTAATTTAGCATGACTTAATGGTGCTAGTTCTCAATATATGGGCATTGTATTGCTAAAAACAGCCAATAGTTATGTAGTAGAACCATTCTACTATCCAATAAATAACTAAAAGTTTACATTTTAACAATTTTGTAAAACTGCTATATTTAGGGGCCAAAAAGGGCTCTTACCGGACCTACTCCTTTATTTGAAGTTTTACTAATTCCGTTGATTTCATTCTCTCTAATTCTTTATTCTATATGTTCTTAAAACAGTGTTACCCAGAGGCATATTAAGGAGGACAGGGTGTATTATATAAGGAATCACTGAAGGGATATAGTTACGATGCTGTTGTCAGGTCATTAAATATTGCATATTTGGCGTTAATATTGATTCACTTATAGAGTCTCTGCATCGGAACTAAACACATTTATTAAAAAAAACAGTTGTTGGCATGACACGGGTTATGTTTTTCTCATATATGTTATGATGGTATGATACTAAACCCCTAACGGGAAGGATTGTATCTAATATTCATATGATGAAATCATAATCTTTCAATCAGTTTAATTGAAGTCTGGAGCTGGCATGTCAGTTAACTGCTAGTAGTCTGTTGTTATTTATGTATAAATGTCTTTTTGTTTATTTTCTTTGGTTACATCTTCTGACATCAGACTCGGACCTCTCTTGAATTAAATTTGAAATGTACGTATTGCTATGCGTTTACTTTTCTACATTGGCTAGTGGTATAGGGGGAGGGTTGAGATCTCATAAACATGTTTAACCCCGCCGCATTTTTGCGCCTGTCCCACGTCAGGAGCCTCTGGTCTTTGTTAATCTTGTATTATTTTAATTTTAGTTTATTGTGTACAATTTGGAAATTAGTATGGCGTTCATTATCACTGAACTAGTATATATTTGTTTAGGGGTCAGCTGAAGGACGCCTCCGGGTGCGGGAATTTCTCGTTACATTGAAGACCTGTTGGTGACCTTCTGCTGTTGTTTTTTCTATGGTCGGGTTGTTGTCTTTTTGATACATTCCCCATTTCCATTCTCAATTTTATCAATAACTAAAAAATGATATTTTGAATCATTACCAAAAAGTATACAGATATTAAGATTGATATAACTAAGAAGTGTGTAAAGTTTTAAGCAATAATCAAGAATCGTTTTTGAGATACGGTGCGACATGTGAAAAAAAAAACACAACCTTGTTTTAGTTACAAAGTGCCGTACTCAAAAAGTTTTAATCTTATTTTCACAAAAAGTATACAGATCATTTGACCATCATAAGAAACAACAAGTTATGTTTCGTGAAATTTGGATAAGTCGTTCTCAAGTTACAGTGCGACATGTTTACGCCGGACAGACAGACGGACGAACGCCGGACATTTGTTAACCATAATACGTCCCGTCAAAATGTTGGCGGGTGTATAAAAACGGATTGTCATAGTCATTATGGACTGGTAATTTGTAACCTGAAAGGGGGTAATGGTTGAGGAAAACAAAGGGGGGATTGTTAAACATGGAGTCGAGTGTTCAATTTTACAATACTTCGGATGGGAAATTTAGAAACATTTTGGTGACCCACACTCACCTCTCCCTTTAACAATAAAATAATATTATATTTTGGTACATCTGTTTGCTTTATTTTTTATATTCAATATCTTCTTTAATTATTTTTATTTGAATTAAGTTCGAATTCACCAACTTTTTTTAAAAGGATACACATGCACAATGTGTTGAAATAAAATTAATTAAGGTGCGGAAAATGTCAATGGGACCATAACATGTACATTCATTCAGCCCCTTCTAACGGTATTATAATATATTTCACAACTTGCTCACTATGTCCATTTTGATTTTAATGAACATGATTATTTATATTAAACTGGTAAATTCAAAGCAGGGAATTCGTTACCACAAATTGATTTAAACTTATTTTTGGGACCAAAACATGTACATTCCTTCAGCCCCTTCTAACGGTATTATAATATATTTCACAACTTGCTCACTATGCCCATTTTGATTTTAATGAACATGATTATTTATATTAAACTGGTAAATTCAAAGCAGGGAATTCGTTACCACAAATTGATTTAAACTTATTTTTGGGACCAAAACATGTGCATTCCTTCAGCCCCTTCTAACGGTATTATAATATATTTCACAACTTGCTCACTATGCCCATTTTGATTTTAATGAACATAATTATTTTTATTAAATAATACGATTAAAACAGCCCTAATACGGATAAATCGGCATGTGAAATACTGATAACGTTCCACTGTCGATATAAATCAAGAGCTCATATTGCTTTTCGAACAGGGCCAATACAGATAAAAGCTGTATTGGCCCATGGGCTCATACAGGACGTTTACTTCCGTTTTCAATTTTCCAACGCCATTACTTTAAATAACTTTGGGGGTACATTTGTGTAATCATAAAATAAAAAGGTTAAATGATGTGCAATGTTTTTTAACGTCTTGCAGTCTTGAAACGGAAATAATTCACAGCCTTTTCGAGTACGACTTTCTATTATTGACACTGTTGCATTTCCGTTAAACAATCATCACATTCAAAACGCAGACGATCCAAGACAGAGTAAGAATAGTTAAACTGTCTGATTTATTCTTCCAAGTTACTTTATATTTGCTACATAAAATGAATTGTAATAGCATTTTATTAAGTACTTGGACGAGGAATCAGAAATTTCATCTGACAATGTTGACAAGAATGATGATGTAAAAGCGAAAAGCAGTGACGAGTTCAGACATGAAATGATTTCTGTATCTTCTTCATGGTAAGTCCTATATTTATTCTTATTAAAAGAATATGAATCTTACAAATTTGACAGTTCATACAAATTTGTCTTTTGAAATATTGGCCGCTGATCACATTATGACACATATCAATGACATGCATGTAACTCTGTAAGCTGGATTCATAGCAAGTCAGTATTTAAAAAATCATTGGCACTATAAAAATACATTGTGAACAGATCATAAATCATGTTATGGAGTGGTATTTGCGAAAAATACCAGTCAAGGGGCTGTGAAATTTCCCGAGCCTGCAAGGCGATGGAAATCGGTCCCAAGACTTGTATATTTCGCAAATACCACTCCATAACATGATATATCTGTTTAATTACACCGAAGAGTTAAGGACTAAAATTCTCTGTACAGGTGAAGTTAATTTTTTTCTTTTACTTGTAAGCTGTAATTCATAAACATGTTTATGCATGTAATAGACGTATTTACACTTGTATGCAAATTTGTCCGCCATTACATAACATCACACAGGTTCCCGTAAACTTTGACTTCATAATTCAAAACATATGACGTCACAACTAAAAAGTGATTGTTGCTTGACGTCAAAAGGTTATTTGGAGGTGATGTAAGGTCATTTGGAGCAAGATACAGCTAAATACCAAAAGTGTAAATACGTTTATTATGCATGTAATTCAGGATTCATTGCCAGTCCGTATTGGAAATATTGGCCCTATATTCACATCATTGCCAGTCCGTATTGGAAATATTGGCCCTATATTCACATCTGATGTATTTAATACAGCATTCAGAACAAGTCTGTATTGAAAATGTTGGATTATTTAATAAAAGTGTTATGAACTGGCTGTTTCTGTATTGGCACTGGTATAGATTCTCTGTCAGCTGTATTGGCCCTCGACCCTACGGGTCTCGAGGCCAATACAGCAAACCTTGAATCTATACCAGTGCCAATACAGAAACAGCCAGTTAATAACACTATAATATTAAACTGGTGAATTAAAGGCAGGGGACCTGTACAAACGGGATATCACATTATTGTTTTACGGTGATGTCTGTGAATTTAGACACAGTCAACATGATCAAGGTCACCAAAACAAATTTTAACATAATTTTATTGATACATTTGTACTGAGTCTGCTTATCTAGGGCGGAAATTGACCACAGCTTAATTGATTCAACTTCTTAACTGGCCGTTTAATTAACCCCAGATTTATGACAACTGGTGGGCATACATATTGACACCTGTATGATTCTGTGTTTTTTAAACAAATATGTAAAAATAAATGTTTAGCGCCAAGGATATCAATTAGTATCGATATATCGGATCCGTCCTCATGTCTTCATACTAAAATCATCACATTACCACTGAATTATTGTGATTTTTTTTATTCGAAACTGCCTTTGTGTGACTTTATTCAGCAGCAAACTTTTTTCTCACATACAAGATTTGTTTTAAACAGAATGTTGTATTTTCTTCTCCCACTTATTTTGAAATGGAAACCAACAGTTTGTTTTACACCCCCCTTTTTCCCCTTTCCACAGAAAATGGTTTGGATGGGCATTGTCTAATGTATAATCATTAAAACAATGCTATTATATTTTTCTGAGACATATATGATAACACAATCTGGGACTAATTGTATGTAATAATTTTTGCTATAATTAAAAAGAAAAGTATGGAGACATTTTTTTTTAATTCCACTGCTACCTCCCATCCCCTAATGAAAGAAAATTACCATTCCCTTAGACAAATTTGTTCCAAAAATTTCACCCTAAATTCAGCATGTAAGAAAGATTTTGATTGGACAATGAAATCATTTTTGCCATAACATTAATGTAACTATGCGATCGCATAAAGCTTTTTGCGATGGCATTAATGCAAATGCGATCGCATAAATAATTACGCCATTGCATAAATATAATTGTGCAATGGCAAAATTAATTATGCGATGGCATAAAACGCCATTTATGCAATCGCATAATTATTTATGCCATCGCATAATTATTTATGCCATCGCATAATTATTTATGCAATCGCATTATGCGATCGCGTAAATAAATTATGCGATTGCATTAAAACGCCATTGTGACACTATTCCTGCGCCAAATAGATGATTGTTCGCATAATGCTTGATCGTTATACGCCAAAGAATTAGTACTTTGTGCGCAGCCTCCATTCAAACGGATAACCGCATCTTAAAGTCTTCTGAATCCTGATGGGTATTGTTTATTTCATGACTTGTTTGAACTGGGGTTACCTTTCATGCACTTTACGTCCAGTAGTGTCCCATATATTCTCGATATGGTTCAAATTCTGGCTACGATTGTGCCAAGGAAGATTACCCAAATTCCATTGGAACAATGGATCTGCCTCCACGACGCTAATTTCCAACTTTGGCGAGCTCTGCACTATATCCGATACGGTCATCTGTGTGTCTGATCGTAGGCAAATGTCCCCGAAATGGTATTATCGCACGATAACCAGTAGAGATGAGCCGATCTGGAACAGTTCTTGTTTAAAGGCTCCTGTATGGTAACCATTCTCTTTTTAGGATTGTATTGTTTGCAATGGGTTTCCTTCTGACCAACCTTCATTATGCTTTTTTTTCCCACTGCAGATGTCATAGGGGGTCTTCTTGACCTCGGAAGGTCTTTAACATCGTTTCTTGCCTGATTTTTATTCTCAAAATGACTTATATAGGAATGGTGATGACCAACAATACGTGCAATTATCAAAGCGACATACCTGCTTCCCTCATGCTGGATATCTGCCATCTTGCTGCAGTTATGAGTTGTGGATGACCAATTACAAGTTGTCAATAACATAAACTAATAAACTTGGTTATTTTAAGTGTTGAAAACAATGACGACACAAATATCTGTGTTAGTGTTTTCGACTACATTAGCTGCGTGTGCAGATACGAACTGATACAGTCGATATTTATTGATTAAGCTCAGGTGATATTTAAATAATGTTTAATCTATTTCAACAATTAAATAAAAAGTATTTTTTTTAATTTAAATTTCAATCTGGGGTTGCAATACTTTTTTCCATGTGTATATATAGAGAGAAAACAAATCCGTTTAAAAACTAACACAGAAGAAAACACATAAACTTAATTCAATCTTATGAAGTGATCTTTTTCATCGCTCATTGAATGCATGTCGTCTCGCTTGCTTAGCTGTTGTTAAAGTTTTTTTCAATGTTTTTTTAAAACTTAAGCTTATGAATTCGTTTACCACTTTATCTGTTGTAAAAAATTCAGTATATAATGTGGTTACTTTTTAACATGATGTCATTGCCTCGTTATGTAATGATGTTGTTTCATTACATGATGTGGTTAGTTAGACATGGCATGTCGTTACTTTATTACCTGATGTGGTTATTTAAGAGATAACTGTATTGTATTTGAAGCTTTGCGGACGTCCATCAGTAGTTTTACTGTCGCAAATTTAGTTTACCTGGCGACGCGTAGCGGAGACAGGTAAACAGGTATTTGCGACATTAAAACTACCGATGGACGTCCGCAAAGCTTCAAATACAATACAGGTATCTCTATTATAATGCAAAACAAGTTCATAATTAAATTTCAATCATTAAAAAATTATTTCAGTGTAAAATCTTCACTAAAGAAAATTCCGCGAAAAGATGTTATTTTCTTTGGTCCCTACACTTGATATGCTTCCGGCGTCAAACATTACTACCGGGAGTTTTCTGGCTTCTGTGCCGCTTCAAAATGTAATAAAATTTGATAAAAAGAAGATTTTCATGTGCAAAATGTCAGGTTTTTCTGCTTATTATTGTAGAAATTACATGTCAGTACATTCAGCAATTCAACATTTTCGGCTTCCTTTGTTACAGTCAATGAGATAGAGAATTTAACGCTGACTAATGTCAAATCAGAACCATTGGTACAAACTAATTGCATTAGAATTTATTATTGTTACCTCATAACGTGATGTGGTTACTTCATTATGTGATGTAATTACTTCATTATGAGATGTGGTTACTTCATTACGTGATGTGGTTACTTCATTACGTGATATGGTTACTTCATTACGTGATGTGTTTACTTCATTACGTAATGGTTTTTTTTCATTGCGTGATGTGGAACCTTACTTCATTACGTAATGTGTTTTTCACTATATGATGTGTTTATTTCATTATGTGATGTTTTTACTTCATTACATGATGTGTTTGTTTCATTATGTGATGTTGTTGTTTAAGTACGTGATTTGAGATTGCATATGAAATGAAAGTATGGTACTTAATGCAGATACTCAAATACACAATGTGAATAATGCAGTACGAATCAAATCAAATCAAATCGATTGCAAGAAGCATTAATACTACACTAGTTCTTTGCAACATTATGTTTTCTTCAAATACATGGATTTATCATACATATTGTTCCAGCCACACATACAGTTCATACGTCAGTATCATTCCTTTTCATATAAAAATAGATTTATCTTGTTTATGCATATTAAAAAAAAAGAGGAGAATATATCACTTATATAGCAAAATATGTAAAATTTCTGCCATTGAAGTCGAACTCTTTACATCTAATGAGGAAATGGAACTCATCGGCCATTCCTTCCTTGCAGAGTGAACAAATTCTCGGTTCTAACGACGTTCTAGTATGCCTACCAACTTTTATAAGTAATTTACCATTACTCTAATTTTTACCATTTATGAAATGTCATTTCTGTTAAGGTCTTGTAGAAGATATTATTTTTTTCTAATTCGAAATAATTTTTAACTTTTCAATACGTTCATAGTTTTTCACCATGACTATCTTTATTATGATCTCAAAAAAAGGTTTTTTTCCAGAGTTCTATGAAACTTCTAATTTGCTTGAAAAGTAATAAAAAAGGTCATTTTGCCGTGGTATTTTTATTTTTCCAATCACGTTAAAAACCACTTTTAATTAATAGTACTTTTCATAATGGAAAACCGATCTTTCTGAAAGATGTTTGTATACAAAAAATAAGGAGATGTGGTATGGTCGCCAACGGGACAACTTTTAAAGAATGCATTCCATTGTCTAAGTCTAATGTATCCAATGATGATGTTTTTTAATTAGGCTTAATAGATGTGTTTTTCTGACATCCTGTAGCAGTATGCAACTTGCGAGCATGTGTATCATATCTTCCTCTTCTAGACCACATAAGGGACATGTTGCAGTTTCTTTATTGTAATTGAATTCAGCTATGTTGGTTTGTAGTAGGTATGTCCCTGTTGCTATACGACAGTGGTTGATAGACCTTTTCACCTCAGTGACCGCGCGCGATGACCCAATAGATTGCCAAATTTTATGCGGTTTTCATTTTTCCACTTGATCCACACAGAGATGTTTCAGTGTTGATTTATTGGCGGATTGTTCTTTATAGGTTTTTTGACCAATAGTAGACTTGCTACAATTCCCTTTCTAATATTTCTCTTTTAGTAATTTATATGTTTACTGATAAGTGCCAGCCTACTGATTGCCCTTGCAGATGTCAGTATAATTGTAATCTCCTAGTTATAGCAGTAAAACTATTAAAGGGGCAAAATTGAAAAAAAATAATAATAATTAGGAAGGGACATGTAGCAAGTCTAGACCAATAGTTATTAAGTGCTATCTTATATTGATTTTTCCACTATAGTTTGCTCATTTGATTATTCAGTAAGAATTCTAGATTGGGTAGGTCATACAATTCCAACGTTTTAGATACTATGTTATAAAAACTTCCTGGGTTGTTGATCAATGTTGATGTTGATAAAGATCTGTCTTTGATTAAAACTATCATATTTTAAAATACTGGTTCTCTGTAACCATTTCAACTCTTACATAGGGAGTGTGGCACGCATGGTCATGGATTTTCTTCAAACTTCACACATTTACTAGTTTTGATGAAACAAACAAAAAATGGCAAAATTTTGGTTGCTAAGCACATTGGTTGCCATAGCAACCGATGACCGGTTTTACCTCTTCTCAATATCTATGAATTTAAGCGCAAAAAGGCTATTTTCAACATAATTTTTCATAATAAATGATTAAGAGAAAGATTTTTTATTATGATTTTATTAAATATATGCATTTTATTAATGTAATCAAATAACTGATATTTTCATATTCATTTTCAATCATAATCACATACACCCCCCTTTTTATGTGGTTTGCATTAGGTAAAAAATACCCTTTTGAGGTCATTTTTAAATGCTCACAAAAAAAATTTGCGGACACCTGAGTTAGAGTCAACCATCAATTCATTAAAACCAAAGTCTTATCTGATCAATGATGTGAAAAAGTCATGGGGAAGTATATCTCATTTTTTTGTTACCATGGATACAAAATGCCTAGTTTTCATTTTTTCAGAAAAAAAATTTTTGAAAAATTTTGAAAAAAAATGTTTTAAAACCTAATTTTGCAAGTCAGAAGAAATAAATAAATATCAAATTTGTAGAAATTATTGTAATCATCTAAATTTTAAACATATTCATAAATAATGGTATTATAGTTTTAACTGTGTTGCTATTGCAACAATTTGATAATGATACACAAGTTTCAAACAATTTTGAAAAAAGTTTCAGTTTCTTAAATTTGCACAAAAGTAGGGAAAACTAAAACTCTTATTTAGTTTCACTGTATACACACATGTGTACATATACATGAGTATGCAAGAATATTAAATCCATAAAGGTGTAACCACTTGGAGGAAACAAACACATTTTCTCTAATCTGGTTAAAAGTGCTGATTGTGAACAAATTTCAGTATGTTTTCATCATCATAAAAAGTGTACAAGAAAAACAATTATTCTTTCTTAAAAAAAAATTAATACAATCATTCAAAAAATTATATATATTCAATTTTGCAATATTTGCCATTGAATTCGTTGCCAGGGAACATGCAGTCCATTTTCAAAATTATTGATGAGTGCTGATTTTTGCAAATTCGTTTTAATGATCCTCGATACATATATATCAATGAATATATATACTTTTTTGTTTACATTATCCAGATCTTCTTGTAAATGGGAATTATCAATAATATTCCATGCATGATTAGTGATAGTGTTGCAATAAAAACAATAAATTATATGCATAAACTTGGAAAACACTTTAAAATAGAGTAAATCTCTCATACACAATCTCTCTTCTGTAAGTTTTTCAATTAAATGCAGTGTCAAAGGACAATGGTTTTTACAAGTTAGTTCCTTAAACTATAATTATTCAAATGCTGTAGTGAAGTTGAAATAAAAAAAAGTCAGAAAGATCCTGCAATAGGGGTACTAGGCTGGAATAAAGGCGGAATATTTGAAATATCACTGCTATGAAAATGGGGATCAATTAGACAAGGACAGAAGTTTCAACTGGTCAACTAGGGAGCCCATAAAAAAATCAATAACTAATAACGTAACCATCCAGGGTGAGTAAAGTCGGCCGTTGACCCGATGGTCCCTGCTATCCATCTGGCATATTTCTTGTTTGCCGTTCTGGAGGGGAGGAATTTCCGAGATTTTCCAAAAAGTTTCTTTTCCCTACATGGACCCAAGGAAACTCTATCAACGGATGGCCTCGGGTCTTATGACGAGCAGCAGGGGGTATAACATCCAGACAAATTTCAAATAAGGGGTGCCACTGACTGCCTCAAGAGAGGGCCCGCTACATACATGCTTCAGTGATTCCATATGTAATCAACCAAATGTTTCCAAAGAAAAGAGAGGGTAGGCCCTCAGGGCCCCCTGGATCTGACTTAGGTAGCACTCTCTTAAGTTTAACATTAGTAATAGGTATTGGATTATTGAAATTTGAGAAAATCACGATTATCTTTATGGATTTTTAGCAGCAAAAAAAAATATTGACAATATAACTTTACACATGGTAACGTTAAAAGAATTATAAACATGTACATATAATTTGATTTTCACTGAAAGCCCATTACTGAAAGATGTTTCTCAAAATAAGTATACTGTCTTCCTTTTAACAAACAAAAATAAGCTTTTACTATGAAACAGGACTCAATGTTTATACATGTCACTTTTTGTCTGTGACTTTCTGTCCTACATTTTGACAGTTATCAAGATCAGGAAAAAATACTTTATACCTAATTTTATGTAATAGGCTATCAAATTGCATTAAATTTATAGAAACACTTAGATTGAACCATTGATTTATAAATAAAAAGAAAATATCAAAATTATATTTAAACATAATAGTTAACGACTTTCGGGAACATTTAAACTAACACAAGGCTCTGCCTCTCTGGCATAATTCAAGTTAAATCCGCGAATATCTTTACTTATACTTGATGAAAACGTTCAAAACTACCAAGATATTGTCATTGTGCATACAGGGGGTCAGGCATACCTCAAGTAGTCCACACAATGTTTATTTGTGTTTTATGAAAATATTAAACTAACAAGATATCCTGCACAAGGCTCGGGCATGCCTTCAGTAGGACGTGGAAATAATTATATTGGATTGATAAACTTACATGCATTTATGGCCTTCTTCACACATTGTGTGTGTTACTCTATATTTGTGATCAAACGTGTCAAATTATAACCGGTATATACGACATAATTTACAACACATTAAAATACAATATAATACTCAATATTATAAAAAGTTTAGATAACCCATGCTCGTCACAGAACCATAAACTGTTTTCCCCCAGGTTTTTATTATTATTTGATAAAGACTTTACCATTTAATCTTACTGTTGGTTTTTTTAATAAATTGTAAGCAAATCCTATAAGATATACATACCATACCGTATTAGGAAGTACAACAAACAGGACACAGTCAACGTTGGTAAGGTCAAGTGTTTTACCCAAAAACATATATTTTTCCTGTTTTTTTGTTTTTTTTAATAATATACCGTGAATTAACACAGAAAGCTTCATTGGTTAGGTCATTGTCAACCGTTAGAAAGTCACTTTTTGGGAATTGTTTTATAATTTTTCCTATATTTATATATTAAATAATAAAATTTCATTATAATTTCAAGTTTAAAATAAATCTTTTAAGAAAGAAAAAAGTTCTTAGAATTTTCATTTAGTCCTATCATTGTCAGTGTTGGTCAGGTCAAGTTTTATGAATATTTAAAAAAAGTTTTCCAATATTTTTTTCTTATATTTATGTTTTAAATGGTCTAAATTTATTACAATTCAAATTTGACATGAAACCTTTGAGAAATAAAACAGTTATTAGCATTTTTATTTTGGTCCAGTAATTAGTGTAACCCACCAAAGGGAGATAATTCGTATTGTGAGGAATACTGCACGATGACCATTTTTTAGAAATTAATTTCACATGTTTCTAGGTAGATTACCCATAACTTTTTTTGATTTTTGACTAAAACAAGAATGAAATTAATTGTTTTTGTGTTTCCTTTTAATAGATGTAGCCGCATGGTTTCACAGCACTACACCAAATAGTGTATTTTTCTCCAAAATCGGTACTTTCTCCGCTGTTACCATGGTTACCAGCCAATATAAATATCGGTTGGCATTATTTTTCTGACTAGTCTAATAGGATCTACATATCAGCCAACTTTTAGAAAGATCGGTGACTATGTGTGCCGAAAAAGTTTAAGTGGTTACAGAGAATGAGTATTTTAAAAATAACAAGAAAAAAATTCCGGAAAAATATCATGTTTATTCCGTATATGTTCCTTCATCTTTATTTTTTTTTTAATTTTTAACCTTGACCGCAAACAAAAACAATAGCAGAATACATCTGATAATCAGCTCATCAGCCTCTTGCATTAAATATATAAAATTGTTGTCACTAAAGATTCATAGTGCGCTTCCAAACCTAACCTGTGAGTTACATGTTTCTGACTGAATGAGAAAATGGAACCCATAACTCCACCAAAGGCAAAGGCATCATGTTCAGAGACCAAGGTAAAAAGTAACAGCTGATCTAAACGTGAACATTACCATGATGAGAAATGAGACGCAAATTTAGTTTAAAATGTTGTGTATCATGTCTGCTTGCCATTTTTTCATTTTCATTTTTCATTCTTATCTACTCAACGATTAATAACATTGACAATTATCCACCAGAACAGAATAGACAGCATTTTATTCCAAGGAAATCTCCATTTGTGAAAGTAGCACAGAAAGGTACAAACAATGATAACTCAGAATGTAATGACCTGAAAGATGAACATAATGAGAAAGTGGAACTACATTATGACATTTCTACTTTGAATATGCTGGGTTTCATTGAAACACCTGAAGATCAAATTATAAGAGATGACGGTAAGAATGCACATTTACAATATTAAACTATTTAGTTGATATTTTAATTAGTTGTATTTGTAGTCATGTTAATTAACAATGATAAGAATAAAAACAAATAATATAAAAAATTAAAGATTTATTTAAATTTCGTTCCGATCCATACTGTCATGACGTCCCTTTTATGTTTTTCTGTCATACCTTTTTTCGATCCTCACTCGGGATGCTAAAAATGTCAGTACACAAGAAGGGTGATTTTCATAGCAGCCCGGTTGTTTTCTCAGAGTACTTCCACTTCCTCCACCATAATAACAGACACTGCCCAGTGTCTTAACAATCTCTGTTGATGGGGTGGGGATTTTCCTTGTAAATATTAAACATTGTAAATACGTTAGTGAAAATTGCTGAATTTGCAATTTCAGTCCTCTTACTTTACTTTGCCATAACCAAGTTTTCTGAAACTTTTAATCAATGCTTATTATTAACACAAACACAGATCAAATTTGAATTTTAATTTAGTGGCATCACTAGCCCACTTGCACTGTTTTTGGGTTATGTCCCTTTATACATGTAAGTTGAAAAATTGCTGAATTTGTTATTCTGCACTCTTACACATGTACATTTTACATTACCTAACCTCAACTGAATGTTCTCAAATTTACATGCTTTAATACACAATGCCCTTTCCACAATACACAGATCAAGTATAAATTTGGCTGGCATCAACTTCGTTGTTCCTGAGTTATATATCCCTTTATATATGGAATAGCCCAATTTTCTCTTTTGCACACTCTTTCCATTGAAACGTTCAATATATTATTTCCTGTATTCACAGTTATTTAATCTAGTAAGTGTTTAACTGATATAAATATAGATCATTGTCTTCGCAGGTTATAGATCCCATGCATTTAATGTTTTAATCAGTGATAGACTTGGTTACCATAGAGCTTTACCAGACAACAGACATCCAAAGTAAGTAATTTGCATAGTGTAGATTCAGATAAATATCATGCCTTAGATACAGACAAAACTCATGCCTTAGGTGCAGGCAAATCTCATGTCTTAGAAAGTCAAATTTCATGTCTTAATTACAGGCAAAACTCATGCCTTAGATACAGGCAAAACTCATACCTTAGGTGCAGACAAATCTCATGCCTTAGATAGTCAAATTTCATGCCTTAATTACAGGCAAAACTCATACCTTACATCCAGATACAGATAAATATGCCTTAGATACAGGCAAAACTCATGCCTTAGGTGCAGGAAAAACTCATGCCTTAGATGCAGACAAATATCATGCCTTAAATACAGGAAAATCTCATGCCTTATAGATATATAATACAAGAAAAACTCATGTCTTAGATATAGTAAGATCTCATGCCTTAGATGCAAGCAAATCTCATGTCTTAGATACAGTTAGATATCATGCCTTAGATGCAAGCAAATCTCATGTCTTAGATACAGTTAGATCTCATGCCTTAGATGCAAGCAAATCTCATGTCTTAGATACAGTTAGATCTCATGCCTTAGATGCAAGCAAATCTCATGTCTTAGATACAGTTAGATCTCATGCCTTAGATGCAAGCAAATCTCATGTCTTAGATACAGTTAGATCTCATGCCTTAGGGCCACACTTAAAAATATTTTGGTTTGCCCAAACCCTACCCAAAGGTTGAGACAGTGGGTAGGTAGGTAGGCATTTTTTTTTTTTTTTTCAAAAATAGAAATTGAAGTATCAGATGTTTATTAGTTTTCATGCCTATTTGATTAAAAAAAAACTTCTTCAAATCAGGACAATAAAAGAATTTGAGTAGGCAGCTTTTTTCTGGGTAGGTAGCGTTTGGGCAAACAAACCTATTATTTATTATGGCCTAGATGCAAGCAAATCTCATGTCTTAGATACAGTTAGATCTCATGCCTTAGATGCAAGCAAATCTCATGTCTTAGATACAGTTAGATCTCATGCCTTAGATGCAAGCAAATCTCATGTCTTAGATACAGTTAGATCTCATGCCTTAGATGCAAGCAAATCTCATGTCTTAGATACAGTTAGATCTCATGCCTTAGATGCAAGCAAATCTCATGTCTTAGATACAGTTAGATATCATGCCTTAGATGCAAGCAAATCTCATGTCTTAGATACAGTTAGATCTCATGCCTTAGATGCAAGCAAATCTCATGTCTTAGAAACAGTTAGATCTCATGCCTTAGATGCAAGCAAACCTCATGTCTTATCTATAGATACAGGAAAATCTCATGTCTTAGATACTGCAAATCTCATGCCTTAGCTATAGATACATGTACATCTGATGTCCTAGGTACTGCAAATCTCATGCCATGCATGTGAAAGACAATCACAAAGTTAGTTACCATAGACGCTTACAAGACAACCAATATCCATAGTAACACATGAGTGATAATGATTATAATTATTGAAAATGAGATACGAATTAGCTGGACATCTGAACAAATGATGCTGTGATTTTAGATACCAAGAAATTAAATACATGGTAGCAGTGTTGTAAGATCTTTATTATAATTGACAAGTTTTACACTCAATTGATTATATTTTGTAGTTGTCAGAGTAAGATCTACTCCACAAAGCTTACCAGAGCAAGTGTTATTATATGTTTCTACAATGATATATTTTATAGTTGTCAGAGTAAGATCTACTCCACAAAGCTTCCCAGAGCAAGTGTTATTATATGTTTCTACAATGAAGCCCCTTCAGCATTGCTACGTACAGTCCACAGTGTGCTAGACCGTACACCAGCTTATTTGTTACAAGAGATTTTATTGGTTGATGATAACAGTGACCTTGGTATGTATATCAATTATAGCCTGTCAGACAGCGTGTAACAGTTTTCAGAGAAGTCACATGTCCGTACAGAGATTTCAGTAAGACTTCTTATATTTCTATCATGACTATTGGACCATGATTTCTGTTATAGTAGTCACATTTCCATACAGAGATTTCAGGAAGACTTCTTATATTTCTATCATGACTATTGGACCGTTATTTCTGTAAGAGTAGTCTCATTTCCCATATCAATGTCAATTTTATTTTATCAGTGGGATATAACCATAATCTTGAAAGTTTTTACAAGAAAACAAACAGAATGATTTGTGTCCAGCCGGCAACTTTTGTTGCAGAAAGCTGGACATAGGGATAGTGATCAGGCCGCGGCCTTAGCTAACTTCTTTAAAGCTTTATAATTTAGAAGGTGGAAGAACTGGATGCTTCATTCTTTGTTTATAAATGCCCCCTTAACCATATATATGTAACATGGCTAACTTCTTTAAAGCTTTTTTATTTTAGAAGGTGGAAGACCTGGATGCTTCATACTTTGTACATGTATATATATGCCTCATTTTATGAAGTTTCAGTCAGTCACATGTCCAACATGTCCAATGTTCTTGACCTCATTTCTCCAGCAAGGTCATGACGACCCTTAGTACAGCTTTTAAGATGACATCTGTCAATCTGTATATTTGTTAATATCCTGATCCAGAGTATTTTCTCCCAATTTGATTGGCTGATATTGTCCTAATGAATTTCAGTACATTTTTTATCATGTTAATTGGAATTATCTCCCTTATTTATTACATCAATTGGAATTATCTCCCTTATACCATATGCATTGACCAAATAAAAAAAAAATGAGTTGCTTTAAAGTGCTAATATTTTTTTTAATTTTCACAGTTTCAGATTAAATATCTATAATATATTTGATTGATATATTGTCCTCAAATTGAATTTGAATATAATAATATGTAAAATAACAAAATCAGGATAAATTCTTAAACAGTGTTCAATTGTCCTAATACGGAATTTATCTGGTCAATACAATTCTTGTATTAGAACAATTGCACACTGTGTAACTAATAATATCTGACATCGTATTATAGATATATATTTATATGCATCAAGGAGAGAAAATAATTTAACAAATAATGTCATCAATTACCAAATATTTTCAACTCAAATTTAACAAATTATTCAAACTGAGTCAACCAGAAATGGCCTATTTGGTTAGGTAATACTGCAGGTTATAATTGATGTTTAGATGCATGTTTGATAAAATCCACTCTTGGTTTTAAATCCTTCTCATTATATTGTAAATTGGTGTAATAACAAAACATTGCCAAAATAATAGCTTTAGGTCATATCAAAAACCTATATGAATCAATTCAAAATTCAACAAAATTCTCTAAAAGATCTATATCACAAATAGCAAAAACCGCTGTAATAATAAAAATTCAACTTAAAGAAATGCCCTTACTGCTGTAATATAATTGTAGTTGGTTTTATTTTATAAACATATAGAATAAAAAAAATATTTAAGGTGGTACCTAACACTACAGGGAGATAACTCTGTAAAGTCAGCTAAACGTTTTAATTACATTGTGTTGTAAAAGGAATATTAAGCTTCTCAATGATCAAAATTGTTTTTTGTCAAAGTGCTATATAACCAGTATAATTTTTCTGACAAAATGGTTGGTTCAAAATTTTTGAAATTTTTATATTTTTGTTTAAGGGTCAAAGTAAATAATTTGACAAAATTTCATGAAAATTAAACGAGCCAAATTAATTTTAGTGAAAGTGTTGGGTACCACCTTAAGTTTCTTTCAAAATTTTCCATTTTAGACAACCTGTCATGTCGGATAGAAGCCTATGTGAAAAACAAATTACATAAAGTAAGATACATGAGGACTGCCACAAGACAAGGACTTATCAGGGCAAGGATGTATGGGGCTAATCAGGCAGAAGGGGAGGTAAGCCTTAAAACTAAGATTGATGGAGATAAGTTAGAGTGAGGTTGTTTTTAGTTATAAAGGTAGACAGGATTCACTATATAGTCTTGGCATCGTTTTCATTTAAATAGAATTGATATAGTCGGTTACGTTATCCTCCTCAGCCCTACCAGTCTTAACATTGTTTTCATTTAAATATAATTGATATAGTATGTTACGTTATCCTCATCAGTCCTACCAATCTTGACATTGTTTTCATTTAAATAGAATTGATATAGTATGTTACGTTATCCTCCTCAGCCCTACCAGTCTTGACATTGTTTTCATTTAAATAGAATTGATATAGTATGTTACGTTATCCTCCTCAGCCCTACCAATCTTGGCATTGTTTTTATTTAAATAGAATTGATATAGTATGTTACGTTATCCTCATCAGTCCTACCAATCTTGGCATTGTTTTCATTTAAATAGAATTGATATAGTATGTTACATTATCCTCCTCAGCCCTACCAATCTTGGCATTGTTTTCATTCAAATAGAATTGATATAGTATGTTACGTTATCCTCCTCAGCCCTACCAGTCTTGGCATTGTTTTCATTTAAATAGAATTGATATAGTATGTTACGTTATCCTCCCTAGCCCTACCAGTCTTGGCATTGTTTTCATTTCAAAAGAATTGATATAGTATGTTACGTTATCCTCCTCAGCACTACCAGTCTTGGCATTGTTTTCATTTCAAAAGAATTGATATAGTATGTTACGTTATCCTCCTCAGCCCTACCAGTCTTGGCATTGTTTTCATTTAAATAGAATTGATATAGTATGTTACGTTATCCGCCCTAGCCCTACCAATCAGGATCATGGATACAGTTTGAGACAGATATAGTATGTTACGTTATCCTCCTCAGACCTACCAATCAGGATCATGGATACAGTTTGAGACAGATATAGTATGTTACGTTATCCTCCCTAGCCCTACCAATCAGGATCATGGATACAGTTTGAGACAGATATAGTATGTTACGTTATCCTCCCTAGCCCTACCAATCAGGATCATGGATACAGTTTGAGACAGATATAGTATGTTACGTTATCCTCCTCAGCCCTACCAATCAGGACCATGGATACAGTTTGAGACAGATATAGTATGTTACGTTATCCTCCTCAGACCTACCAATCAGGACCATGGATACAGTTTGAGACAGATATAGTATGTTACGTTATCCTCCTCAGCCCTACCAATCAGGATCATGGATACAGTTTGAGACAGATATAGTATGTTACGTTATCCTCCTCAGCCCTACCAATCAGGACCATGGATACAGTTTGAGACAGATATAGTATGTTACGTTATCCTCCTCAGCCCTACCAATCAGGACCATGGATACAGTTTGAGACAGATATAGTATGTTACGTTATCCTCCTCAGCCCTACCAATCAGGATCATGGATACAGTTTGAGACAGATATAGTATGTTACGTTATCCTCCTCAGACCTACCAATCAGGACCATGGATACAGTTTGAGACAGATATAGTATGTTACGTTATCCTCCTCAGCCCTACCAATCAGGATCATGGATACAGTTTGAGACAGATATAGTATGTTACGTTATCCTCCTCAGCCCTACCAATCAGGACCATGGATACAGTTTGAGACAGATATAGTATGTTACGTTATCCTCCTCAGCCCTACCAATCAGGACCATGGATACAGTTTGAGACAGATATAGTATGTTAAGTTATCCGCCCTAGCCCTACCAATCAGGACCATGGATACAGTTTGAGACAGATATAGTATGTTACGTTATCCTCCTCAGCCCTACCAATCAGGATCATGGATACAGTTTGAGACAGATATAGTATGTTACGTTATCCGCCCTAGCCCTACCAATCAGGATCATGGATACAGTTTGAGACAGATATAGTATGTTACGTTATCCTCCTCAGCCCTACCAATCAGGATCATGGATACAGTTTGAGACAGATATAGTATGTTACGTTATCCGCCCTAGCCCTACCAATCAGGATCATGGATACAGTTTGAGACAGATATAGTATGTTACGTTATCCTCCTCAGCCCTACCAATCAGGACCATGGATACAGTTTGAGACAGATATAGTATGTTACGTTATCCTCCTCAGCCCTACCAATCAGGATCATGGATACAGTTTGAGACAGATATAGTATGTTACGTTATCCTCCCTAGCCCTACCAATCAGGATCATGGATACAGTTTGAGACAGATATAGTATGTTACGTTATCCTCCCTAGCCCTACCAATCAGGACCATGGATACAGTTTGAGACAGATATAGTATGTTACGTTATCCTCCTCAGCCCTACCAATCAGGATCATGGATACAGTTTGAGACAGATATAGTATGTTACGTTATCCTCCCTAGCCCTACCAATCAGGATCATGGATACAGTTTGAGACAGATATAGTATGTTACGTTATCCTCCCTAGCCCTACCAATCAGGATCATGGATACAGTTTGAGACAGATATAGTATGTTACGTTATCCTCCTCAGCCCTACCAATCAGGACCATGGATACAGTTTGAGACAGATATAGTATGTTACGTTATCCTCCTCAGCCCTACCAATCAGGATCATGGATACAGTTTGAGACAGATATAGTATGTTACGTTATCCTCCCTAGCCCTACCAATCAGGATCATGGATACAGTTTGAGACAGATATAGTATGTTACGTTATCCTCCCTAGCCCTACCAATCAGGACCATGGATACAGTTTGAGACAGATATAGTATGTTACGTTATCCTCCTCAGCCCTACCAATCAGGACCATGGATACAGTTTGAGACAGATATAGTATGTTACGTTATCCTCCTCAGACCTACCAATCAGGATCATGGATACAGTTTGAGACAGATATAGTATGTTACGTTATCCTCCTCAGCCCTACCAATCAGGATCATGGATACAGTTTGAGACAGATATAGTATGTTACGTTATCCTCCTCAGCCCTACCAATCAGGACCATGGATACAGTTTGAGACAGATATAGTATGTTACGTTATCCTCCTCAGCCCTACCAATCAGGACCATGGATACAGTTTGAGACAGATATAGTATGTTACGTTATCCTCCTCAGCCCTACCAATCAGGACCATGGATACAGTTTGAGACAGATATAGTATGTTACGTTATCCTCCTCAGCCCTACCAATCAGGATCATGGATACAGTTTGAGACAGATATAGTATGTTACGTTATCCTCCTCAGCCCTACCAATCAGGACCATGGATACAGTTTGAGACAGATATAGTATGTTACGTTATCCTCCTCAGCCCTACCAATCAGGACCATGGATACAGTTTGAGACAGATATAGTATGTTACGTTATCCTCCTCAGCCCTACCAATCAGGACCATGGATACAGTTTGAGACAGATATAGTATGTTACGTTATCCTCCTCAGCCCTACCAATCAGGACCATGGATACAGTTTGAGACAGATATAGTATGTTACGTTATCCTCCTCAGCCCTACCAATCAGGATCATGGATACAGTTTGAGACAGATATAGTATGTTACGTTATCCTCCTCAGACCTACCAATCAGGACCATGGATACAGTTTGAGACAGATATAGTATGTTACGTTATCCTCCTCAGCCCTACCAATCAGGATCATGGATACAGTTTGAGACAGATATAGTATGTTACGTTATCCTCCTCAGCCCTACCAATCAGGACCATGGATACAGTTTGAGACAGATATAGTATGTTACGTTATCCTCCTCAGCCCTACCAATCAGGACCATGGATACAGTTTGAGACAGATATAGTATGTTAAGTTATCCGCCCTAGCCCTACCAATCAGGACCATGGATACAGTTTGAGACAGATATAGTATGTTACGTTATCCTCCTCAGCCCTACCAATCAGGATCATGGATACAGTTTGAGACAGATATAGTATGTTACGTTATCCTCCTCAGCCCTACCAATCAGGACCATGGATACAGTTTGAGACAGATATAGTATGTTACGTTATCCTCCCTAGCCCTACCAATCAGGATCATGGATACAGTTTGAGACAGATATAGTATGTTACGTTATCCTCCTCAGCCCTACCAATCAGGACCATGGATACAGTTTGAGACAGATATAGTATGTTACGTTATCCTCCTCAGCCCTACCAATCAGGATCATGGATACAGTTTGAGACAGATATAGTATGTTACGTTATCCTCCTCAGACCTACCAATCAGGATCATGGATACAGTTTGAGACAGATATAGTATGTTACGTTATCCTCCTCAGCCCTACCAATCAGGATCATGGATACAGTTTGAGACAGATATAGTATGTTACGTTATCCTCCTCAGCCCTACCAATCAGGACCATGGATACAGTTTGAGACAGATATAGTATGTTACGTTATCCTCCCTAGCCCTACCAATCAGGATCATGGATACAGTTTGAGACAGATATAGTATGTTACGTTATCCTCCTCAGCCCTACCAGTCTTGGCATTGTTTTCATTTCAATAGAATTGATATAGTATGTTACGTTATCCTCCTCAGCCCTACCAGTCTTGGCATTGTTTTCATTTCAATAGAATTGATATAGTATGTTACGTTATCCTCCTCAGCCCTACCAATCAGGATCATGGATACAGTTTGAGACAGATATAGTATGTTACGTTATCCTCCTCAGCCCTACCAATCAGGATCATGGATACAGTTTGAGACAGATATAGTATGTTACGTTATCCGCCCTAGCCCTACCAATCAGGATCATGGATACAGTTTGAGACAGATATAGTATGTTACGTTATCCTCCCTAGCCCTACCAATCAGGATCATGGATACAGTTTGAGACAGATATAGTATGTTACGTTATCCTCCTCAGCCCTACCAATCAGGACCATGGATACAGTTTGAGACAGATATAGTATGTTACGTTATCCTCCCTAGCCCTACCAATCAGGACCATGGATACAGTTTGAGACAGATATAGTATGTTACGTTATCCTCCTCAGCCCTACCAATCAGGATCATGGATACAGTTTGAGACAGATATAGTATGTTACGTTATCCTCCTCAGCCCTACCAATCAGGATCATGGATACAGTTTGAGACAGATATAGTATGTTACGTTATCCTCCTCAGCCCTACCAATCAGGACCATGGATACAGTTTGAGACAGATATAGTATGTTACGTTATCCTCCCTAGCCCTACCAATCAGGATCATGGATACAGTTTGAGACAGATATAGTATGTTACGTTATCCTCCTCAGCCCTACCAATCAGGATCATGGATACAGTTTGAGACAGATATAGTATGTTACGTTATCCTCCTCAGCCCTACCAATCAGGATCATGGATACAGTTTGAGACAGATATAGTATGTTACGTTATCCTCCTCAGCCCTACCAATCAGGATCATGGATACAGTTTGAGACAGATATAGTATGTTACGTTATCCTCCTCAGCCCTACCAATCAGGACCATGGATACAGTTTGAGACAGATATAGTATGTTACGTTATCCTCCCTAGCCCTACCAATCAGGATCATGGATACAGTTTGAGACAGATATAGTATGTTACGTTATCCTCCTCAGCCCTACCAGTCTTGGCATTGTTTTCATTTCAATAGAATTGATATAGTATGTTACGTTATCCTCCTCAGCCCTACCAATCAGGATCATGGATACAGTTTGAGACAGATATAGTATGTTACGTTATCCGCCCTAGCCCTACCAATCAGGATCATGGATACAGTTTGAGACAGATATAGTATGTTACGTTATCCTCCTCAGACCTACCAATCAGGACCATGGATACAGTTTGAGACAGATATAGTATGTTAAGTTATCCTCCTCAGACCTACCAATCAGGATCATGGATACAGTTTGAGACAGATATAGTATGTTACGTTATCCGCCCTAGCCCTACCAATCAGGATCATGGATACAGTTTGAGACAGATATAGTATGTTACGTTATCCTCCTCAGCCCTACCAATCAGGATCATGGATACAGTTTGAGACAGATATAGTATGTTACGTTATCCTCCTCAGCCCTACCAATCAGGATCATGGATACAGTTTGAGACAGATATAGTATGTTACGTTATCCTCCTCAGCCCTACCAATCAGGATCATGGATACAGTTTGAGACAGATATAGTATGTTACGTTATCCTCCTCAGCCCTACCAATCAGGATCATGGATACAGTTTGAGACAGATATAGTATGTTACGTTATCCTCCTCAGCCCTACCAATCAGGATCATGGATACAGTTTGAGACAGATATAGTATGTTACGTTATCCGCCCTAGCCCTACCAATCAGGATCATGGATACAGTTTGAGACAGATATAGTATGTTACGTTATCCGCCCTAGCCCTACCAATCAGGATCATGGATACAGTTTGAGACAGATATAGTATGTTACGTTATCCTCCTCAGCCCTACCAGTCTTGGCATTGTTTTCATTTCAATAGAATTGATATAGTATGTTACGTTATCCTCCTCAGCCCTACCAATCAGGATCATGGATACAGTTTGAGACAGATATAGTATGTTACGTTATCCGCCCTAGCCCTACCAATCAGGATCATGGATACAGTTTGAGACAGATATAGTATGTTACGTTATCCGCCCTAGCCCTACCAATCAGGATCATGGATACAGTTTGAGACAGATATAGTATGTTACGTTATCCTCCTCAGACCTACCAATCAGGATCATGGATACAGTTTGAGACAGATATAGTATGTTACGTTATCCTCCCTAGCCCTACCAATCAGGATCATGGATACAGTTTGAGACAGATATAGTATGTTACGTTATCCTCCCTAGCCCTACCAATCAGGATCATGGATACAGTTTGAGACAGATATAGTATGTTACGTTATCCTCCTCAGCCCTACCAATCAGGACCATGGATACAGTTTGAGACAGATATAGTATGTTACGTTATCCTCCTCAGACCTACCAATCAGGACCATGGATACAGTTTGAGACAGATATAGTATGTTACGTTATCCTCCTCAGCCCTACCAATCAGGATCATGGATACAGTTTGAGACAGATATAGTATGTTACGTTATCCTCCTCAGCCCTACCAATCAGGACCATGGATACAGTTTGAGACAGATATAGTATGTTACGTTATCCTCCTCAGCCCTACCAATCAGGACCATGGATACAGTTTGAGACAGATATAGTATGTTACGTTATCCTCCTCAGCCCTACCAATCAGGATCATGGATACAGTTTGAGACAGATATAGTATGTTACGTTATCCTCCTCAGACCTACCAATCAGGACCATGGATACAGTTTGAGACAGATATAGTATGTTACGTTATCCTCCTCAGCCCTACCAATCAGGATCATGGATACAGTTTGAGACAGATATAGTATGTTACGTTATCCTCCTCAGCCCTACCAATCAGGACCATGGATACAGTTTGAGACAGATATAGTATGTTACGTTATCCTCCTCAGCCCTACCAATCAGGACCATGGATACAGTTTGAGACAGATATAGTATGTTAAGTTATCCGCCCTAGCCCTACCAATCAGGACCATGGATACAGTTTGAGACAGATATAGTATGTTACGTTATCCTCCTCAGCCCTACCAATCAGGATCATGGATACAGTTTGAGACAGATATAGTATGTTACGTTATCCTCCTCAGCCCTACCAATCAGGATCATGGATACAGTTTGAGACAGATATAGTATGTTACGTTATCCTCCCTAGCCCTACCAATCAGGATCATGGATACAGTTTGAGACAGATATAGTATGTTACGTTATCCTCCTCAGCCCTACCAATCAGGATCATGGATACAGTTTGAGACAGATATAGTATGTTACGTTATCCTCCCTAGCCCTACCAATCAGGACCATGGATACAGTTTGAGACAGATATAGTATGTTACGTTATCCTCCTCAGCCCTACCAATCAGGACCATGGATACAGTTTGAGACAGATATAGTATGTTACGTTATCCTCCTCAGACCTACCAATCAGGATCATGGATACAGTTTGAGACAGATATAGTATGTTACGTTATCCTCCTCAGCCCTACCAATCAGGACCATGGATACAGTTTGAGACAGATATAGTATGTTACGTTATCCTCCTCAGCCCTACCAATCAGGACCATGGATACAGTTTGAGACAGATATAGTATGTTACGTTATCCTCCTCAGCCCTACCAATCAGGACCATGGATACAGTTTGAGACAGATATAGTATGTTACGTTATCCTCCTCAGTCCTACCAATCAGGATCATGGATACAGTTTGAGACAGATATAGTATGTTACGTTATCCTCCTCAGCCCTACCAATCAGGATCATGGATACAGTTTGAGACAGATATAGTATGTTACGTTATCCTCCTCAGACCTACCAATCAGGATCATGGATACAGTTTGAGACAGATATAGTATGTTACGTTATCCTCCTCAGCCCTACCAATCAGGACCATGGATACAGTTTGAGACAGATATAGTATGTTACGTTATCCTCCTCAGCCCTACCAATCAGGACCATGGATACAGTTTGAGACAGATATAGTATGTTACGTTATCCTCCTCAGCCCTACCAATCAGGACCATGGATACAGTTTGAGTCAGATATAGTATGTTACGTTATCCTCCTCAGCCCTACCAATCAGGATCATGGATACAGTTTGAGACAGATATAGTATGTTACGTTATCCTCCTCAGCCCTACCAATCAGGATCATGGATACAGTTTGAGACAGATATAGTATGTTACGTTATCCTCCTCAGCCCTACCAATCAGGATCATGGATACAGTTTGAGACAGATATAGTATGTTACGTTATCCTCCTCAGCCCTACCAATCAGGACCATGGATACAGTTTGAGACAGATATAGTATGTTACGTTATCCTCCTCAGCCCTACCAATCAGGATCATGGATACAGTTTGAGACAGATATAGTATGTTACGTTATCCTCCTCAGCCCTACCAATCAGGACCATGGATACAGTTTGAGACAGATATAGTATGTTACGTTATCCTCCTCAGCCCTACCAATCAGGATCATGGATACAGTTTGAGACAGATATAGTATGTTACGTTATCCTCCTCAGCCCTACCAATCAGGACCATGGATACAGTTTGAGACAGATATAGTATGTTACGTTATCCTCCTCAGCCCTACCAATCAGGATCATGGATACAGTTTGAGACAGATATAGTATGTTACGTTATCCTCCTCAGCCCTACCAATCAGGATCATGGATACAGTTTGAGACAGATATAGTATGTTACGTTATCCTCCTCAGCCCTACCAATCAGGATCATGGATACAGTTTGAGACAGATATAGTATGTTACGTTATCCTCCTCAGACCTACCAATCAGGATCATGGATACAGTTTGAGACAGATATAGTATGTTACGTTATCCTCCTCAGCCCTACCAATCAGGACCATGGATACAGTTTGAGACAGATATAGTATGTTACGTTATCCTCCTCAGCCCTACCAATCAGGACCATGGATACAGTTTGAGACAGATATAGTATGTTACGTTATCCTCCTCAGCCCTACCAATCAGGACCATGGATACAGTTTGAGTCAGATATAGTATGTTACGTTATCCTCCTCAGCCCTACCAATCAGGATCATGGATACAGTTTGAGACAGATATAGTATGTTACGTTATCCTCCTCAGCCCTACCAATCAGGATCATGGATACAGTTTGAGACAGATATAGTATGTTACGTTATCCTCCTCAGCCCTACCAATCAGGACCATGGATACAGTTTGAGACAGATATAGTATGTTACGTTATCCTCCTCAGCCCTACCAATCAGGATCATGGATACAGTTTGAGACAGATATAGTATGTTACGTTATCCTCCTCAGCCCTACCAATCAGGACCATGGATACAGTTTGAGACAGATATAGTATGTTACGTTATCCGCCCTAGCCCTACCAATCAGGATCATGGATACAGTTTGAGACAGATATAGTATGTTACGTTATCCTCCCTAGCCCTACCAATCAGGATCATGGATACAGTTTGAGACAGATATAGTATGTTACGTTATCCTCCTCAGCCCTACCAATCAGGATCATGGATACAGTTTGAGACAGATATAGTATGTTAAGTTATCCGCCCTAGCCCTACCAATCAGGATCATGGATACAGTTTGAGACAGATATAGTATGTTACGTTATCCTCCTCAGCCCTACCAATCAGGACCATGGATACAGTTTGAGACAGATATAGTATGTTACGTTATCCTCCTCAGCCCTACCAATCAGGACCATGGATACAGTTTGAGACAGATATAGTATGTTACGTTATCCTCCTCAGCCCTACCAATCAGGATCATGGATACAGTTTGAGACAGATATAGTATGTTACGTTATCCTCCTCAGACCTACCAATCAGGACCATGGATACAGTTTGAGACAGATATAGTATGTTACGTTATCCTCCTCAGCCCTACCAATCAGGATCATGGATACAGTTTGAGACAGATATAGTATGTTACGTTATCCTCCTCAGCCCTACCAATCAGGATCATGGATACAGTTTGAGACAGATATAGTATGTTAAGTTATCCGCCCTAGCCCTACCAATCAGGATCATGGATACAGTTTGAGACAGATATAGTATGTTACGTTATCCTCCTCAGCCCTACCAATCAGGACCATGGATACAGTTTGAGACAGATATAGTATGTTACGTTATCCTCCTCAGCCCTACCAATCAGGACCATGGATACAGTTTGAGACAGATATAGTATGTTACGTTATCCTCCTCAGCCCTACCAATCAGGATCATGGATACAGTTTGAGACAGATATAGTATGTTACGTTATCCTCCTCAGACCTACCAATCAGGACCATGGATACAGTTTGAGACAGATATAGTATGTTACGTTATCCTCCTCAGCCCTACCAATCAGGATCATGGATACAGTTTGAGACAGATATAGTATGTTACGTTATCCTCCTCAGCCCTACCAATCAGGACCATGGATACAGTTTGAGACAGATATAGTATGTTACGTTATCCTCCTCAGCCCTACCAATCAGGACCATGGATACAGTTTGAGACAGATATAGTATGTTAAGTTATCCGCCCTAGCCCTACCAATCAGGACCATGGATACAGTTTGAGACAGATATAGTATGTTACGTTATCCTCCTCAGCCCTACCAATCAGGATCATGGATACAGTTTGAGACAGATATAGTATGTTACGTTATCCTCCTCAGCCCTACCAATCAGGACCATGGATACAGTTTGAGACAGATATAGTATGTTACGTTATCCTCCTCAGCCCTACCAATCAGGACCATGGATACAGTTTGAGACAGATATAGTATGTTACGTTATCCTCCTCAGCCCTACCAATCAGGATCATGGATACAGTTTGAGACAGATATAGTATGTTACGTTATCCTCCTCAGCCCTACCAATCAGGACCATGGATACAGTTTGAGACAGATATAGTATGTTACGTTATCCGCCCTAGCCCTACCAATCAGGATCATGGATACAGTTTGAGACAGATATAGTATGTTACGTTATCCTCCTCAGCCCTACCAATCAGGATCATGGATACAGTTTGAGACAGATATAGTATGTTACGTTATCCTCCTCAGCCCTACCAATCAGGATCATGGATACAGTTTGAGACAGATATAGTATGTTACGTTATCCTCCTCAGACCTACCAATCAGGACCATGGATACAGTTTGAGACAGATATAGTATGTTACGTTATCCTCCCTAGCCCTACCAATCAGGATCATGGATACAGTTTGAGACAGATATAGTATGTTACGTTATCCTCCTCAGCCCTACCAATCAGGACCATGGATACAGTTTGAGACAGATATAGTATGTTACGTTATCCTCCTCAGCCCTACCAATCAGGATCATGGATACAGTTTGAGACAGATATAGTATGTTACGTTATCCTCCTCAGCCCTACCAATCAGGATCATGGATACAGTTTGAGACAGATATAGTATGTTACGTTATCCTCCTCAGCCCTACCAATCAGGACCATGGATACAGTTTGAGACAGATATAGTATGTTACGTTATCCTCCCTAGCCCTACCAATTAGGATCATGGATACAGTTTGAGACAGATATAGTATGTTACGTTATCCTCCTCAGCCCTACCAATCAGGACCATGGATACAGTTTGAGACAGATATAGTATGTTACGTTATCCTCCTCAGCCCTACCAGTCTTGGCATTGTTTTCATTTCAATAGAATTGATATAGTATGTTACGTTATCCTCCTCAGCCCTACCAGTCTTGGCATTGTTTTCATTTCAATAGAATTGATATAGTATGTTACGTTATCCTCCTCAGCCCTACCAATCAGGACCATGGATACAGTTTGAGACAGATATAGTATGTTACGTTATCCTCCCTAGCCCTACCAATCAGGATCATGGATACAGTTTGAGACAGATATAGTATGTTACGTTATCCTCCTCAGCCCTACCAGTCTTGGCATTGTTTTCATTTCAATAGAATTGATATAGTATGTTACGTTATCCTCCTCAGCCCTACCAGTCTTGGCATTGTTTTCATTTCAATAGAATTGATATAGTATGTTACGTTATCCTCCTCAGCCCTACCAATCAGGATCATTGATACAGTTTGAGACAGATATAGTATGTTACGTTATCCTCCTCAGCCCTACCAATCAGGATCATGGATACAGTTTGAGACAGATATAGTATGTTACGTTATCCGCCCTAGCCCTACCAATCAGGATCATGGATACAGTTTGAGACAGATATAGTATGTTACGTTATCCGCCCTAGCCCTACCAATCAGGATCATGGATACAGTTTGAGACAGATATAGTATGTTACGTTATCCTCCTCAGCCCTACCAATCAGGATCATGGATACAGTTTGAGACAGATATAGTATGTTACGTTATCCTCCTCAGCCCTACCAATCAGGACCATGGATACAGTTTGAGACAGATATAGTATGTTACGTTATCCTCCTCAGCCCTACCAATCAGGACCATGGATACAGTTTGAGACAGATATAGTATGTTACGTTATCCTCCTCAGCCCTACCAATCAGGATCATGGATACAGTTTGAGACAGATATAGTATGTTACGTTATCCTCCTCAGCCCTACCAATCAGGACCATGGATACAGTTTGAGACAGATATAGTATGTTACGTTATCCTCCTCAGCCCTACCAATCAGGATCATGGATACAGTTTGAGACAGATATAGTATGTTACGTTATCCTCCTCAGCCCTACCAATCAGGATCATGGATACAGTTTGAGACAGATATAGTATGTTACGTTATCCTCCTCAGACCTACCAATCAGGATCATGGATGCAGTTTGAGACAGATATAGTATGTTACGTTATCCTCCTCAGCCCTACCAATCAGGATCATGGATACAGTTTGAGACAGATATAGTATGTTACGTTATCCGCCCTAGCCCTACCAATCAGGATCATGGATACAGTTTGAGACAGATATAGTATGTTACGTTATCCTCCCTAGCCCTACCAATCAGGATCATGGATACAGTTTGAGACAGATATAGTATGTTACGTTATCCTCCTCAGCCCTACCAATCAGGACCATGGATACAGTTTGAGACAGATATAGTATGTTACGTTATCCTCCTCAGCCCTACCAATCAGGATCATGGATACAGTTTGAGACAGATATAGTATGTTACGTTATCCTCCTCAGCCCTACCAATCAGGATCATGGATACAGTTTGAGACAGATATAGTATGTTACGTTATCCTCCTCAGCCCTACCAATCAGGACCATGGATACAGTTTGAGACAGATATAGTATGTTACGTTATCCTCCCTAGCCCTACCAATCAGGATCATGGATACAGTTTGAGACAGATATAGTATGTTACGTTATCCTCCTCAGCCCTACCAGTCTTGGCATTGTTTTCATTTCAATAGAATTGATATAGTATGTTACGTTATCCTCCTCAGCCCTACCAATCAGGATCATGGATACAGTTTGAGACAGATATAGTATGTTACGTTATCCTCCTCAGCCCTACCAATCAGGACCATGGATACAGTTTGAGACAGATATAGTATGTTACGTTATCCGCCCTAGCCCTACCAATCAGGATCATGGATACAGTTTGAGACAGATATAGTATGTTACGTTATCCTCCTCAGACCTACCAATCAGGACCATGGATACAGTTTGAGACAGATATAGTATGTTAAGTTATCCTCCTCAGACCTACCAATCAGGATCATGGATACAGTTTGAGACAGATATAGTATGTTACGTTATCCGCCCTAGCCCTACCAATCAGGATCATGGATACAGTTTGAGACAGATATAGTATGTTACGTTATCCTCCTCAGCCCTACCAATCAGGATCATGGATACAGTTTGAGACAGATATAGTATGTTACGTTATCCTCCTCAGCCCTACCAATCAGGATCATGGATACAGTTTGAGACAGATATAGTATGTTACGTTATCCTCCTCAGCCCTACCAATCAGGATCATGGATACAGTTTGAGACAGATATAGTATGTTACGTTATCCTCCCTAGCCCTACCAATCAGGATCATGGATACAGTTTGAGACAGATATAGTATGTTACGTTATCCTCCTCAGCCCTACCAATCAGGATCATGGATACAGTTTGAGACAGATATAGTATGTTACGTTATCCTCCTCAGCCCTACCAATCAGGATCATGGATACAGTTTGAGACAGATATAGTATGTTACGTTATCCTCCTCAGCCCTACCAATCAGGATCATGGATACAGTTTGAGACAGATATAGTATGTTACGTTATCCTCCTCAGCCCTACCAATCAGGATCATGGATACAGTTTGAGACAGATATAGTATGTTACGTTATCCTCCTCAGCCCTACCAATCAGGATCATGGATACAGTTTGAGACAGATATAGTATGTTACGTTATCCGCCCTAGCCCTACCAATCAGGATCATGGATACAGTTTGAGACAGATATAGTATGTTACGTTATCCGCCCTAGCCCTACCAATCAGGATCATGGATACAGTTTGAGACAGATATAGTATGTTACGTTATCCTCCTCAGCCCTACCAGTCTTGGCATTGTTTTCATTTCAATAGAATTGATATAGTATGTTACGTTATCCTCCTCAGCCCTACCAATCAGGATCATGGATACAGTTTGAGACAGATATAGTATGTTACGTTATCCGCCCTAGCCCTACCAATCAGGATCATGGATACAGTTTGAGACAGATATAGTATGTTACGTTATCCGCCCTAGCCCTACCAATCAGGATCATGGATACAGTTTGAGACAGATATAGTATGTTACGTTATCCTCCTCAGCCCTACCAATCAGGATCATGGATACAGTTTGAGACAGATATAGTATGTTACGTTATCCTCCTCAGCCCTACCAATCAGGATCATGGATACAGTTTGAGACAGATAAAGTATGTTACGTTATCCGCCCTAGCCCTACCAATCAGGATCATGGATACAGTTTGAGACAGATATAGTATGTTACGTTATCCTCCTCAGCCCTACCAATCAGGACCATGGATACAGTTTGAGACAGATATAGTATGTTACGTTATCCTCCCTAGCCCTACCAATCAGGATCATGGATACAGTTTGAGACAGATATAGTATGTTACGTTATCCTCCCTAGCCCTACCAATCAGGATCATGGATACAGTTTGAGACAGATATAGTATGTTACGTTATCCGCCCTAGCCCTACCAATCAGGATCATGGATACAGTTTGAGACAGATATAGTATGTTACGTTATCCTCCCTAGCCCTACCAATCAGGATCATGGATACAGTTTGAGACAGATATAGTATGTTACGTTATCCTCCTCAGCCCTACCAATCAGGATCATGGATACAGTTTGAGACAGATATAGTATGTTAAGTTATCCTCCTCAGACCTACCAATCAGGATCATGGATACAGTTTGAGTCAGATATAGTATGTTACGTTATCCTCCTCAGCCCTACCAATCAGGATCATGGATACAGTTTGAGACAGATATAGTATGTTACGTTATCCTCCTCAGCCCTACCAATCAGGACCATGGATACAGTTTGAGTCAGATATAGTATGTTACGTTATCCTCCTCAGCCCTACCAATCAGGACCATGGATACAGTTTGAGACAGATATAGTATGTTACGTTATCCTCCTCAGCCCTACCAATCAGGACCATGGATACAGTTTGAGTCAGATATAGTATGTTACGTTATCCTCCTCAGCCCTACCAATCAGGACCATGGATACAGTTTGAGACAGATATAGTATGTTACGTTATCCTCCTCAGCCCTACCAATCAGGACCATGGATACAGTTTGAGACAGATATAGTATGTTACGTTATCCTCCTCAGCCCTACCAATCAGGACCATGGATACAGTTTGAGACAGATATAGTATGTTACATTATCCGCCCTAGCCCTACCAATCAGGATCATGGATACAGTTTGAGACAGATATAGTATGTTACGTTATCCTCCTCAGCCCTACCAATCAGGATCATGGATACAGTTTGAGACAGATATAGTATGTTACGTTATCCTCCCTAGCCCTACCAATCAGGATCATGGATACAGTTTGAGACAGATATAGTATGTTACGTTATCCTCCTCAGCCCTACCAATCAGGATCATGGATACAGTTTGAGACAGATATAGTATGTTACGTTATCCTCCTCAGCCCTACCAATCAGGATCATGGATACAGTTTGAGACAGATATAGTATGTTACGTTATCCTCCTCAGCCCTACCAATCAGGATCATGGATACAGTTTGAGACAGATATAGTATGTTACATTATCCTCCTCAGCCCTACCAATCAGGATCATGGATACAGTTTGAGACAGATATAGTATGTTACGTTATCCTCCCTAGCCCTACCAATCAGGATCATGGATACAGTTTGAGACAGATATAGTATGTTACGTTATCCTCCTCAGCCCTACCAATCAGGATCATGGATACAGTTTGAGACAGATATAGTATGTTACGTTATCCTCCCTAGCCCTACCAATCAGGATCATGGATACAGTTTGAGACAGATATAGTATGTTACGTTATCCTCCTCAGCCCTACCAATCAGGATCATGGATACAGTTTGAGACAGATATAGTATGTTACGTTATCCTCCTCAGCCCTACCAATCAGGATCATGGATACAGTTTGAGACAGATATAGTATGTTACGTTATCCTCCCTAGCCCTACCAATCAGGATCATGGATACAGTTTGAGACAGATATAGTATGTTACGTTATCCTCCTCAGCCCTACCAATCAGGACCATGGATACAGTTTGAGACAGATATAGTATGTTACGTTATCCTCCTCAGACCTACCAATCAGGACCATGGATACAGTTTGAGACTAACTCATTTATAAACAATTGAAATTTCCTGTTCTTTTCCAGGTTTTAGTATTCCTTGACAGCCACTGTGAAGTGAATACAGATTGGCTCCAGCCTTTACTTACTAGAATCGTTGAGGACCGTGTCAATGTGGTGGTACCAGTAATTGATATTGTTAATGCTGACACCATGGAGCTTCAGACTTCACCACTGGTTGTTGGAGGGTTTAACTGGGGACTACATTTTAGATGGGACCAGCTACCTGTACATGTTAGAGATAACCCTGATGTAGCCTCAAATCCTGTAAAGTAAGTTATATATAACATGGAGCTTCAGACTTCACCACTAGTTGTTGGGGGGTTTAACTGGGGACTACATTTTAGATGGGACCAGCTACCTGTACATGTTAGAGATAACCCTGATGTAGCCTCAAATCCTGTAAAGTAAGTTATATATAACATGGAGCTTCAGACTTCACCACTGGTTGTTGGAGGGTTTAACTGGGGACTACATTTTAGATGGGACCAGCTACCTGTACATGTTAGAGATAACCCTGATGTAGCCTCAAATCCTGTAAAGTAAGTTATATATAACATGGAGCTTCAGACTTCACCACTGGTTGTTGGAGGGTTTAACTGGGGACTACATTTTAGATGGGACCAGCTACCTGTACATGTTAGAGATAACCCTGATGTAGCCTCAAATCCTGTAAAGTAAGTTATATATAACATGGAGCTTCAGACTTCACCACTGGTTGTTGGAGGGTTTAACTGGGGACTACATTTTAGATGGGACCAGCTACCTGTACATGTTAGAGATAACCCTTATGTAGCCTCAAATCCTGTAAAGTAAGTTATATATAACATGGAGCTTCAGACTTCACCACTGGTTGTTGGGGGGTTTAACTGGGGACTACATTTTAGATGGGACCAGCTACCTGTACATGTTAGAGATAGCCCTGATGTAGCCTCAAATCCTGTAAAGTAAGTTATATATAACATGGAGCTTCAGACTTCACCACTGGTTGTTGGAGGGTTTAACTGGGGACTACATTTTAGATGGGACCAGCTACCTGTACATGTTAGAGAGAACCCTGATGTAGCCTCAAATCCTGTTAAGTAAGTTATATATAACATGGAGCTTCAGACTTCACCACTTGTTGTTGGAGGGTTTAACTGGGGACTACATTTTAGATGGGACCAGCTACCTGTACATGTTAGAGAGAACCCTGATGTAGCCTCAAATCCTGTTAAGTAAGTTATATATAACATGGAGCTTCAGACTTCACCACTGGTTGTTGGAGGGTTTAACTGGGGACTACATTTTAGATGGGACCAGCTACCTGTACATATTAGAGATAACCCTGATGTAGCCTCAAATCCTGTAAAGTAAGTTAAATATAACATGGAGCTTCAGACTTCACCACTGGTTGTTGGAGGGTTTAACTGGGGACTACATTTTAGATGGGACCAGCTACCTGTACATGTTAGAGATAGCCCTGATGTAGCCTCAAATCCTGTAAAGTAAGTTATATATAACATGGAGCTTCAGACTTCACCACTTGTTGTTGGAGGGTTTAACTGGGGACTACATTTTAGATGGGACCAGCTACCTGTACATGTTAGAGATAGCCCTGATGTAGCCTCAAATCCTGTAAAGTAAGTTATATAAAACATGGAGCTTCAGACTTCACCACTTGTTGTTGGGGGGTTTAACTGGGGACTACATTTTAGATGGGACCAGCTACCTGTACATGTTAGAGATAACCCTGATGTAGCCTCAAATCCTGTAAAGTAAGTTATATATAACATGGAGCTTCAGACTTCACCACTAGTTGTTGGGGGGTTTAACTGGGGACTACATTTTAGATGGGACCAGCTACCTGTACATGTTAGAGATAACCCTGATGTAGCCTCAAATCCTGTAAAGTAAGTTATATAAAACATGGAGCTTCAGACTTCACCACTTGTTGTTGGGGGGTTTAACTGGGGACTACATTTTAGATGGGACCAGCTACCTGTACATGTTAGAGATAGCCCTGATGTAGCCTCAAATCCTGTAAAGTAAGTTATATAAAACATGGAGCTTCAGACTTCACCACTTGTTGTTGGGGGGTTTAACTGGGGACTACATTTTAGATTGGACCAGCTACCTGTACATGTTAGAGATAACCCTGATGTAGCCTCAAATCCTGTTAAGTAAGTTATATATAACATGGAGCTTCAGACTTCACCACTGGTTGTTGGGGGGTTTAACTGGGGACTACATTTTAGATGGGACCAGCTACCTGTACATGTTAGAGATATCCCTGATGTAGCCTCAAATCCTGAAAAGTAAGTTATATATAACATGGAGCTTCAGACTTCACCACTGGTTGTTGGAGGGTTTAACTGGGGACTACATTTTAGATGGGACCAGCTACCTGTACATGTTAGAGATAACCCTGATGTAGCCTCAAATCCTGTAAAGTAAGTTATATATAACATGGAGCTTCAGACTTCACCACTGGTTGTTGGAGGGTTTAACTGGGGACTACATTTTAGATGGGACCAGCTACCTGTACATGTTAGAGATAACCCTGATGTAGCCTCAAATCCTGTTAAGTAAGTTATATATAACATGGAGCTTCAGACTTCACCACTTGTTGTTGGGGGGTTTAACTGGGGACTTCATTTTAGATGGGACCAGCTACCTGTTCATGTTAGAGATAACCCTGATGTAGCCTCAAATCCTGTAAAGTAAGTTATATATAACATGGAGCTTCAGACTTCACCACTGGTTGTTGGAGGGTTTAACTGGGGACTACATTTTAGATGGGACCAGCTACCTGTACATGTTAGAGATAGCCCTGATGTAGCCTCAAATCCTGTAAAGTAAGTTATATAAAACATGGAGCTTCAGACTTCACCACTTGTTGTTGGGGGGTTTAACTGGGGACTACATTTTAGATGGGACCAGCTACCTGTACATGTTAGAGATAGCCCTGATGTAGCCTCAAATCCTGTAAAGTAAGTTATATAAAACATGGAGCTTCAGACTTCACCACTTGTTGTTGGGGGGTTTAACTGGGGACTACATTTTAGATTGGACCAGCTACCTGTACATGTTAGAGATAACCCTGATCTAGCCTCAAATCCTGTAAAGTAAGTTATATAAAACATGGAGCTTCAGACTTCACCACTTGTTGTTGGGGGGTTTAACTGGGGACTACATTTTAGATGGGACCAGCTACCTGTACATGTTAGAGATAGCCCTGATGTAGCCTCAAATCCTGTAAAGTAAGTTATATAAAACATGGAGCTTCAGACTTCACCACTTGTTGTTGGGGGGTTTAACTGGGGACTACATTTTAGATGGGACCAGCTACCTGTACATGTTAGAGATAACCCTGATGTAGCCTCAAATCCTGTAAAGTAAGTTATATAAAACATGGAGCTTCAGACTTCACCACTTGTTGTTGGGGGGTTTAACTGGGGACTTCATTTTAGATTGGACCAGCTACCTGTACATGTTAGAGATAACCCTGATGTAGCCTCAAATCCTGTAAAGTAAGTTATATATAACATGGAGCTTCAGACTTCACCACTGGTTGTTGGAGGGTTTAACTGGGGACTACATTTTAGATGGGACCAGCTACCTGTACATGTTAGAGATAACCCTGATGTAGCCTCAAATCCTGTAAAGTAAGTTATATATAACATGGAGCTTCAGACTTCACCACTGGTTGTTGGAGGGTTTAACTGGGGACTACATTTTAGATGGGACCAGCTACCTGTACATGTTAGAGATAACCCTGATGTAGCCTCAAATCCTGTTAAGTAAGTTATATATAACATGGAGCTTCAGACTTCACCACTTGTTGTTGGGGGGTTTAACTGGGGACTACATTTTAGATGGGACCAGCTACCTGTTCATGTTAGAGATAACCCTGATGTAGCCTCAAATCCTGTAAAGTAAGTTATATATAACATGGAGCTTCAGACTTCACCACTGGTTGTTGGAGGGTTTAACTGGGGACTACATTTTAGATGGGACCAGCTACCTGTACATGTTAGAGATAGCCCTGATGTAGCCTCAAATCCTGTAAAGTAAGTTATATAAAACATGGAGCTTCAGACTTCACCACTTGTTGTTGGGGGGTTTAACTGGGGACTACATTTTAGATGGGACCAGCTACCTGTACATGTTAGAGATAGCCCTGATGTAGCCTCAAATCCTGTAAAGTAAGTTATATAAAACATGGAGCTTCAGACTTCACCACTTGTTGTTGGGGGGTTTAACTGGGGACTACATTTTAGATTGGACCAGCTACCTGTACATGTTAGAGATAACCCTGATGTAGCCTCAAATCCTGTTAAGTAAGTTATATAAAACATGGAGCTTCAGACTTCACCACTTGTTGTTGGGGGGTTTAACTGGGGACTACATTTTAGATGGGACCAGCTACCTGTACATGTTAGAGATAGCCCTGATGTAGCCTCAAATCCTGTAAAGTAAGTTATATAAAACATGGAGCTTCAGACTTCACCACTTGTTGTTGGGGGGTTTAACTGGGGACTACATTTTAGATGGGACCAGCTACCTGTACATGTTAGAGATAACCCTGATGTAGCCTCAAATCCTGTAAAGTAAGTTATATAAAACATGGAGCTTCAGACTTCACCACTTGTTGTTGGGGGGTTTAACTGGGGACTTCATTTTAGATTGGACCAGCTACCTGTACATGTTAGAGATAACCCTGATGTAGCCTCAAATCCTGTAAAGTAAGTTATATAAAACTTTAAATGGAGAATGTGTCAAAGAGACAGCAACCTGAGAAATACAATATTTCCCTGCCATAATATTGTTAATTCAGAAATTACTGTATGTATTTATTATTGCGATTTTTCACGAATGGACAACATTATGAGTTTAATGATTGCAATTACAAAGAAATATGCATAAAGATCAATGTTTCTGGTATCAAAATGTGAGTTTTTATTATTGGGATACTCACCCAGTTGTATTATTCATATCAATAAAAACCTCAAAATAATTTCTGAATTTACAGTAATTGAAAAACATCTAAATCTATTATGTTGTTAGTCTTTCTGGAAAAACATATGTTTGAATATAATTAATCTGTACCATAAAATCTGTAAAACAATCTGTTGAACAAATGACTAAAATATGTCAGAAAATTCACACGCATACCTCACATTAATTTATTTATGTTAAACGAATGCAAGAGATAACATCTTGGTCCTAGGGATTTGGACTGATGGATGGACTTTTTTTTAAACATGACGACCAGCAATGCATTGTGCTGAAGGACATTCAACTACCAATGTTTAAGAAGTTTGCTTGCAGTTAATTAACAGAAAGTCTATGGTTTTAGATATTATAAATAATTCAAACCTTAATGAAATTGGACAGAAGTTTTTTCTACACACAAAAAAATCATTTGTAAAAAAGGTTTGTTTAGATTTTACTGGATAAATGGACTGAGTTTTTGGCTGTTTACATTATCATGATTCCAGTTTACAGTTTTATTAAGGCAGTGAAATAGATATGGAAAGTAAGATCACAAAAATACTGAACTCCAAAGAAAATATAAAACCTAAAGTCTGTAATCAAATGGCAAAATAAAAAGTTCAAACACATCAATATTCAAATGAATGGACATGATGGATAACAACTGTCTTATTCCCAACTTGGTGCAAGCGATTTGTTATGTAGAAAATATTAATCTGGTTATATAGCTATCTAAACCTCCCACTTGTATCACAGTTGCATCAAAGTCAATTATATTGACAAGATTTGTAAACAAAATAAACCAAGATGATAAATAAAAATGTCAAAAGTGGTACAGCAGTTAACATTGTGTGATTATCCTTATTAAACTCATAAGTCAAAGACAAACAGATAACATTATGGCATCAAAAAAACATAACAACCAACAGTGTTAAAAGAAACATACATGTATGGATAGAGTATAGATTTGATTAGTTCAGGTTGTAAAGATAACCTCAGCAAACACTGAGTAATGAATGAGTGATGATTACTAAAAATAGAATATTCAAAGTTTTTCCTTATTTATTTGGAATGAAACTTACCAGGAAACACAGGAGTTTAATAGGCCAGGATTAATTTAATTGTTCATAGGCCATGATTAATTTAATTGTTCATAGGCCATGATTAATTTAATTGTTCATAGGCCATGATTAATTTAATTGTTCATAGGCCATGATTTTTTCAACTTTAATTGAACTTTGGTGTATAGTTAGTCTCATTGGCAATTATACCACATCTACTATTTTACAATGAAATCTGGTGGATAATTGTCTCATCAATTATACAACATCTAAGATAAATAGGATACCTAGTGATCAAGTGTCAGTAGGTCAAAGTTCAAGGTTACTGGACAAAGCAATGGACAATCAAAGTGTTATCTTTTTTCAGGTCCCCCACAATGGCTGGTGGATTATTTGCTATGGACAGAAGCTACTACTTTGAACTTGGTGAATATGATTCTGGAATGGACATCTGGGGTGGAGAGAACTTAGAACTATCTTTCAGGGTAAATATCTGAAATGGATATCTGGGGTGAAGAGAACTTAGAACTATCTTTCAGGTTTAATATCTGAAATGGATATCTGGGGTGGAGAGAACTTAGAACTTTCTTTCAGGGTAATATCTGGAATGGACATCTGGTGTGGAGAGAACTTAGAACTGTCTTTCAGGGTAAATATCTGGAATGGACATCTGGGGTGGAGAGAACTAAGAACTTTTTTTCAGGGTAATATCTGGAATGGACATCTGGGGTGGATAGAACTTAGAACTGGTCTTTCAGGGTAAATATCTGGAATGGACATCTGGGGCGAGAGAACTTAGAACTGTCTTTCAGGGTAAATATCTTGAATGGATATCAGAGGTGGAGAGAACTTAGAACTGTCTTTCAGGGTAAATATCTGGAATGGATATCTGGGGTAGAGAGAATTTAGAACTATCTTTCAGGGTAAATATCTGAAATGGACATCTGGGGTGGAGAGAACTTAGAACTGTCTTTCAGGGTAAATATCTGAAATGGATATCAGGGGTTGAGAGAACTTAAAACTGTCTTTCAGGGTAAATATCTGAAATGGATATCAGGGGTGGAGAGAACTTAGAACTGTCTTTCAGGGTAAATATCTGGAATGGATATCTGGGGTGGAGAGAATTTAGAACTGTCTTTCAGGGTAAATATCTGGATTGGATATCAGGGGTGGAGAGAACTTAGAACTGTCTGTCAGGGTAAATATCTGGAATGGACATCAGGGGTGGAGAGAACTTAGAACTATCTTTCAGGGTAAATATCTGGAATGGACATCTGGGGTGGAGAGAACTTAGAACTATCTTTCAGGGTAAAAATCTGGAATGGATATCTGGGGTGGAGAGAATTTATAACTGTCTTTCAGGGTAAAAATCTGAATTGGATATCAGGGGTGGAGAGAACTTAAAACTGTCTTTCAGGGTAAATATCTGGAATGGATATCAGGGGTGGAGAGAACTTAGAACTGTCTTTCAGGGTAAAAATCTGGAATGGGGTGGAGAGAACTTAGAACTGTCTTTCAGGGTAAAAATCTGGAATGGATATCAGGGGTGGAGAGAATTTAGAACTGTCTTTCAGGGTAAAAATCTGGAATGGACAGCTGAGGTGGAAAGAATTTAGAACTGTCTTTCAGGGTAAATATCTGGAATGGATATCAGGGGTGGAGAGAATTTAGAACTATCTTTCAGGGTAAAAATCTAGAATTTTTGGTGGTGTCGTTTTTACCTCTCTAGCGTTATGCTTTTTTACAAATAGAAAAATTGCTGAATTTTTTGTTTCCTTTGTTAATTATTCATAATGCAAGCCCAATCCCTGACTATTCTTGTTTTAGATCTGGCAGTGTGGAGGGAGGTTGGAGATCATACCTTGCTCCCATGTTGGACATATTTTTAGGAAGCGTCGCCCCTATGGATCTTATGGTGAAGGTGATACAATGTTGAAAAACTCTCTGAGAGTGGCCAATGTTTGGATGGACGACTATAAGGTAAAGCCTATTCTTCTGTTACCATGTTTTCTTAATATTATTGCAATATCCTTAAATATTGGATACTACTGTATTAACATAACAACCTGTTGGAACTCATTAAAAATTGAGAGAGCCGTGGTGTTGTGGTAAGTGCATGGGATTACAAACACAAAGGTTCCTGGTTTGATTCCGGTTCCAGGATGATAATTTCAGGGACTAAATTTTCGGCTCTCCCTTGACACCATTTGCGAGTATGGTCTTTAGAAAATGATGATAGTTTGTCGGAAGGAGACAATAAATGGCTGACCCATGTTAAGAGGGAGCCATATCTCTTGCATGTAAAAGACACCCTTGTGGATTTCAAAGAAGAGTAGGCTAATGCCGCTACAAGGCAGCACTGGCACCCGCAAAGTGGAAAGGGATTCATATAAGTTGCAAAACTTGTTTCCCAATCCACTATAAATAAATATGTTTAAACTAAAATTAAAAGTTACGTCCTATTCAGGCACATTAAAGGCGATTACCCGATTAAACACATTAAAGCTGATTTCATTATGTCTCTGTTTAATTTGTTTGATTTTAAGCTGAAATTGAACATGTAAAAGCATAAAAATATAGTATATACCAATACACATAATTAACAGCGCCTGGTGATGTTTGATAGCCTGACCGGTTTCGGTCCATAAAGGACCTTCATCAGAGGCAAAATGGTGGATTAATGTTTGCACCCTATTTATATAGATATGGTAACCATTCTGCCTCTGATGAAGGTCCTTTATGGACCGAAACCGGTCAGGCTATCAAACATCACCAGGCGCTGTTAATTATGTGTATTGGTATATACTATATTTTTATGCTTTTACATTTTTCTCACTGATACACATAGTTAATATGGCTTCTACTAACGAAAGCTCCATGGAGCTAATGTGTTTAGAGACTACTTATGTCAGTATACCTTTCCTATATTGCCTGAAATTGAACATGTATTCAACAAAATGACTAAAAGATAGATTTGTAGTGCTTCTTTTAATACTTTAAAAGGTTGATGGTAGCCACACTTTATGTTGTCAGTCTAATTGATATATTGTCATTCTAATTGATATATTGTCATTCTAATTGATATATTGTCATTCTTATTTACATGAAATCTTCTGTAACCTTATTATCTTTGGGAGGATGGAATTTCCTTTGTATGATTATTGACTAAGAAGAAGGTGTGGGTTGCATAATACATAATTATACCCCCGCTTTAAAAAAGGGGGGTGGGGGGATACTGTTTTACCTCTGTCTGTCCGTCCGTCAGTCAGTCCGTCTGTCCCATGAATATTTTTCATTGCATTTTTCTTAGGAACTACAATACAAGGATTTCTGAAATTTGGTTTCAGGGTTTATCTAAGTCAGCTATACCGTGTGATGCGTTTCAGATTGATCACTTGACAACTTCCTGTTTTCTGAACACTTGTATGATTTTACACATGATAGCCAAGTTGAAAATTTTCTTCACATTTTTCTCAGGAACTACAATACAAGGATTTCTGAAATTTGGTTTCAGGATTTATATAAGTCAGCTATACTGTGTGATGCGTTTTAAGATTCGTCACTTGACAACTTCCTGTTTACCGAACACTTGCATATTTTTACACTATTAATATTATCCACTTGCGACGGAGGTATCATCAGTGAGCAGTAGCTCGCAGTTTCACTTGTTGATTGAATTTTATATTATATTTCAGAAATATTTTTATAAACAGAGACAACAGCCTACAGATGTGTCTTATGGGGATATTTCAGACAGAGTGGCATTAAGGAAAAGACTTCATTGTAAATCATTTGAATGGTATCTCAATAATGTATATCCTGAACAGGTAGGTGATAGACAGAGTGGCATTAAGGAAAAGACTTCATTGTAAATCATTTGAATGGTATCTCAATAATGTATATCCTGAACAGGTAGGTGATAGACCGAGTGGCATTAAGGAAAAGACTTCATTGTAAATCATTTGAATGGTATCTCAATAATGTATATCCTGAACAGGTAGGTGTTATTCTGGTTCAAGTTGTACACACAGTGTGGCTACCAATTTTGGGGGATTAGTTGAATCTTTCGTATTCCTGGATAGATAATTTCATGGTTTTGCCAAAGTGTGCATACAAGCATATAGGGAATATGTTCCAGACTGTATTAGTATTTGGACAGTATGCCTACTTTTTAAAATACTCATACGGTCGGACCTAACCCGTACGGTTTGACTTATATTAAGATTAAGTTAGTCATGTTTATCAATTACAAATGCATATAACAGATCAACATAACTTAACTCTCAAATTGATATAAAATAGTTCAATTGTAATTGTAATAAAAACTTTATATTTTATTTTATTTTGAATTCACACTAATTTGAATTCTGTTAATCTCTTGTATTTAGCATGTTGATCTGTGATACAGTAATTGAATTATGATCACTGAAAGATATTGGACAATTGTTTTAGAATATTTAGCAACTTTACAAAAAAACGCAAATGCAAAGAACATGCATGAGTTGCAAACATGTAAATGTAAAAAATATTACGTAACTTGTGTCACCTTGGGATAGAGAACCAAAATAGGATTCAGATATACAATTAAACAAATATTTAATTTCAATTGTTCATTTGTTCATTTTATCCATCATATTGTAAAAACAATTTGTGAAACTAAAAATAAGGATTGTGATAAATGTTTGTAAATTTAACCCTTATGATCCAATAACATGTATGGTCAACTTGTACTGGACCACACACATATACTCATACGGTCCAAATACTCATTTGTCTGGAACATATTCACAGTAGTATAAGTAGAACACTTAAAAAATTGTTAATTACCTGCATACACAAAATCCACAAAAATGAGTATCCCACAAATGGTAATGAATAGACACTATGTTATATCTCCCTAAAAGAGGTGTGGTTTATGAAACAGCTGTATTTATCAAGTGCAACCTTTAAGACAGACCCACAATCATGAATAGGTTTAATAAGAACAGACTCATAATCAGGTCTAGAGGTACAAACACATTGTTTTATAATAAAAGTAGTTCATTATAAAACATAATTCCTATAACTTGGATTACATGATTAAATCATGTGTTTAAAAGAGACATGTAAAACAACTATTTAGAATTTCTTATTTTGAGTAGAAAATACTACCTTAAATAAAAACTATAAGACTATTTATATAAATGATGATTGTCCTATACAATATACTCTTTCCAGGTTTTACCAAACTCAGAAGGGATGGCTCCTGCTGTAATACATCCGCCAGAGAAAAGACTCAGGACAAAAGTGCTACGGAAAGGACAGGTATGTTATGATGAAACTCAAAAGGTGTGGCATGTTTCTTCTTGAGAAAAGATAATAAATCTCAGAAGGTGTGGCAGGTTTCTTCTAGAAAAAAGATAATAAATCTCAAAAGGTGTGGCACGTTTCTTCTTTAGAAAAGATAATGAATCTCAAAAGGTGTGGCAGGTTTCTTCTAGAGAAAAGATAATAAATCTCAGAAGGTGTGGCATGTTTCTTCTTGAGAAAAGATAATGAAGCTCAAAAGGTGTAGCATGTTTCTTCTTGAGTAAAGATAAGAAGATCAGAAGCTGAGGCATGTTTCTTCTTGAGCAAAGGTCGAAATTAGCACTGGTCCGATGGTCCGAGACCAGTAGAATTTACGTCGGACCAGTAGATTTTGTTAGCTGGTGGTCCGACGGACCAGTAGAAATTTTTGATAAAAATCACTGATTGCAACACAATCTGAGTTTATTAAAAAACAAAAAAATACCTGCGAAACAAATTCCACTGTACAGGGATGTTATTATTTATATTAGTGTTCGTCGAATGAATGTCATTATTTTGGACCAGTAGATTTGGTGCCAGACCAGTAGATTTACGATTCACTGGTCCGGCTGGCCAGTACACAAAAAAGCTTAAATTGGACCCCTGTTCTTGAGTAAAGATAATGAAGCTCAATCAGTCTTTTGTAGTATGTATTTGAAGTAATTATTCCGTTTCAGATTGTACATACAACCTCAGGTCTTTGTGTTCAAGGGGAGAAAGACATATATGCTAAAAGATCGATGTTAATTCTCCAACATTGTGGGCAGGCTGGCAAAGAGAAGAAATATCAGGTAAAATCAATATAAATACTTTTAACATTGTTTGTGAGTAGGCTGGCAAAGAGAAGAAATATCAGGTAATATTAATATAAATACATTAACATTATTTATGAGCAGACTGACAAAGAGAAAAAATATAAAGTAACATTATACTGATGTGAAACATTCCAGTAACTCTTCAATTTGATAGATTACCTAATGATTCCCAGACAAGAATATGACCCCATATCCCGTAGGAAAACAGATCAAAATAGTAATTAATGTTGAAATTAGGACACTCCAATATGATTTAATTTTTTTTTATGATTCACAGAGGAGATAAAAGACATTTTTGAGGATAAAAAGACACCTTCATAGTACCTAGGGAATTATACATGTACATATCTTTATATGTAATGTCATGGTATCTGTGTGTAAATGGCATTGTCATTTTATCATTAAATTGTTCATTCGTATATATGACGTCTTTATCCACTTGATATTCACAACCCATTCTACAATATATGACCACAAGACCTCTATCTCCCTATGATGATCCCTAATAACCTATGAGCTTCATAGAATAGAAATCAACCTTATGCCAGTTCATTTATACATGTAAATGTGTAAGACTATTTTTGATTTTGGAACATTCGAATACCAAAGAAAAGATGACTCTTGGTTTTGCAAAGTTCTTAAACCAACTCAATTTTCAAACAGTTTCAGAATTTGCATAGAGATTTTTCAACCAGAAACTAATTAACATATGTATTGATATTTATTAGCATAATGTTAATTTCTATCCTACCCAGCTCATAATAACATGCTGACATTAAAAGAATAACGGCATCTGTATTTTTATATTGTTCTTCAGATGTGGCATGACATCAGACAGTTGACATCCAAAGAATAACGGCATCTGTATTTTTATATTGTTCTGCAGATCTGGCATGACTTCAGACAGTTGACATTAAAAAAACAAGGCATCTGTATTTTTATATTGTTCTGCAGATGTGGCATGACATCAGACAATTGACATTAAAATAACAACGGCATCTGTATTTTTATATTGTTCTGCAGATGTGGCATGACATCAGACAGTTGACATTAAAATAATAAAGGCATCTGTATTTTTATATTGTTCTGCAGATCTGGCATGACTTCAGACAGTTGACATTAAAAGAATAATGGCATCTGTATTTTTATATTGTTCTGCAGATCTGGCATGACATCAGACAGTTGACATTAAAAAGGATTTCAGCATTCTATTTTGATAAAAAAAATCAGATGTGGCATGAGACAGTTGATATTGAAAGGACGTCCGCATCTTTATTTTGTTAATGTTTTTCAGATATGGCATGAGTCAGTTGACTTTGAAAGGATTTCAGCATATATCTATTTTGATATTCTGATTTGGCAAGAGACAGCTTATATTAAAAGGATTTAAACAACTCTATTTTGATAATGTTTTCATATTTGGCAAGAGACAGCTGACATTAAAAGGATTTGAGCATTCTATTTATTGATGATTTTTTACTGATTTGGCAAGAGACAGCTTATATTAAAAGGATTTAAACAACTCTATTTTGATAATGTTTTCATATTTGGCAAGAGACAGCTGACATTAAAAGGATTTGAGCATTCTATTTATTGATGATTTTTTACTGATTTGGCAAGAGACAGCTTATATTAAAAGGATTTAAACAACTCTATTTTGATAATGTTTTCATATTTGGCAAGAGACAGCTGACATTAAAAGGATTTGAGCATTCTATTTATTGATGATTTTTTACTGATTTGGCAAGAGACAGCTTATATTAAAAGGATTTAAACAACTCTATTTTGATAATGTTTTCATATTTGGCAAGAGACAGCTGACATTAAAAGGATTTGAGCATTCTATTTATTGATGATTTTTTACTGATTTGGCAAGAGACAGCTTATATTAAAAGGATTTAAACAACTCTATTTTGATAATGTTTTCATATTTGGCAAGAGACAGCTGACATTAAAAGGATTTGAGCATTCTATTTATTGATGATTTTTTACTGATTTGGCAAGAGACAGCTTATATTAAAAGGATTTAAACAACTCTATTTTGATAATGTTTTCATATTTGGCAAGAGACAGCTGACATTAAAAGGATTTGAGCATTCTATTTATTGCTGATTTTTTACTGATTTGGCATGAGACAGTTGACATTAAAAGGATTTCATCATCTCTATTTCTATAATACTTTTTTCAGGTATGGCATGAAACAGTTGACAGTGAACTAATCCTAGCCTCTGTGCTATGTTTAGATGTAGAGTCCAAGGAACAGGGGCATTCTTTTGCCAGATTAATGAAGTGCCATGGTTCTAAAGGATCTCAAGCATGGGTCTGGACAAAGAAGGTAATATTTGTTATTACATGATTTATTTCACTTGACTGGGTGGAGTTTAATCCAAAACTTATACATACATTTTAAACAAAAGCAACTCTTAAATTCCTGACTTGGTATTTCTTTATATAGAGAATGTATGATTAAAACTGATTTTAAAGCTAGCTATATTTCTTACTTCCTTGGCAGTTGCATTTAATTTCATTATTTTGACAACAATGTGGGAATCAAAACAAACAGACATAATAGGTAAAAACGTCAACAATTCGGGTACAACAGACAACATAGTTTTATAATCTGGATTACTTTAAAAACAAATAATTGTTTGAACAAAGAAAACAAAATGGCATATAGAACAAGTACAAAAGCAAAAATGAAAGACAAAGATTAAAACAATTGGCCATGGCACATAATTACAAAAAAAGATTGATGTATAAGTACTGAGCTGCATCATAGTATGTTTATGTCATGAATTAATACACCATATCAAACATTTTCTAAAATTGAAAAGTGAAAGTACTTTTATTAATGAAATACTCATACTTGAAAAAAAAAGTTAAGATGTTTTGTAATGTTAAATTTTCTCTTATTATAAGTACTAGGATAAATATATTTGGTATGTGCGTACCTTACAAGGTCCTCGTGCCCATTAGACAGTTTTCACTTGACCTTGACCTCATTTCATGGATTAGTGAACAAGGTTAAGTTTATGTAGTTAAGTCCATATCTCAGATACTTTAAGCAATAGGGCTAGTATATTCAGTGTATGGAAGGACTGTAAGGTGTACATGTCCAACTGGCAGGTGTCATCTGACCTTGACCTCATTTTCATGGTTCAGTGGTTATAGTTAAGATTTTGTGTTTTGTTGTTTTTCTTATACTGTATGCAATAGGTCTCCTATATTTGGTGTATGGAATGATTGTAAGGTGAACATGTCAAGCTGGCAGCTGTCATCTGACCTTGACCTCATTTTCATGGTTAAGTTTTTGAGTTTTGATCCTTTTTTCTAACACTATTTGCAATAGGTCAAGTATATTTTATGATCTATATGTCAGTCGTACAGATTTCTTTTTGCCTATACCTCATTTACACAGTTTATTGCTAAGTTTTAAGTATTTGTGTTTTGGTCTGTTTTTCTTAATTTATAAGCAATAGGTCAGCTATATTTGTTGTTTGGAAAACTTGTTAGCTGTACATGTCTGCCTGGCATGGTTCATCTGACCTTGACCTCATTTTCATGGTTCATTGGTCAATGTTTAGTTTTCTTGGTTAATGTTAAGTTTATGTGACAGTTGTAATAAAGCTTTAAATTTAGGACTTTCAACATAATATCAATGATTAGTAAAGAAGGTGAGACATTTCAGCCTGTGCACTCTTGTATACATTTGGTGTTGCTTTAATTGGTATCTGACAAATTTATAATTTTAAAATATTAAATGTTTTACAGAGTGGAGTGTCTTTGCTGTACAATCCTGCGACAGGAAAATGTCTGAAGGCAACTAACAAAAGTAAACGTATCTACCTTACATTAGATATATGTCAAGACAACACAGATATGGCATTTGAAATGTCAGTTGAGTAGCCTACAACACAGATATGGCATTTGAAATGTCAGTTGAGTAGCCTACAACACAGATATGGCATTTGAAATGTCAGTTGAGTAGCCTACAACACAGATATGGCATTTGAAATGTCAGTTGAGTAGCCTACAAAACAGATATGGCATTTGAAATGTCAGTTGAGTAGCCTACAACACAGATATGGCATTTGAAATGTCAGTTGAGTAGCCTACAACACAGATATGGCATTTGAAATGTCAGTTGAGTAGCCTACAAAACAGATATGGCATTTGAAATGTCAGTTGAGTAGCCTACAAAACAGATACAGTATTTGAAATGTCAGTTGAGTAGCCTACAAAACAGATATGGCATTTGAAATGTCAGTTGAGTAGCCTACAAAACAGATATGGCATTTGAAATGTCAGTTGAGTAGCCTACAAAACAGATATGGCATTTGAAATGTCAGTTGAGTAGCCTACAAAACAGATACAGTATTTGAAATGTCAGTTGAGTAGCCTACAAAACAGATATGGCATTTGAAATGTCAGTTGAGTAGCCTACAAAACAGATATGGCATTTGAAATGTCAGTTGAGTAGCCTACAAAACAGATATGGCATTTGAAATGTCAGTTGAGTAGCCTACAAAACAGATATGGCATTTGAAATGTCAGTTGAGTAGCCTACAAAACAGATATGGCATTTGAAATGTCAGTTGAGTAGCCTACAAAACAGATACAGTATTTGAAATGTCAGTTGAGTAGCCTACAAAACAGATATGGCATTTGAAATGTCAGTTGAGTAGCCTACAAAACAGATATGGCATTTGAAATGTCAGTTGAGTAGCCTACAAAACAGATACAGTATTTGAAATGTCAGTTGAGTAGCCTACAAAACAGATATGGCATTTGAAATGTCAGTTGAGTAGCCTACAAAACAGATATGGCATTTGAAATGTCAGTTGAGTAGCCTACAAAACAGATACAGTATTTGAAATGTCAGTTGAGTAGCCTACAAAACAGATATGGCATTTGAAATGTCAGTTGAGTAGCCTACAAAACAGATATGGCATTTGAAATGTCAGTTGAGTAGCCTACAAAACAGATACAGTATTTGAAATGTCAGTTGAGTAGCCTACAAAACAGATACAGCATTTGAAATGTCAGTTGAGTAGCCTACAAAACAGATATGGCATTTGAAATGTCAGTTGAGTAGCCTACAAAACAGATATGGCATTTGAAATGTCAGTTGAGTAGCCTACAAAACAGATACAGTATTTGAAATGTCAGTTGAGTAGCCTACAAAACAGATACAGCATTTGAAATGTCAGTTGAGTAGCCTACAACACAGATACAGCATTTGAAATGTCAGTTGAGTAGCCTACAAAACAGATACAGTATTTGAAATGTCAGTTGAGTAGCCTACAAAACAGATACAGCATTTGAAATGTCAGTTGAGTAGCCTACAACACAGATACAGCATTTGAAATGTCAGTTGAGTAGCCTACAAAACAGATACAGTATTTGAAATGTCAGTTGAGTAGCCTACAAAACAGATACAGCATTTGAAATGTCAGTTGAGTAGCCTACAACACTGATATGGCATTTGAAATGTCAGTTGAGTAGCCTACAACACAGATATGGCATTTGAAATGTCAGTTGAGTAGCCTACAAAACAGATACAGCATTTGAAATGTCAGTTGAGTAGCCTACAAAACAGATACAGTATTTGAAATGTCAGTTGAGTAGCCTAAAAAACATATACAGCATTTGAAATGTCAGTTGAGTAGCCTACAAAACAGATACAGCCTTTGAAATGTCAGTTGAGTAGCCTACAAAACAGATACAGCATTTGAAATGTCAGTTGAGTAGCCTACAAAACAGATACAGTATTTGAAATGTCAGTTGAGTAGCCTAAAAAACATATACAGCATTTGAAATGTCAGTTGAGTAGCCTACAAAACAGATACAGCATTTGAAATGTCAGTTGAGTAGCCTACAAAACAGATACAGCATTTGAAATGTCAGTTGAGTAGCCTACAAAACAGATACAGCATTTGAAATGTCAGTTGAGTAGCCTACAAAACAGATACAGTATTTGAAATGTCAGTTGAGTAGCCTAAAAAACATATACAGCATTTGAAATGTCAGTTGAGTAGCCTACAAAACATATACAGCATTTGAAATGTCAGTTAAAAAGCCTACAAAACATATACAGCATTTGAAATGTCAGTTAAAAAGCCTACAAAACAGATACAGTATTTGAAATGTCAGTTGAGTAGCCTACAGAACAGATACAGCAGAAATCAGGAACAGAAATTTTCAAAAAAGTATATGTGTAAAAGTCTTACCTAAATAATTATCATGTTGGGCTATAGGCAAAATAGGTGTGTTATTAAAATCATTATTTGAAAAATATGTATTTTAGAGCAGTACATTAGATACTGTAATCATGACCATTTTCATGCATGGATTATTTTCACTTATTTCATATTGTATAGATAAAATTAGATTATGATATCGATGATCATGTCTTATGCAAATCAAGAACACATCTTTCTACGGATCATTCAAAAACAAAGATTAATATTAAATGTAAATCATCTTAAATTATTTAGGAAACAAACCCCACCACCAAATCTATTGCAATACAATATTCATAAACTCTTGACAGCTATGTTTTGAATATTAGAAAGGCTCGACAAGCCTTGTGTTCTGTGTTGAGTAGAGTTACTTCCTATTACACTTGATGAAGTGGCTGTGTTGAGTGGTGTAACTTCCTATTATACTTGCTGAAGTGGTAAAATCCATATTTATGTCTGTTCAAAATATGTACACACTAAGTCACAAAAATAACAACCTAGAAAAATATCCAAGTCTACAATTGGTTTTATCTTAAAGTGAAAACCACAAGTAATATATCTGCATTAAAGTGTATAGACTTTAGGTAATGACTTGTATATAGATAAAAATTACATGATTGAAAAGATTAAAACAAATTAATTATTTTGCAATTGATGGGACCAAGTAATGTGTATTATATCTCCTCCTTTGCTTCGCTTCATCTTTAAGTAGTTTTTGTGTATCTTATAATATTCTAGATTAAGTTTTTGCATTTCATACTTTACATTAACCCATTTATGGAAAAAAAACATTGACACTGGTGAAGGCCATTTGTTTTGCCTAAATATTTGTCAATATATTATGTCATCTTGTTTATATGTAATTATATTTTTATCAGTATTGTTGCACAAATCTATATATATTTGGTTGTTTGTTTATTACATGATCTTGTCTTTCTAATAATTCTGTGTTGTGATTTATAATACATAATGATAGGGCATACTAGCTGGAGACAGGTCATAATATATATTGATAGGGCATACAAACTGGACTCAGGTCATGAACATTAGGACGATTGTCTATAGGGACGGTTTTAATGTATTGAAAATGAGTGTATGATGTATAAAAAGGTGTAATACTGTATAGATGAAGTATATCTTTGTATATAAACTAACTATTAGAATGTGTATGTATGTATTAGGACACAGTTTACTAGTCAGTACATTGTACGATGTCAAAATTGTTTCTAGTCTGTCTTTAGTCAATGTTACCAACCCTAACATTACAGGGATATTGTAAGATTTTGTCTTTCATATAGCTTTCATTAGTCAATGTTACCAACCCTAACATTAAAGGGATATTGTAAGAGTTTGTCTTTCATATAGCTTTCATTGGTCAATGTTACCAACCCTCATATTACAGGGATATTGTAAGAGTTTGTCTTTCATATAGCTTTCATTAGTCAATGTTACCAACCCTAACATTACAGGGATATTGTAAGAGTTTGTCTTTCATATAGCTTTCATTAGTCAATGTTACCAACCCTAACATTAAAGGGATATTGTAAGAGTTTGTCTTTCATATAGCTTTCATTAGTCAATGTTACCAACCCTAACATTACAGGGATATTGTAAGATTTTGTCTTTCATGTAGCTTTAATTAGTCAATGTTACCATCCCTCACATGACAAGGATATTGTAAGATTTTGTCTTTCATGGTGACCTATAGTTGTTAATGTCTGTGTCATTTTGGTCTTTTATGAATAGTTTTCTCATTTGCAATCATACCACATCTTCTTTTTCATACCCCTCCTCAAGTTAACAGAGGTATAATACTGTATAGTGGGTTATATTTGCAGAGTGTTAATTTCTTGCTTGATTTGGTAGATAAATTAAAAAGCAAAATTTATGCACAAGTTTTGATACTTTCTAAAAGCTAAAGCATTTTGTAAACAATATTTTTCATAAAGGCCAGAAGGGCATTGTACATACATGCATTTTATAAAATGACTGTAAGGTGTGTAGACCCTTGCCATCCAGTGTTAGGTACTCCATCAGGCAATTACCCTTATTAATAGGGGTCAAATTACATAAGATTTGTAGGTCATTCTTGATAAGTTTATAACATTGTTATTAACCCTTTCCTCCATTGAATTTTTTTTTTTGCATACTTGATTCGCATAGGATTTTTTTGATAAAATGCTGAACTTATGCTTTGAAGTATTAAGGCATTGTGAAAACAACTATTTCATCAAATAAATTTAAGTCAGATATTCCTATGATATTCCTTTTCATATTGGATACAAACTTTATTAAGTCAACTGCAGACACTTTGTAGTCAAAGTGTTTCAACTGAGGTACTACACAGGCGTCAAAAGGCGTCATTATGGAGTAAGGGGGGTGGCGTCAAAAGGCGTCATTATGGAGGAAAGTAAGCTGTAGGCCCTGTCAGGTGCATAACTAATCAAAGATATGTGTATATATATGATGAATATCTGAGTCACAAGTATTTTATTGATCAACTGTATCAGATTATAATCAATAAATGAAACAGCATTCAAAAAAGACAAGGTATATAACAATGACGCTTGCCTTTCATTTTTAGCTCACCTGGCCCAAAGGGCCAAGTGAGCTTTTCTCATCACTTGGCGTCCGTCGTCGTCGTATGTTAACTTTTACAAAAATCTTCTGCTCTTAAACTACTGGGCCAAATTTAACCAAACTTGACCACAATCATCATTGGGTTATCTAGTTCAAAAAATGTGTCTGTTGACCAGGCCAGCCAACTCAATGGCCTCCATGGCTGAAAATAGAACATAGGGGTAAAATGTAGATTTTGTCTTATAACTCTGAAACCAAAGCATTAAGAGCATAAATGGCATCAGTTTAAATTGTTTATCAAGTCAGGATCTAACTGCTCTGAAATTTTCAGATGAATAGAACAACTGTTTGTTGGGTTGCTGCCCCTGAATTGGTAATTTTAAGGAAATTTTGCTGTTTTTGGTTATTATCTCCAATATTATTATAGATAGAGATAAACTGTAAACAGCCATTATGTACAGTAACGTAAGACCTACAAATAAGTCATGATGAGCAAAATGGTTGATTGACCCCTTTTAAAATGAGTTATTGCCCTTTATAGTCAATTTTAAACAATTTTCATAAATTTTGTAAATTTTGGTAAATTTTTTTCAAAATGTTTTTCTCTGTAACTACTGGGCAAAATGCATTATAGATACATATATTGTTAACAGCAAGAGTATTCAGTAAAGTAATATGGTGTCACAGGGGTGGGCCAATATCTATAAACACATCACCATCACTAAAACACAATTTTGTCATGAATCCATCTGTGTCTGTTGTTTAATATGCACATAGACTATGGTGAGCGACACAGGCTCTTTAGAGCCTCTAGTTATCTTCAACAATTTCCGCCAAAGTATTCAATTGAAATTAAACAATCCACCAAATTAAAACCACCATAATTTTTCAAAGAAATTGTTGCCCCTATATCGTAAAATGTTTGAACTCACACAAATAATCTGGTATGCAGTGTGTTTTTGTCTTTCATGTAGCTGCCATAAGTCATTGTAAATCATCCTCTCAAGTTTACAGAGAGAGATGTTATAATTTTATATTCCAGAGATTGCCATTATTTTATGTAAATGATCTCGCCTCAAGTTTACAGAGGTATCTAATGATGAGATTTGTAACAGCATTTATCACTGGACTGGTCCTGAATATACATGACATATATCTGAATGTTCATCAATTATATAATTACATTGATTAACTATGACTTAAAAATATGCTTTTAATATAGTCACTGCATGTATTACTGGGTTTTTTATTAATCTGGTGATTATATAAACAAACAGTCATGTAACAGTTAATGTAAATCATTGTGAATTTTTTATATGCTATTTTAAATGTGTTTTACACGTGAATTCAGAGTTCAATTTGTAAAACTCAGAATTTCAAATACATAAGATTTTTTTGGTGATATAAGAATGCCACATCAACGTTATTCAACATAATCCTAAAGAAACAGGACTACAGTTTACTCCAAATTGCCATATTTTTATAATACTGAATTTTAAGTATGCAATATATTTTATGCTGAGTTGGTTAATTTTGTACAATATATTTCTATGCAATAATACTCCCTGTAGGGACCAACTATTTGTGATATTATAATTGTTTATTTAAAGGTTTCTTGATAGTTTTGTCACAGATTATGAATACAACCCAGTGATTGATCTGATCTATTTGTACATTTTTATAAACATCTTTTTGTGCTAAGATTGAAATGAAATTTGATATATAGTTATAATATGCAGATCCAAATTAAATTGTCCATTCAACAACATTTTTAAAATAAGGTAGAATATGATATAAACTCATTTTTTGTAAAAAAATAATTCTAATAATTTAAGAATATTTTTTTTTATATTAACAAGATGTCAGAGGTTTAAACAGATATGTGAAATACTCCTGCTGACATTTTTTTTAATCTTTTGAATATCAGTTTTCTTTTGATCTAACTGATTTAAGTGACAAGAATTTTAGTAGTGTTATATTGGAAGCAATGGTTTGCAAGAATAATATTAGGAACATGGTAGTACTATGACTGTCCCTTTAGTATCTTTCGTCCCTCTTCTATATTCAAGATAGTTAGTAATGCAACAACTAACATAAATGGAATTATTTAAATCTAATATATAAGATACAGTTTTGGGCTATTAAATTGATGCAGCTATGTATATGTGAGGCTTATTAACATGGTTAATAAAAAGAGACTTGTAAAAAATGAACAAATTTTGATGTCAGTATAATTAAGGGCTTAGTCCTTTGAACTTTCTTACTTAATATGTTTATGAAATGAAAGTATTATGCAATCTTTATAAGTATTTTGTTAAATGTAAATTAAGTATTATAATAATGTTATGACCATGATGTCTAACTTCCTCTGAAGTTATAAACCATGACAACTAACTTCATCCAATGTTTAAACTATGACACTTTATCTCATCAGGAGTTTTAACTATGATGCCTTACTTCATCAGGAGTTAAATTTATGATGCCTTATTTCACCAGAAGTTAAACCATGACACATAACTTCATTAGGTGTTAACACCATAATGCTTTACTCAATCAGGAGTTAAGACTATTTCATTTAACTTCATCACATGTTATAAACATGGTATATTTTATTCATCAGTGAATATATTGCTAGCTGATGTACTTTAAAAAAGTTACTGGGGAGCATGGAACAACTTAGGATTTGTCTCTTCTCAACATCAATGTCTTCTGCTTTCATTTCTTCTACATAAACTACTCTCGAACAAATGAATTAATTTGAACCAAACTTGATCATAATCATCCTTGGAGTTTGTAGTTCTAAATATGTTCCCAATGATCCTATTTGACCACCAACATGACTGATGCAAGTATTGTTATTTTGTAAAATCTTATTAGATAAAGAAAACCAGGAATTGGGGGAATATTTCGGAATGTTGAGACTGTCAAATATAACACAGAACTTCTTGTAAGATGTATTTTAAATTAAAAAAAATTGTGATTTTGGCAGGACAACCTTTAAAACAATTAAAATGGTCAAAATCTTCAGTTTCTGCCATATAGGATTTGAATAACCATTTTACATTTATATGTGGGTTGTTTTAAATGATTAAAGATAGAAAAACCTAGATAATAAAACAGCCAAACAACAATCATAATAATATGACAGTTATAGGAATTGTTTTGAATTGCTATGTTTTAGTAAATTCTGTGTTTTTATGGCCAAACTATTGTAGAAAGAGAGATTAGTTGAAAAAATATCATCACATGAACAAGACCTACTATTATGTCAATATGGCCTTAAAAGTCGGTACATTCCATAAACGAATTGATGCCCTTATATGAAAAATTTATCCATTCTCCTTTATGTGTGTTATTTTAAAGAAACTGCATGATTTTTGCATAATGATTTTGTTTTGTTTTTTGTTTTTAAAGGTATCTGAATATCACCACTTTTAACAAATAAATAATCTAAGGTCATTGCTAAATCAGGTTCTGGGGTTATTTTTAGCTAAGTGGATCTGAAAATTATATTACTTATGGCTCATTTTGTCAGTAAACTTTAATGTGAACACCCAGTGCCATTCATCATATAATAAGTCAAGCTTGACTTTGTTGACATAAGGCAAAAACTATACTTTTTTTTTAAATCATATTCCTCACCAAATAACCCTTCAACATTTTATTGGGATAAAATAGACTATTCTAATGTGATAGCCCTTGGGTCAAAGGACATGGTCACAGTTAATATTAGGTTCATGAATGTTTTACTGGAGCAATACCTTTTGAGACATAAATCAAACTTATATAAATAAAGGCAAAAGTAGTATACAAATTTATATTTAAAAAATGTTTAAGTCTTATTGGCTTTGGTTGAAAAAGTTATCCAACCATTTGTCATCAAAATCAGTTTGATGAAATGAATAAAGATCTTAACTCAGCATTGTACAACTCTTTTTTTAAATATTTAAAACATCAGAAAAGGACACAGTTGCCAAAATTGTCATCTAAGACAATCAATACTACAGAATTTGTCTTTTTCAAGGTCAACTTTTAGTAATCCCTTCTAATGAATATTAGGCATATTTGATGGTCTAGATATAAACTGAGACTGGTTTATCTTGTGATGCCATGTTAAAGATATAATGATTTAAATTTCAGTGATACCTGGTTCTGATATAAACATTATTCAAGAATAAATATAGCAACCTACTGTTAGATAATTTATATTTGTTATTGGTGTTTAATTGATGAACTGTATTCAATGAACACTAAGGAGATGTATTTTCTGGTTATTTACAAAAGGTTGTTATTAAATTACCATTCGAAGAATTTTTTAGAGAAATTTTAGACTTTATACAATTATTCAGGGTAAATAATGGACAATCAGTTAAAAACATGATTGTGGAATGAAGCACTTATAAATGCTTCTGATGCTATTTCTTGTCAATTTTGGAGTCTGGTAATTGTCAACAAACATCATTAGGACCATAAGAGCAACCGTTTCTGAGCTATTTGAAACTATGGGATTTACAAAGAAGTGAAAAAAATCATCATGCCTAGATTTTGATATTAAGTTTTGAATAACCAAAGTTTTAGTGTGTGTTTTATAATTTAATATTTACATTGAGTAATATATTATTAAGAATGCTGTGTTATTGTTCATAACCAAAAAAAGAGGCATTTACTCCTCAATATTGAGTTCTTTTGAAAACTATGGATTTTTTTGTTATTTTAGAATCATAAACTATTGATTCAGAAGTTTTAATATATATTTACATGTTGAAAAAAAGCTTAAGATATTTTAAAACATAATTTTTATCAGTTGTAGCATTACTAGTATATTTTATTGTAAACGATAGAAGTTTCAATAGTAACAATTTGAAGACAACATGGTGCTCTGTAGGAGAATATACTCAATAGAATGTAGATCTGAACATTGTTATGTTACGGTGCTATGTGAATGATGTATTATATACTCAAATAAAATTATGAATCTTATTGGTATTGATTAACTATTATATCTTATTTCAATATAGTGAACTTTCATTTAACAAATCCCTGAATAACCGAAGTTTAAAAATACATAAAATTGAGAATGGAAATGTATACTTAATGTACAAAAAAACCTAGTAAAATATCGTTTCAACTTGGTTAGTGATCAATAAGTTAGGTTTCAGAGGTTTTCACTATTTCCTTAACAACTAACAGAGTGTAAAACAATCTTTGGATGTTTTAGATAAATTACTTGATTTTGATTGACCTTTTCATTTTGTTGACAGTTTTGATCTTTCAACTTTTTACACTACACTTACACACACTCTCATCAAGCAAGTTTTTTCTATTTAATTAAATGGACATTTAATAAATGTGAATGCAAGTATTTTTGATGCAACTCTTTATACTATTCTCAAATTTAAAAAGATAGATCATAGACATACTTACTGGAGCTGTGATGAGATGATTGAAACTGTTTCCTTTTTGATAATATCTATTTCCGTTTTGTCAATAAAGCTTATCGACAGGTTGTAGGTATTCATATGGACATCATTTGCACCCCTTTAATAGCAGACTTGTTCTTGTGCAGGGATGAATCACAGTTTCTGACCACACTCAGTAAAAACCTGTCTAAATTGCATTTTATTATAAATTAAAACACCATTACCTTGATGATTTTTTTTTCGTTAAATAATCAAGAGTTTTCCAAGTTAACTGCGTCTTCTTATTTTAAATGTATACTACAATTTTAATCAAGAGCTGAGATGCTTTCAACCTTTAAAAGTCTAGTACATATATACATTCAATGTTGAATGGATAAAAAAAGGCAACAGTAGAATACCGCTGTTAAAAACTCGGAAATCGATGGAGGAAAAAAAGCTAGGTAACAAACTAAAACTGAGGGAAACGCATTAAATATAAGATGAGAACACTGACACAACATTAAAATGTAACACACACAGACATATAAGGAAAACATTGTCATAAACAATACCTTGTCATCAGATCTATAGTTTCTTCACTCTTTGTATTGTCTTTGCTGTAATCATACAATCAATTACATAATTCCCATGACAATCACCTCGATTTCGTAAGGACTACAAATGGGAGCATTCATTTTCTCTAAAAGCCAGTTTCATAGAGTTTAAGATTTTAATTTTAATTTGGTGTATTTTCGAAATTGTAATAATTATTTGGACTAGTTTTGTGTAAATTATTGTATGATTTCCAAGATTATATATTCGTTACAAAATACTTCACTGTTTGTGATGTTCTTTGTTATCGTAAATGGAAGATGCTCCTTGTTATTTTGCGGTTTACAAAGGAATGTTTCTCCCTCGTGCAAAGCTCTGATTTCTTTCACGGATTTGGATATACTTTTTGGACCTTTTGGATTATAGCTCTTCATCTTTTATATAAGCTTTGGATTTCAAATATTTTGGCCAGGAGCATCACTGAAGAGACATGAATTGTCGAAATGCGCATCTGGTGCAAGAAAATTAGTACCGTTAATTTTATTTACATGTTTTAACGACTAATATATTATTTATTTAAGCGTTTCTCCATATTGAGTGTTCTTGTGTTTGTGCTGTATTTCTGTCCAGTAGTGCTATTATTTTAACAATGTTTTTTTAATTGCAATATAAGTTGGAGGTATGGCTAGCCATAAAACTTGCTCCTACCAAACATGTTCCCTTATAATGGTCTGTGACGAGTCGGGAATGTGGCAGTTGTAATCAAAATAGTTCGTTTCTTATGTATGTTTTTTTTTTGTTTGCACTGCAGTGTTTCTGTTGTTCTGTCGATTTCATATAATGCACTTAAGTGTACAATGAACATTATTTTAGAACGTTTATTTTATACCGGTTTTAAATAACTATTTGAAAAGAAATGAGTAGACGACCACGAGACTATTTAATCTGTAAAAAGATGGGACACAAATATTTGTTTAGATAAATCTTCTTTATTTTGATTTTAAATATAGATATAATAAATGGTTATCTGATAACTGATTTAACGAATGTTGATATTACTTGGAAATGAAAGTTGATTTATTAAGAAAAAAGTTTTAAATAAAAACTATAGTCAAGGCCAAAGTTAGCAAACATTAAAACGAAACCATTATTTCTCAAAATATCACTAGTAATTAATTTGGTTGAAAAGAAAGTCTTTTCTTTCAACCTTATATGATATTATTCCTTTGATATCATTTGGAACATAGTACTCGCAGGTGCAAATGAATTTATAGGGCATGAAATAAAATAAAAACCTTGATTTCTAACTCCAGAATCTATTTTGAAAAAGATATTACTCCAAATAATTATACATTTATTTCCTTTGCCATAGGGAGATATAAATATTTGTGCATTTAAGACCTGACGAAATACGTTTTCTCTCCTTGTCGATGACTCAGAAGAAACACTATCGATGACCCACTAGTGACCCTGGCGTTGACCCTGTAGTGATTATGTCTTTGACCCAGTGGTGACCCTGATATTTACCCAATAGTGACCCAGTAGTGAGCGTAATGTTGACCCAGTAGTGACCCGTATGTTGACTCATTAGTGTCCATATAATTGACCAGTCTTATAATTTAATACGCCAGACGCGCGTTTTGTCTACAAAAGACTCATCAGTGACGCTCAGATCAAAATAGTTATAAAGCCAAAGAAGTGAAAAGTTGAATAGCTTTGAAGAAACAAAATTCAAACAAATGGTGCCAAATACGGATAAAGTAATCTATGCGTGGGATTGAAAAATTCTTAGTATTTTGAACTATTCTTACTATTGTAAATAGGAAACTTAAAAAAATGACCATATAATTGATATTCATGTCAACACCGAAATGCTGACTACGGGGCTGGTGATACCATTGGGGACTTCCACAAGCAGTGGCCTCTACCAAATGGAAAACACTATTCCTCTTTAACAAAGTCACCTTAAATGTGCAAAGTTAAACATGTGATGATATTATAAAAGATATGCTAGTTAAGGTAGATTCATGGTATACACCCATCTTGGATTGTACAATGACAAATTCGGTCTAGTTATATGCATAAACACTTGGTTTTTTCATGAACATTCTTACCAAATTTAGGCAGGTTTTAACGACTCAAAGCTTGAAAAATATCACGGTGACCTATACTTTTGATTATATTTTTGAAAAAAGCAAAATTAAAATTTTTAATTTCGTCAAATCATAAGATAATTCTGTCTCAAAGAATCTATACTTATGATATACCTTAAGTACATATCTAAAAGAGGGACGAAAGATACCTAAGGGACAGTCAAAATCGTAAATCTAAAACAAACTGACAACGCCATGGCTAAAAATGAAAAAGACAAACAGAAAAACAATAGTACACATGACACAACATAGAAAACTAAAGAATAAACAACACGAACCCCACCAAAAACTAGGGGTGATCTCAGGTGCTCCGGAAGGGTAAGCAGATCCTGCTCATCATGCGGCACCCGTCGTGTTGCTTAGGTAGCAATACACAGTTAGAAGTTTAGTTTCGCATTATGGCCCCTGTGATTTTTTTAAATATGAAAGTTTTTGTACAATAAAATTGATTTTTAGATAAATGAAGAATAATATAGCCTTCTTAGTGGGTTTATGTGATCATTTAGATTGATTTTAACATGTTTTATAGGCCATTTCAGTGATTGACAGTCCGTATTTTCCTATCCGTACCGTTCATAGGTCCATAAATTATTGTAGTGTTTATCAACAAAGATTTTGCGCTCGATCTTTTCAATTCAATTTTATGGAAAAACGAGCAGGAAGGCATATGCTTTTTTTTGGAAAATGACGCGTCAGCGGCATTCTTCCATTACTATTGACCAGAACAACAGGAAGTCGATTATTGCCTCTGCCTACCGCACTTGGTTTCATATTTACTATTTTACAAACTAACTGGTATCTGCTTGTATTCCGCTACACTTGAACAAAGTGTGTTAGTCGGACGGGAACCAGTTTACATACTTTATTTAATTTAGTACAACAAAAATGTTGACCTGTCCATAGGAAGTCTTGTATAGTCCGCGCTTTTATTCTCAACAATTGGACCTTCCAGTGGGGATGCGCACTAAATAGTACAATTAGCAAGAAATAAGAGAACAAGTTCAATATTCGCGGCGAGGTTGTTTGTTTACATTCCGCCATCTTTGTTATTGATATTGTAGAGGGCGCTCTCATGATTTTTCAAACTAATTATTTTAACTCGTCCATATTGATAAGTTATTTCTATTTAATATCAAATTAAAAGTGATAAATATAAAAACTAAACCTTTCATTACAAATTTCTCCTTTCTGTTCAATGCATTTAGAATTTGTAAACTACAAAACGTAATCGGTTATTGTTCATTCCGTTTTGATGTTTCATACCGACTTAAAATTGGTTTGTATAAGCTTAGACCCTTCAAACATTAATGTGATAGGTATATTAAAGACTGTTTTACAAAAGGATGGAACTTTTTTATTTTCAAAATCGTATTATAGTGATATCTGTCATGTACGGATTTCGACTTTCACCGGTTAATTTCTTCTTTTACACGTGCGTTTTAAACTTCCTATCAAAACATCGCAAAGTTTCAAAATTGTTTTTTAAGTGAATTAAACTTATTTCAACAATCATGAAGCGTTCTAGAATCATTTTAAAACAGTTTCTACTTCTGTTTGATGATCGAAAACAGGGTTTCTCAAGAAAATACCGCAAACGATCGCAGAGGATTTGAAACGTTCAACTCAAATCGGCACCTGGTTAAATCGGCATATAGTCAAATCGGCACCTATTTGAAGTCAATTTGGCATCCAATAATATTTGTTATAATATTTTCTATTCAATCAACGTATAACTTTTACAAAGTACATAGTTAATTAGTTGTTGTGTATAAAGGTAAACAACGAAGCCCTTACCCAAGCTGTTACTTAACAATGAAACAATTAGAAAAATAAAATGGAAAACTATGAGTCCCTTTCAATAAATCTAACTTTCATGCCAAATAATAGCTAATTTTAGGTGTTTTTTTCAGGAAAGTTTAAACAACATCAAACGAACAATCCTGTTAAATGCTCAAATGGTTAAAAAATGCATAAAAAATGAATATTCAATACCTTTAATTCCTAAATATACCTCATATATATAATTAAAAATACATGTTCCAGACCATGAGTATTTTGACTGTACACTCTGGACGGTATACGTATACTCGTACAGTCTGACAATACTCGTATGGTCGGACCGTATGAGTAAACACGTATGGTCCAGTACGGACCAACCATTTATCACAATCTTTATTTTTTATTTTTTATAAATTTTTATCATTACAATTACTTTTAGATAGATCAAATGAATAATTGAACAATTGAATTTAAATATTTTGTTTAATTGAATATCTGAATCCTATTTTGGTACTCTCTCCCATGGTGACTCTTACTACCACAATTAATGATAAATTATTTACATTTATATGTTTGCAGTTCATTCATGTTCCTTTGCATTTGCATTATTTTATAAAGTTTCTAATATTCTAAAATTGTAGTTCCACATCATGTTAACTTCCGATAATGTAAATTTCTATGATCATAATTCAATTAATGTATTACTGATCGACAAGCTAAATACAAGATATTAACATGATGCACAGATATAATAAGCGTGAATTTTTGTATTAGTTAAAAAATTACGTTATTCCAATTACTATTGGAACTTTTACATATTAATTTGAGAGTTTAGTTATGTTGAGCTTTGTAAATGAATTTTACATGCATTTGTAACTTATAAACTTAAGCAACTTCTTAATGATATTAATCAGATTATTTTGAAAAAAGTAAGCAAACGGTCCAGACCGCACGCGTACAGTCCAAATACTCATACGGTCTGGAACATACACATTTAGTGGAGAAAAATAAATATATACAAAATGTACATGAACCCCCAAAAATGTGAAAGTAAATATTTTCAGGCAATCCTTTCCTTAGGTACTTAACTCTTTTTGCTTAAATACTAAAAACAAATCTGGCAAGCCCTTTCTTATTTTTACTCTTTTTGCTTAAAATACTGTTAAAAATATATTTTTAACATGGGTGACAAATTGACTATATAGGGTGTGGATTTGACCAGGTGCCGGTTTGACTATAATTTTTTTTAATTACCTGAGTTTCACTAGACCTTTGTTAACAGTAACAAAAAGATTATTTAAAATTAATTAAAATTTTCTGAGAGAAGGGACTATGTACCAGTGAGAAATATACAAGCCTTTCTACGGTATTTATTTGTACAAATCAGGTAGTCTTGACCTATCCATTTGTCTTAAAAAAAACAGTCACTTCACACACACACACATATATACGAATATCAATTATATGCTAACAAGACATGTTGCATTGTTAAATTAATTACGGTATGTGAAAATCAAGACACGCATAATAAATATCCCAATATTAGAGACAGTGGCGTCATTTTTCCTCAGAGCTTTCAGCTCTTTGATTGGACCACGTGATAGATATAAACCTATGGATTCAGGAAAGGTATCACTGTAATTCATTGAAATGTTCCTTTAGACCAAATTTTGGAGACTTTTGTGACATGTTCACCCCCCTTTTTTGCTATATTTTGTATCTAAGAAATGCAAATTGTTGCCATGGTTACACCCAAAAGGGATTATATTTCACCCTTATGACCATTAAAAATCAAATCTATGGAAGATTCTCTTTCTACAAGTATATACATGCATAACACACATATAAAGCCTTCTTTGTTAGACAGGAGGGGAAAGAGGGTGTTTAAAAATTATGAGTGTCAATTTTAAGTTTTTTTCCTAACTGTGTATTGCTACCTTATGGCATTTGACAAAGCAAATTATTGCCTTTTTTTTTAGACAAACATACCACAAAACTATTGATATTTAGGTTATAGATACAATTCTAAGGGATAAACAACCTTTAGTATGACAATATATGTTAGTTTTGTTGTTTATTGTCCTTAGCAACCAATATAGACATTTTGACACAAAGACTTGGTTCCGTTATTAATTGATACTTTATTGGCTACCCCTTGGAAAAGAAGATTGCGCGTTATGTTGAAACCTTAGAAGGGAACGCTTTATATTTTTTCATGCGACTAGATCAAATTTATTATTTTAACAAGTATAAAGTCACAATTCAGCATGAATTAAGCCCAATTTTTTCCCCGCTGTTATAAATAAATTCAGTCTTGACTAAATTTTAACCAAGGCCTTGGTATGGTAATACACAACAAAATTGACATTCTAGAGCTTTAAAATAGCTTTAACTTGTAACAGTTGTCTACTGTTAAGGTTAATTTAGGTTTTTAAACAAGGAAAGACAGGCTTAGAAGGTATAGTTTTAGAAAATTGACTAAAAAAGGGGAAAATGCACTTTGACATGGCATGTTTCATAAAATCACTTTTTTGTTGCATTTCAGTGTCAACTGCTAACCTTCATAAAATATTTATTTCTGAACCGATTTTCAAAACTAGCAGGCGAAAATGCTCGTTTTAACTAGTAGAAAACAGAAATCCATTTAAAGTGGAATTGGGAAAAAAAATGTTAATCCTTAAGGTAGCAATACACAGTTAGAAGTTTAGTTTCGCATTATGGCCCCTGTGAATTTTTTAAATATGAAAGTTTTTGTACAATAAAATTGATTTTTAGATAAATGAAGAATAATATAGCCTTCTTAGTGGGTTTATGTGAACATTTAGATTGATTTTAACATGTTTTATAGGCCATTTCAGTGATTGACAGTCCGTATTCTCCTATCCGTACCGTTCATAGGTCCATAAATTATTGTAGTGTTTATCAACAAAGATTTTGCGCTCGATCTTTTCAATTCAATTTTATGGAAAAACGAGCAGGAAGGCATATGCTTTTTTTTGGACCACTTGATAGATATAAACCTATGGATTCAGGAAAGGTATCACTGTAATTCATTGAAATTTTCCTTTAGACCAAATTTTTGAGACTTTTGTGACATGTTCACCCCCCTTTTTTTTGCTATATTTTGTATCTAAGAAATGCAAATTGTTGCCATGGTTACACCCAAAAGGGATTATATTTCATCCTTATGACCATTAAAAATCAAATCTATGGAAGATTCTCTTTCTACAAGTATATACATGCATAACACACATATAAAGCCTTCTTTGTTAGACAGGAGGGGAAAGAGGGTGTTTAAAACTTATGAGTGTCAATTTTAAGTTTTTTTTCCTAACTGTGTATTGCTACCTTATGTGATTACAAATCCGGTAAATAGTCTAATTCGGTAGGTCAAATTCATGAAAGGGAAGGGGATTGTAGTTACGACGTAAGGAACATATCCGATATCATTTGTGAAACGGTTTTCCATAACGGTCAACCAACTCGTGATGGCGTCCGTAAAATTTACGAAGGGATGATTTCAACTTCACCATTTGGAACTCTTGGTTTAATAGCTTCCTTGTGAGCAGTAACCCTCTATCAAGAAAATCATGATAGGAAATGCAAGCACGGGAATATCGTATCAATTGGGAGATATATACCCCGTATGCAGGTGCTGCTGGAATGTTGCTACTTAGAAATGGAAAGTTCACAATTGGAAAGCTGAAATCATCTCTTTTGTCGTAAAGTTTTGTCTTCAACCGACCCTCATTGTCAATTTCTAGATGTAAGTCAAGATATGAAGCCGACTTAACTGTATCTGTAGTATCCTTTATCTCCAATTCGATGGGATAGATGCGATCCACATAGTCACCAAATTTTGAATTGTTTAGTGAAAGAACGTCATCTATATAGCGGAAAGTAGAGTTAAAGGATATTGATAACGATAAACCATAACGTATACATTGTATATGTCTTGTAAATAAGTAATTACCGCTTGACCAACATAACTGTACTTGATCTAATCAGTTTACATAATTGATATGTGTTTACAACAGATAACATGATTACAACATAAAACAGTTAACCTACCCCTCTTTAGTCTATTGATATACATGTACACATGCATACTGTAGTCATGTTTCCACTCCAGCTGTTGGTAGTCTTCCTCATACAGAGATGTTATTGTGTTCCGTTAAAAGACTTTTATCACTACGGACAGTCACACGGCGACCAAAGAGTACCTACTAACGATGATGGCAGCTCTCCTCGAGTACCCATTAGTACATCGTTTCCATATTTCAATCAAGTATTTAGATCTCTTTACGTAAGTAACAGTAGACTACCTTCTAATAATAATAAATAAGCTTTATATAGAGTCGGCAAGGTATACAAACATAGACAAACATAAGCTGTAAAGATGATGGCAGCTCTATACAAGTACCTGCTGGTACATGGTTTCCATATTTCAATCAAGTATTTAGATCTCTTTACGTAAGTAAAAATTCGTTGTATATATCGTCTGATAGTCTAAACAGAATACTGTTCCAAATATTCGATGACAAACTCTGCAGTATTCTTGAACTTATTGTTTCTTGTTATAGATTGACAGGTATTAGTATTCACATTCTATTATCTATGATAAGCATACGATGCTTGTAGAATCTAAACATTGGTTCGATGCTCATATTCGTCATATGACTCGGCCCTTTATTTCAATTATAGTACATTTACATTGAATTACATCATTACGTCTTCTGATGCAATTTCTTTGGATTCGAGCGTCACTGATGAGTCTTTTGTAGACGAAACGTGCGTCTGTCGTATTTAAAAAAATAATTCCTTGTATCTATGATGAGTCTTTTTACAACCACTGGGTAGATGCCACTGCTGGTAGAGATTTATTTCCCCGAGGGTATCACCAGCCCAGTAGTCAGCACTTTTTGTGCTGACTTGAATTATCATTGATATGGTTATATTCATAAATTAACTGTTTACAAATTCTAAATTTATGAAAAACGAAGGATTGTCTACCTCAGGCATAGATTACTTTAGCTATATTTGGCAAACCTTTTAGGAAAGTTGGTCCTCAGTGCTCTTCAACTTTGTTCATTATTTGGCCTTTTTAAATTTTTTGAATTCGAGCGTCACTGATGAGTCTTTTGTAGACGAAACGCGCGTCTGGCGTACATATAAAATTAAGTCCTGGTATCTATGATGAGTTTATTTTCCATTCACTCAAGGTGAAATGTCAGAGATATCGATTCCTATATAGTTAATGAATTGCGCAATTAATAGTTATCAAAGGTACCAGGATTATAATTTAGTACGCCAGACGCGCGTTTCGTCTACATAAGACTCATCAGTGACGCTCATATCGAAATATTTATAAATCTAAACAAGAACAAAGTTGAAGAGCATTTAAAATCCAAAATTCCAAAAAGTTGTGCCAAATACGTCTAAGGTAATCTATGCCTGGGATAAGAAAATCCTTAGTTTTTCAAAAAATTCTAAGTTTTATAAACAGGAACTTTATAAAAATGACCACATTATTGATATTCATGTCAACACCGAAGTGTTGACTACTGGGGTGGTGATACCCTCGGGACGAAACGTCTACCAGCAGTGGCATCGACCCAGTGGTGTAAATAGTTATCAAAGGTACCAGGATTATAATTTAGTACGCCAGACGCGCGTTTCGTCTACATAAGACTCATCAATAGGTCGGCTTTGTATGAAAAAGTTATTCAAGCACATAGTAATAATAATATGCAAATGTATGTTTTTTCCAATACCACAATTAGGTCAAAATTATGAAAATGGTCAAAATTTTATATTTTTCTTTTGGGATTAACTTATATATGGTCACACTAACATAAATCTATTAAAATCTAATTACTGTCATCATCAAAATTCATTTGGACGAACGCAGTCATTTATTGAATTTTGTTACATTTATCCAAACCACTGCCTATATCTAAAGAGATTTCTACTTCTCTGTAAACTCAAATAGATTTTTGTGCTTGACATAGCTCTTTTTACCCCTATGGTATCACCAGGCCAGTAGTCAACACTTCGGTTTTGACATGAATATCAGTTATATGGTCATTTTAAAAAAAATCTTGTTACAAAACTTTGTTTTTTTCGAAAAAATAAGAATTTTCTTACCCCAGGAGTAGATTACCTTAGTCGTATTTGCACAACTTTTTGGAATTTTTTGTCCTCGTATTTGTTTGGTTTTTGAACTATATTTTGATCTGAGCGTAACTTATGAGTCTTATGTAGACTAAACGCGCGTCTGGCGTATAAAATTATAATCCTGGTACTTTTGATAACTATTTACACCACTGGGTCGATGCCACTGCTGGTGGACGTTTCGTCCCCGAGGGTATCACTAGCCCAGTAGTCAGCACTTCGGTGTGTACATGAATATCAATTATATGGTCAGTTTTCTGTTTACAAAATTTTCAATATTTCGAAAAAACTAAGGATTTTCTTACCCCAGGAGTAGATTACCTTATCCGTATTTGGCACAACTTTTTGGAATTTTGGGTCCTTAATGCTCTTCAACTTCGTATTTGTTTGGCTTTTGAACTATATTTTGATCTGAGCGTCACTGATGAGTCTTATGTAGACGAAACGCGCGTCTGGCGTATAAAATTATAATCCTGGTACTTTTGATAACTATATATTAACAGTTTTTATTCGAGCGTCACTGATGAATCTTTTGTCGGTGAAACGCTCGTATGCCGTAGATATAAGATTTCAAACCTGGAATACATAAGTTTATTCACAGACATAAATAGCCAATATCGATTTCGACAGGTCTACATCAACTATGATACAACAGACAGGCGTCTGTAATGTCACAAGCTTTAAATCGCTCCAAGTCTAAAAATAGGTGTTCAAATGAAATTAACAGTTACTATTTGAGATATCCAACAATAAATTATCCAAGATGTAAATAGTATGTATCATCTTTAACGAATTAAATCTCACATTAAAACACTATAAAGTTCAGTTATATATTCTTGTTTGGTCAATAACGTATCGACAGCGTTATCGTTGTTTGCTAAATCTTGCCTAACTAGTTACACGGATTGGTGGGGTTCGCGTTGCTCAGTTTTTAGTTTCCTATGTTGTGTTTTGTGTATTTTTTTCTTTCGCCTCTCATTTTTTGCTTGAAAGAGAGAAGGAAAATATCAAAGAGATATGTAAACTCATAAATCGAAGACAAAGGGAATATGTCGCTTGAAAAAAAATAGTGTTTTAAACACAACATAGAAAACTGAAGACTCATCCGAACGAGTGAAGTTGTGAATATGTTCTTAATAAAGTAAATAAGGTAATTAGATATAGGAAGATGTGGTGTGAGTGCCAATGAGATAACTCTCCATCCAAATAACAATTTATAAAAGTAAACCATTATAGGTCATTATAATGTTTATTTGTGAATTTCTCTTTCCTTAATGTTCTTGCATTTATTTGTACTGTAGTCCTGTAATGTAATGTTTTCATTTTAGTGTTATATTTAACATTAAGATAAAAGCGCGAGGTTTGGCTAGCCGCAAAACCCGGTTTAACCTATCTTTTTTTGTCAAATGTCCTTACCAAGTCAGGAAAATTACAATTGTTATTTTATAGTTTGTTTCCATGTATGTTGCCAAGTCGTTTTGGTTTTTTGTTGAACATCAATGTTGTTGACAACAACAACGGTTCTATCTTGAAAGTTTCTCGACAAATGTTCTTTCATACAAATTATTTATTTAAAATCCAAAGCTTTTTGTTTGAACGAATATTTGCAAATACATTCTAGGTGAACACAAATGGAGCAATTTCTTTCGATGAGGAACTCAGCACCTATACACCTAGTGCTTTCCCACTGAGTGGAAACAAAAAGATTGTTTCACCCTATTGGTGTGACATTGACACAAATAATGGAGGGGATGTATGGTATTATGAAACAAATGATCGAGATGTGTTGTTTAACGCTACAGATGATATTCAAAAGACATTCCCTGAACAGAAAAATTTCCGTGCAGCATGGGTGTTTGTAGCTACATGGGACAACGTTGCATTCTTTGGAGCAAGTAGTACCGGACAACGAAAGGTAAATGGTAATGAAATACTGTTTTGAATTTGAAAGCCTGAAAGATCATCTGGCTGAAAGGTCAAGCGTTTGAATGAACGAATGAATGAATGAATACGCAAGTGAGCTTTTGTAAAGTCGTCGTGTATCTTTGTAGGCCATTGTCGTCTACTTTCTCAAAAATATTCTTAGTCAAATTTAACAAAATTTTGCCACAAACATCTTCTTTGAAAACTGTGATCGACATGGCCGATATGGCTAACGATAGGACATTGGGGTAGATTACCATAAGTTATCCATTCGTTTGATGGGTTTGGACTTTTGATTTTGTCTTTTGATTTTGGATTTTCCTTTTTGAATTTTCCTCGGAGTTCAGTATTTTTGTGTTTTTACTTTTTGAAGTATAGTCTTCTATCTTGAAAACTGCTATCAATTTAGCAAATATGACAGAGGAAAGAAATATCTAAATGTTCAGATCCACCTGCTGTTCATTTTTATTTAATCGATTAGACGACATTTATTGGAGTTATTACCCTTTAATTTTCGTGTTTAATTAAATAGTTATCGAAAAATCAAAGTTTTGTAAACAGGAAATTTATAAAAATGACCACATTATTGATATTCATGTCAACACAGAAGTGTTGACTACTGGGCTGGTAATACCCTCGAAAATGCATTTAATGCAATCAAAACCTTATGGGACTGACTTGATCTCTAAATATTCCTAGGCTGATCACTACCTTTGTGAAATAAAAAAGAAATATAGTGAATTGATCATAACGCTCTATCAACCAATCTTTGAAAATGTCCAGAAATTTGGAGATGTAATATGGGCTAAAATATTCAAGACATAACATGATGTTACACTTGTCAAGAAAATTACAAAAACAATAATCGGCAATTTGTTGACCCCGCATTAATCAGTATTAGGATATATAGTTGTAAAAACATCGTCTGCAAACAAACATGGTCGACATGGCTTGAAATGATTAACTATAGGGTTTAATGCAAGTTTTGTCTATTATCTTGAAAACCGATATGAAGAGAGAAAATCTCACAGAACAGAAATGTTCAGTTTTTAAAGGTAAACTTGCTGTGCTATTACGTCAGACGACTTCTGATAGAAGTGCTTTTCCTGAAATGTAAAATTTTACCATTTTGTTTTCTTTATTGCTGATTATTTTGAAAACTATCATAGATGGAATGTATATTTTATTTAAAAAAGTGATCAGCTAGACCAGATCTTCAAATAAGCAAACATGCCTGAAATCGACAGGCGACTACTTATTGCAAAAGAAAAGAGAGACGAAAGATACCAAAGGGACAGTCGAACTCATAAATCTAAAACAAACTGACAACGCCATGGTTAAAAATGAAAAAGACAAACAGAAAAACAATAGTACACATGACACAACATAGAAAACTAAAGAATAAACAACACGAACCCCACCAAAAACTAGGGGTAATATCAGGTGCTCCGGAAGGGTAAGCAGATAGTGTTGTTCATAAATAACAGTTTTCCACTGCTAAGCTTTTTGCTTAATATCATAAAAACTTTATTGTTGCATTTTATTGTTATGTTTCTGTTGTATCGTTGTTCTCTTATATTTGATGTATTTCCCTCAGTTTTAGTTTGTAAACTAGATTTTTCCTCAATCGGTTTATGAATTCCGAACAGCGGGATACTAATGTTGCCTTTATTTAATGGTCCAAAATTATGAACAAGATGAAATCATGGCTGGAATTTTTTTTTAAAATCTGCTTTTGACTATTATATTGAATCTTTTTTTAAACGGCAAAGCAAAACAAAATATCTCAAAGGAAAATTCAAAACGGAAAGGGAAAGTCCTTTATCAAACGGCAAAATTAAAACCCCAAACAAAATATTATTGACACAAATGTTGACAGAAAATCAAACATTTTAGAAGGAAAAACCTACCTTTAAAAATACAAAAAGGATCAGCTGCAAAAGATCTATGAATCCTCAACATGACTGAATTTGGTCGTCATTGCCCTATTTACTATATAGTGGGCTTTGTTGAAGGTGCATTTCAAGCTCCTTAGAACCTTTGGTGTTTATTTATTAGTGTTTCTCTTTATTTGTCACGACGTTAATTAGTCATATACATGATTATAAACACGTACTTTCATAGTTTAACATATACGCTCCGCTCACGGTTTACCTAAATTATTGTGAAGTTATGAAAGTAAGACTCTATTCAGATATCAGACGTATTTAAATCAAGTCGCAAGTTATGGTCTTGTACTTTCAGTATTAAATAGATCTAGGAAGATGTGGTATGCGTGCCAATGAGACAATTCTCCATCCAAAAAATAATTTATGAACGTCAATATTATAGGTCAAGGTAAGGCCTTCACCACGGAGCCTTGGCTCTTACCGAACAACAAGCTATAAAGGGCCCCAAAATTACTAGTGTAAAACCATTCAAACGGGAAAATCAACGGTCTAATCTATATATAAAAAGAATGTTTACCAAGTACAAATAATTTATGGTGTACTTGGTGTCATTTCATAATTAACACGTTATCCATTATATTAGACATTTATTGCAGTGAAGTTACTCAAAAGTTGAGAAAGTTTGTGAACTTGGTGTCATATCATAGTTAACAGACAAAACATAGTATGCGACATTACCTCTATAAAATTGCCTTGGTGTAATTGGTATCATAAATATGATATCTTTTAGTTGATACTAGTACTATGATTGGGACAAAAATCACAATTTACGATTGTTTATGTAATTCTTTACAGAGAAACACATTCCAATGTATTCTGATTACAAATGGAAGGCATTCATTTGCTATCTACTTGTACAACAAAATAGAATGGACGACTGGTACGGCTAGTGATGGTAATAAAGATACTGGTTTAGGAGGAACACCAGCACAGGTATGTTAAATAGAATGGATGACTGGTAAGATACGTCATGGTAATCCGAACACTGGTTAATGAGTAACACCAGCACAGGTATGTTAAATAGAATGGACGACTGGTGAGAGCAGTCATGGTAATCCGAACATTGGTCTAAGAGGAACACCAGCACAGCTATGTTGAATACAATGGACGACGCATGAGGCTAGTCATGGTAATCAAAATACTCGTTTCGAAGGAACTTTATCACAGTATGTAAAATAGAAAATAAAGGGACCTTTTGGAAGTCTATAAGATGTAACACACCAGTGTAAACAAGTAGAAATGACAACTGACACTGTCAGTGAAGGTCATGCTTATACCTGCCTTAGAATTTGAGGGGTGAAAGATACCACAGGGCCATTCAGACTCATAGATCAGAAATAAACTTTCAACTCCATGACTAAAAAAGAAATAGAAATAGTTGATTTTATACAACATGTATTTTTGAAAAAAAAGATAGAACCTTAGTAGATTGATCAAAGTTAAAAGTATGTGCGTGATATTCAAAACCTTCAACGTATCTCCCGTGAAAAAAAGTATTTATGTATCGAACATCTTTGTACCTTTGATAACTATTTGAACAAAAGTGTCTAGTCTGAATTTGTCTGAAATAAGTTTTTATAACATTATCTGTTCGACTTAAGGTTGGCTTTGATGCAGGAGATGGTCATAATTATATGGCAATAAATGAATCAAGAACTCCGGCTGTTCTACAAGTTACACACCTTAGTAATGTTAGAATCCCTGGAAAGTTTGTCTATCGAACTGACACAGAGACAGTTAAAGATGGAGGGTGTACCACACATACAGGAGGTATTTAATAGCAGTACAATACATGAATAAATCATTGCAAACTTACACAGAAAATAATTCGATCATAATATAAAATCATTTTTATTTGCATTGGAGAAAAAATATATATACATATGTAGGTTAAATGAACAAAACGATACTTTATATACCTATTAGACGACAAATTATATTAAATTCAATGGACACCCAAAATAAATAGTTAGTTGGAAAACAAAAGAAAAAGTGCAAAATGTTAATTGATGATCTTGAATTTTTAAATCAAATTTTATTGCGGTAGGTGACTTACGAATAATTCGCAGAGTTCTTAATATGAGGGAAACGCCTTCAGCACACCCATCTCACTAACCACAACTGCTACAAATAAGACTCTGAGAAAAAGAAAGGCGAAAGATGATAAGGTGGCATTCAAACTCAAACAAGTCGAAAATAAACTGAAAACGCCATGACAAGCAATAAAAAGACAAACAGACAAACAGTACACTAACACATAAAACACAATGCATCACAAACCCAAGCAGCAACTTGTGTGATCGCATGTACTACAGAAATGTAAAACATTTGGTAGGTCTAACGCGAGAAAAGTTGACACGACATAAGTAACATATTCACTTACATCTGAAACTGATATTCAATAACGGACAACCAACTCGTTATCATGGCGTCCGTAAAATGTATGAAGAGTTGTTTTAAACTCAATCACTAGGTTCGATAGCTTTCAACTTTAATTAAAATCTAATATGGGTTTTTCGGAGAGCAAGCGGATATGAAAAATGCATTTCAGAGCAGAATCCAAAAGTCCTTGTGCTGAAATGAAAAAAGTACATTATGCTAGTGAGTATCTCTGAAAGTTTCACAAATTATGTCAAACAATTCATGTGAATAAGCGGGGGGAATAGGACATACATTCTTAACTACAAATAGACGGATAAACCCATAACAATAACACACCTACTAAAAAACATACACTGTCATGGCATTAATAAAAAAATCATTCCGAGTCGCCTTAATAAGTGTCGGCACGGTTTTTGCGCAGCCGTGATTAGATTGTGCCACCTTTTTGTCTTGAGGACTGGTTAAATAAATTTCAAAAAATACTTTGTTTTAACTATATTAGCTCTTGTAAATTATTTAGAACTTTCTAGAATTTGTGTATATCAGTAGACATCTGTTTCGACACAAATCAGATATAGTTTTTAAATTTTTGCTTTAGTAACCCTTTGCCTTTGCCTCCCTTTTGCTTAATTTGCATGTTTACCTTGCTGCATAACATATGAGCATAGATCTTTGCTTTATAGGTTACAGAAAAAACACATTTTTCTCGTTTTATACGTTCATCGAATGACTTGTTATATAAAGGGCAATAAGGAAGACGTAAGCAATTTTATATCCAAATCGTATTTTAATCGTTTTGTGGTTTCAACAATACTTCGATGTTTAAGATAAACTTACTGTTTTTAAATGCACCATGCCATTTCATCAGATATGAATGATTCAGTAAATGTTCTGCAACATAATCTGATATCAAACAGAAAGTTGCTATCTGTTAAACAATCTAGATGTTACTTATATCAAGAACAGTTTTATCATTTTCTTCTAATATTGTACAGATGGCTATATGTTCTGATAAATGCTATATTCTCAGATAACAAGTAATCTTTATGTGCAAAATGAGTGTATTTGATAACCACATTACTCTATTTACCGTAGTTACTTGTGTTTACAGGAAATCTGACCATATTTCCTCGATACGTGACGATGTTTGGTGGAACTGTCTTGTCAATCGGAGGTCCCTGTGTGGAAACTAATGACAAGATATCTATTATGTTTAGGAACAAGCCTGATGTTATAATGTGTAAATTCTTTTCCTTCAACGCTGTTAGATGCATTACTCCAATGATGTATGAAACAGGGGATGTGAATGTCACATTAACAGTTCTACATAGACATAATACATCAGTTTTCACAGGGATATGTACGTTCGGTAGGTAGCTTAATTCACAGAGTCACATTTACAGTTCTACATAGACATAATACATCAGTTTTCATAGGGATATGTACGTTCGGTATGTAGCTTAATTCACAGAGTCACATTAATAGTTCTACATAGACATAATACATCAGTTTTCACAGGCATATGTACGTTCGGTAGGTATCTTAATTCACAGAGTCACATTAATAGTTCTACATAGACATAATACATCATTTTTCACAGGAATATGTACGTTCGGTAGGTATCTTAATTCACAGAGTCACATTAACAGTTCTACATAGACATAATATATCAGTTTTCACAGGAATATGTACGTTCGGTAGGTATCTTAATTCACAGAGTCACATTAACAGTTCTACATGGACATAATGCATCAGTTTTCACAGGAATATGTACGTTCGGTAGGTAGCTTAATTCACAGAGTCACATTAACAGTTCTACATAGACATAATACATCAGTTTTCACAGGAATATGTTTGTTCGGTAGGTAGCTTAATTCACAGAGTCACATTAACAGTTCTACATAGACATAATACATCAGTTTTCACTGGGATATGTACGTTCGGTAGGTAGCTTAATTCACAGAGTCACATTAACAGTTCTACATGGACATAATACATCAGTTTTCACAGGAATATGTACGTTCGGTAGGTAGCTTAATTCACAGAGTCACATTAACAGTTCTACATAGACATAATACATCAGTTTTCACAGGAATATGTACGTTCGGTAGGTAGCTTAATTCACAGAGTCACATTAACAGTTCTACATAGACATAATACATCAGTTTTCACCGGGATATGTACGTTCGGTAGGTAGCTTAATTCACAGAGTCACATTAACAGTTCTACATACTAGTAGACATTATAAATCAATTTTCACAGGAATATCCACATTCGATAGGTAGGTGAATTCATAGAGTCAAATTAACAGTTCTACATTAATATAATACATCAGTTTTCACAGGAATATGTACATTCGGTACTAGGTAAGTAAATTCAAAAACATAAGATTTTTAACTGTTCACAGAAATATTCATACTCGATACATTATTCTTATTGTATCTATGACTATCACACATAAAAGAATGAGCATTTGTTGCCTTTTGATGGAGTGGATTAAACGAGGTCAGTCGTTTTTTCAAACAGCAGCGAATAATTGAGAGTATTTCAATACCTCATTTCAGATAAAAGATATACAATACCCGTTTCTGAAAGTTTGAATTTAGGTTATAATATCAAATAAGGGAAGTGACCTGTGAGCTACTTCCTTCGTATCCAAACCTTGTCTTCACTTGATTTACTCAATGGATCGGGACTTTAAAAAACAAACGTCCTCGCTTTGACTTTGGTAAGTTATTGATCGACCCAAGACCGGATCAAAGCATTGAAGTGAACAATCATGTCTATCAAGTAACTCGTGTTTTTACCGCTGAAGGTTGAAATAATCAATCGTCAAAGCAATTATCTGATTGATCAATTAAGACAACAGATTTTTACCGATGTTCAAGATGGAATTTTTTTCAATCTCATTGTTCGTGTACAATTTGTCCAGGCTATCATCAGCACAGTAGTCCGTACTTTAGTTCTGGGATAAAAATATGCATAGATCTAGTGTTTTATTTAAACTTGCAGTTGTATGCAGATCGTTTAAATTATTACCCTCGTGCATTGCCGTTAAACCTTGTGCGGGTTTTTACTTTTTGTTATTTTTGGCTCTATTATCTATTTAAGGTTTTTGTCAAGCCTGCGACTTTTGTCGCAGAAAGCTCGACATAGGGATAGTGATCCGGTGGCGGCGGCTACGGCGACGGCGGCGGCGGCGGTGTAAGCTCACTTTTTTAAAGCTTTATATTTTAGAAGGTGGGAGACCTGGATGCTTCATACTTTGTATATGGACGCCTCATGTTACGAAGTTTCCGTCAGTCACACGTCCAATGTCCTTGACCTCATTTTTATGGTTTAGTGACTACTTGAAAATAAAGTTTTTGTAATGTTGAATTCTCTCTTATTATAAGTAATAGGATAACTATATTTGGTATGTGCGTACCTTGCAAGGTCCTCTTGCCCGTCAGAAAGTTTTCACTTGACCTCGACCTTATTTCATGGATCAGTGAACAAGGTTAAATTTTGGTGGTCAAGTCCATAACTGAGATACTATAAGCAATAGGTCTAGTATATTTGGTGTATGGAAACACTGTAAGGTGTACATGTCTAACTGGCAGGTGTCATCTGACCTTAATTATAGTTAAGTTTTTGTGTTTTGGTCTGTTTTTTCTTATACTGTATGCAATAGGTCTTCTATATTTTGTGTATGGAATGGTTGTAAGGTGTACAGGTCTACCTGGCAGGTGTCATATAACCTTGACCTCATTTTCATGGTTCAGTGGTCAAAGTTAAGTTTTTTGTGTTTTGGCCTTTTTTTCTAATAGCAATAGGTCAACTATATTTGGTGTATGGAAATATTTTATGATCTACATGTCAGTCGCGCAGGTTTTATTTGACCTTGACCTCATTTTTTACGGTTCATTGCTCAGTGTTAAGCTTTTATGTTTTGGTCTGTTTTTATTAAACTATAAGCAATAAATCAACTTTATTTGTTGTATGGAAGAATTGTTAGCTGTACATGCCTACCTGCCATGGTTCATATGATCTTTACCTCATTTTCATGGTTCAAAGGTCAATGTTTAGTTTTCTTGGTTTATGTTAAGTTTATGTGACAGTTGTAATAGAGCTTTATTATTAGGACTATCAACGTAATATGAATGATTAGTAAAGAAGGCGAGACATTTCAGTGTGTGCACTCTTGTTATTATGTTTTGTTGAAATATGCTACTGGTGCAGTAAAATTGGTACCGATAATGCAATGGGTTTTGACTTGACAGTAATACAATGTAGTTTTTTTTGTAGATTTACAACCATAACTCTCATCCTGTCTCTCACATTTTTTTACTAATTTTTTTCCCAACAAGTTTGTGAGAGATGAATTGATGTTAAATTTGTTTATTCGGTTTAAACCATGTACTCTCTTGTCGACTTCTTTTGTCAGATTTACAATCAACTGCATTCATTTGTTTTCTTTTGCATATTTATTTGTTAGTTTGTTTGGAATTTCAATTGTGTTGTATGTGTCTGTAATGTATGTTTATAGAGCTTTGGCTGTTTGATACACATTATTGTCGCATTAAACTTTTTTTTTTTGGGGGGGGGGGGTGCTTATCCAATTTTGTTAATAAAACGGAACTATTTAGAACAACTACCACACAAGGGAGGTTTAGCTAGCTATAAACTAAATTGACCTGTTTAGCCCACCATTTTCTATCGCTAATGCGTTTTCAAGTTAGAAATATAACAGTTGCTTTCCATTCGTTTCGATAATTGATATTGTCTATCCTTTTGTTTGTCAGGATCTTTATATTGTTGAATTCGCCTCCAGTATATTTTTTCCACGAAATCTATGTCGAAGGTTTTTTTCTATTCAAAGTCAGACCAAGCACAAACCAAACCATACATTACTTTTTAGCCATTATGAGGATTTTACTTATTCAATTTGTGTCCTCCCCTTTAATCACCTCCAGAATTACTTAGATAGACAAGCCATTTGATAATGTACATTCCATTTTAATTTTCCTCGGGGTATGGTATTTTTGTTATTTTACTTTTTATTACATAGCTTTTTTATTCTGTTCGTTCAAATTTCCTAAAAGTGTTAAGGTCAATCCCCGTTCTACATTGCTTACCTTTTAATAAAATGACCTTTAATAATTATTTATTGTAAGTATCTGTTTTTTGTGAAGAAAATAGCCTCAGGATTTCTATCTGCCTGATATTTATAGCTTTGTTTTTCATTTTTTATGCAGTGAATCCAGCAAGCCTGAAGCCAAACCTATATAGAGTCAAACCAGAACAATGGAAAATTGGCGAAAATGTTACGTTAAAATGGGGAGAGTTACCATTTGAGGCAGATACAATTGCAATCGAACTGTTGACCCTCACTGTAAATAAGTATTTTTATTCTTCAACTTAAACATGTACTTATGTGAGGTTTAGGAATTTGTGTCAGATGTTTGGACTCGTTGTTTATTTTCTATAGAAACAAACATATCAAATTACAAACCTTATTGTAAATATTGAAAGGTATATTGTTACAGTTAAAAAGTATATGTCAAAAATAGAAGTACAGCAGTCAACATTGTGTTATCAAAATAAACATCATAAGGCAACTCTAGCCGACATTAGATTAAGCTCAATTGTGACAGGTTTTTTTTAAAGATAATTGAATATAAAAAAAAAAATATTAAACCACTGTTCAATAACCTTTTTTCAAAATTTCATGCAATTTTATCAAAATTCGAACACACCTTCGTCGTAATAAAAGAATGTTATTAAGATTAAAATTATAGATATTTTCTGATAAATTGGGTTAAGTTTTTGTAATAACAATTAGATACAAGTATGTTTATGTTTTTTAGACATATGGACTTGTCAAATTACCATTGCATTATTAAAAGTGTGAACCCAACCTAATTTGTTTATCAAAGACAGTATCAAGCAAACTTTTGTAAAGATTTTTTTTCGAGTTTTACAAACAAATAGACCAATCAAGGATAATTAATATATTTCATAATTTGAAAAACAGCAACTGAAAAAACTTTCATTTTGTTTTATTTTCGTATTTAATTGATAAATAGATCTGGTTTCAACAGTCACTTTTAACTTTTACACTTACAGATGCAATCGGGGGCGAGACAGGTGGTTCCCACCACTTTTGACAAATTTATACTTGTACAAATCATTTTTAAAGCAACCAAGATCTAAATTTACTGACTTTCAAAATAGAAATATTGACTTCCAGAGGGCAAGTGCAACATACTGTAATAATTTAAAAAGGATAGGATCAAGTCTATTTGAAGCATGATATCATATATTTAGGCTGAATTACGAAAATGTATTAAAGTGATAAAAAGTTCTGTTGTAATACATTATTGAACATGTCGAACAAACGAAACTTTTTTATTTAGAAAATTAACAACACTCTACAACTGCATCGGGAGACATATGTTGCTAGAAAATTACCGTTATTGAAAACACATGTTTTCCGTCTACTGAGTGGTTCAGGTCAGGCTGCTGTGTTACGTATTCATTCGGAACCGGAGGATTCAAACCAAGATACTTCGTAAGTATTATTATATATTAAGCACATTTATATAAAGCTCAGCATGCTATGCTTTAAAAACTTAAAATATTGTGTGAGTCTTTGAAGAAACAAACAAATTTTACATTAACACATGAGCTGATGAATCAGCTAAAGATGATTTTATTGTTCTAAAGGTAAACAGATGCGCACTGGAAAGTCATGTTTTGACACAACAAAGGCATTCGTGTAAATACCATTCTAGGTTAATGTATTCCCACTGCAAAGAATTACGTTTTAACATGTCACTATATATTGCTACTTAGTGACAGTTGTGTAATCACCATTATACGTAAAAAGATGCGCACTGCAAATACACACGTTTTGACACTAGTTGATATGTGCTGCAAAGGCAAACGTTTGAACACTACTTTTGGTAAGTAAATGAAGAATAAGCCTTAGATACTTGATCAGTGTCATTATAACGTCTAATTGGATTGAATTTCTTTTACATAAATCCTTAATAAATTGTTGATTGACATAAAATTTAAGTGAGTGAAGTACATGAATCCACTCCAATAACCTGGAACTTCACAATTAATATGGCATAAATAGGAGTCATCTTTACAACTCAAACTTACGACTACGATCGGTCGTAAGTCATGAAGACTATCTCATCTTGCTATAGTATAACATTTGACTTTTCAACCCTGTTAACAAGTATTCCCCATTCCAAACTAAAAGACAAATTGAAAGAGTTGGTATTATTTTGTTTCATTAAAAACGAAAGGAGAACGTAGATACAAGTATCTTGTCTTAGGGAGGGTTAAATTCTATTTTGTAAAGAATCACTCTGATTTAAACAAAACAAACAAACTGTATTTCTTTAACTGGGTTAAAAAATACAAGGATCATATAAAAAAAATTAAAGCTGTGCTAAACACTTTTCTCGGTCACACGAACTTATCATGTTGATATTGTTTCTCAGCAGGCATATTGTATACAATCATCTCGTACATTGCACCAAATACATTTGTAAAAAAAATCAATTTAATTTTACATATTTGTATACGGTTCCCAACATGAAAATGAAACAAAGGTTGTAGAAACCATTCACATAATTTGTGTTCTTCAAAACTGATGTTGATGCAGTGCTATTTTTGTTTACTTTTAGCTTGTTAGCCTCTGGATGGTCGGATGTGTTTGTTATGTTGCCACCAGACGGAAAATCTCTTTTATCTGCATGTTATGACTGGAATGATCGGGAGGAGAAACATCCTTCCTTGGAAAGACACCAAATCGACACCTGTCCATGTACTATAGCCCAGGCTAGACTGGACATATCTAGGTTTAATCCCGATCCTCATTGCAATACACTAGTAGACCATAATATTGATAATGATACTAGTATTAATTGTATCTACCTCGTAGGAGCTTTACAATGTTTGCGAATGGCGTTCCCTGGGTAAGAAAAAAAGTAAAATCGAAATAAATGTACTTTTTCTCCATTTGTATACCAATAAAGTTTGTTTCAACTCCGGCTTTTATAAAAATTGTACTTGTAATGTTTTGGCGACATCACTTCAAATAGAAATCCCTTTCATTGTTAATTAACTTGTTAGCAGTGTATACTCACCATTCATGCCATTAATTAAGACATGTGTAAAGGGTACTGTACAAGAAGAACATGGTTTGACCCTCAAAAAGTGACAGGGCGACCTTTCTCAAGGACATCCGTAATTCATACCTATTTGAATGGTTTTACACTAGTAATTTTGGTGTCTATAGCTTGTTGTTCGATGTGAGCCAAGGCTCCGTGTTGAGGGCCGTTCATTGAAATATAATGGTTTGCGTTTATAAATTGTTATTTAGATAGAGAGTTGTCTCATTGGCACTCACACCACATCGCCTGTATCTATATCCTGTAGTAGGCTGTAACGTCATCCGGTACGAACACAAAACGATTTTCGGTTTTTTTTCATCCTCAAGATGGATTAAATTATTGATTTAGTTTGCGTCTTTCTGATAATAGATATTCACTTTGCATTTTACAAACAACGTAAGGATGAATAAACCAACTTGAGTCATCAAAATCTGACAATATACAAATGAAGCACACCGATAGAAACTTTTTTCAGGACAAACGGGAGATTGAAAAAATACGGTTCAAATGTTATTGCATCAGATGTACATTTCGAAAACTAAATATGTCACGTCAATTATGTCCCATTCATAATTGTTTTAAATCCAAAATCTAACAAAAGCTTACATAACCGAAAAGAAATGAAAAAAGGTCATAACAAGGAGTCAAATCTTCGTTCTATGAACCATATTGAATATTCCAAATAATCAAATAATCTGCTCTTAAGGGATATCACAAATGTATTGCAACAAATGATTGATAATGACATTTCAGAAACATGGGACATGACAACCAGTGTTGTTATAACAGTGACGGGACTCTTATAGAAACTAATACTAAAACCTTTGGTGGAACGGCGAATAGATACCACTACAAAGGAGGTGCAAACGATAATATCCCTTACTTGTCTAACATTTATGACGATGTAGTACCGTATATGTATTGCTGTCAATATCCAGTACATTACAACCTAGACGTAGATACTTGTCAAAGATTTTTAAGGAGAAGACCACCATCACGCTGTTCGGGGTACATTCCGCCAAGATCCGGTATGATATTTTTTTATTTCAAATGATATCGAATTACTTAATTATTCAAAAATCTGTATCAATGAGTTGTGTGTTAATTGTACAAAATATGAAAAATATCACACATTTAATAGTAACCTTGGTGCTTTAATCGAAAAACATTGCATAAGTGGTGTTGATGTTCGTGTATTCGTGCTCATGGGTAGCAATTTATCTCAAGTTTATCGTTGCTTCAATGCCAGTCGTTTTTTTCTATATTTCGTTGTGACTCATTATCGCATGTGTACAGGTATCAGGAACAAGGTGGGTACTATTAGTTCATCCGGTGCACTTAATATATTATCAGAATTTATTTTGTGATAGAAAAATGACAAAATTCAAACCGCAGTTTATAAATCACGTCATAAACTTATAAATTGGGGAAATGACGCATATACGAATAAGAAGATACGGTACTTTTGACAACTCTCCATAAAAGACCAAATCACACGGTAATTAACAACTATACTAAGGTCAGCGTACGGCCTCCAACAATGAACAACAACATTATCGCATTTTTAGTCTATAAAAAGATAATGTAAGTACTTTAAAACAGAACAAAAACGAGCTACTTATTTTTCAAAATATTGAACAGAAAATGAATATGTTACACAGCACAACAAACTACAACCACTGATTTACAAGCTCCTAACTTTGAACAGCACATACATAATGTAACTTATATCTTCATTATCATATCTACATTATCTAGGTAATAGGGTTTTTTTTCGAGGTTTTTGTATCACCTAAATTATTTTATGGGTTTAAAACTTTTCTTGGAATATTGTGAATTGTACGTGTGTATAGAAGCACGAAAAGTATACAAGAGAGGGACGAACGATACCAAAGGGACAGTCAATCTCATTAATCGAAAATAAACTGACGACGCCATGGCTATAAATGAAAAAGACAAACAGACAAACAAAAGTACACATGGCACAACATAGAAAACTAAAGAATAGACAACACGAACCCCACCAAAAGCTAGGGGTGGTCTCGTGTGCTTCGGAAGGGTAAGCAGATTATGCTCCACATGTGGCACCCGTCGTGTTGCTTATGTGCTAACAAATCCGGTAAAATTCTAATACGGTAGGTCAAATTCATGAAAGGGAATGGGATTGTAGTTGCGACGCAAGTAACATATCCGATATCCTTTGTGAAACGGTTATTCTATTACGGTCAACCAATTCGTGATGGCGTCCGTAAAATTTAAGAAGGGATGATTTCAACTTAACCATTTGGCACTCTTGGTTAAATAGCTTCCTAGTGAGTAGCAACCGTCTATCAAGAAAAGGAAATGCAAGCACGGGAATATAAATTCGGAGATATATACCCCGTATGCAGATGCTTCTGGAACGTTGCTACTTAGAAACGGGGAATTCTCCATTGGAAAGCTAAAATCATCTTTTTTGTCCCCGATAGTACCAGGCCAGTAGTCAACATTTCGGTGTGGTCATTTTTAAAAATTTCCTGTTAACAAAACTTTGAATTTTTCGAAAAACTAAGGATTTTCTTATCCCAGGCATAGATAATCTTAGCCGTATTTGGCACATTCTTTTGGAATTTTGGATCCTCAATGCTCTTCAACTTTGTATAATTATTTGGCTTCATAAATATTTCGATATGAGCGTCACTGATGAGTCTTATGTAGACCGAACCGCGTTTGGCGTAGAAAATTTTAATCATGGTACCTTTGATAACTATTTAAACCACTGGATCGATGCCACTGCTGGTGGACGTTTCATTCCCGAGGGTATCACCAGCCCAGTAGTCAACAATTCGGTGTTGACATGAATATCAACAATGTGGTCATTTTAATAAATTTCCTGTTAGCAAAACTTTGAATTTTTCGAAAAAAATAAGGATTTTCGTATTCCAGGAATATATTACCTTAGCCGTATTTGGCACATTTTTGGGGAATTTTGGGATCCTCTATGCTCTTCAACTTTGTACTTTCGATATTTCGATATGAGCGTCACTGATGAGTCTTATGTAGACCAAACACGCGTCTGGCGTAGTCAACTATAATCCTGGTACCTGGTAACTATTGTCATAAAGTTTTGTTTTCAACCGACCCTCATTGTCAATTTCTAGATGTAAATCTAGATATGAGGCCGACTTAACTGTATCTGTAGTTTCCTTCATCTCTAGTTCGATGGGATAGATGCGTTCCACGTAGTCACAAAATTTTGAATTATTTAGTGAAAGAACATCATCTATATAGCAGAAAGTAGAGTTAAAGGGTATCGCTAACTTTTTATCTTTCTTCCTAAAAAGTTCCTGTATGAAGCCAGCCTCATAATGATAAAGAAACAAGTCGGCAAGTAGAGAGTCACAATTTGTTCCCATTGGAATGCCGATAGTCCTTTGAAAAACACGTCCTCTGAACGTAACAAATATGTTGTCAATCAAGAAACACATGAGGGTCCTTGATAATTGTGCAAGAGTGAATGAGGTTTCAATGACCACCTGTTTTCAAATTTCATTTCAAGCTTATAAATCTTACATTAACACCGAATGAATATATCATGCTATTCAAATAAAGAACTTGGAAATATAATTCTGATCTATCATAGATGAGTAGGTTTATAAAGGTGTATGTATGTGATTCATGATATTCTAGTGATCAATACATAAATCTACAAGTATATAAAGGAAATTGTTTTAGAGGGGCATAAGCTATGAGATGTAAAAATAAAATAGAAACTTTTTGTTCAATCATAATGTAAGTACTATAGTGAAATAATAATTCGCTTTTTTTACGTTGATTGTGCTTCATTAAGCTGGAAATAAGTAATTAGTTAAATTTGGTTTCTACTGTGTTCTTTTGATTAGTTTAAAGTATCCAATTTCACCATACTTGGCCTCAGTAGTATTTTTTTCTATAATTCAATTTACTTGTTAATATAGACTGTAGAAATTATCCCTAGCATAATTGATGATAACTATCATGTAAACTACTGAATCTTTGTTTTAACCAGCATCCTCCAGGGGTGATCCTCACCTTGTTACATTGGATGGTCTGGATTATACATTCAATGGCGTAGGAGAATTTACTATGATACAAAGTAAAGATAATCATCTAATATTACAGGCAAGAATGGAACAGTTTAAAGACAAACATGGTACGTCATGGATAATCCGGTTTAATATTGTTATAAGCAGTGCTTTAAAGAAGTCAAGCTTCACGTGAAAATCACCTAAGATTCACATTAAAATAGCTTATACGTGAAACTCACGTGAAATCAGTTCATGTAATTTACAAGAATCTCGTGTTAAACTAGTGTGATTTTTATGTGATCAAATTCATGAAAAATACCAGTTTTTGATTGAAAAAGTTCACTTAAAATGCATGTGAAAAAATCTAATAGTTCGTGTCTTTGTGTGTTGCATTGCCGTTAGTTTTTGTTGCACTTCTTTGTTTCTGTTCTTCCGTTGTTTTTCTCTTACAGTTGAAGTTTTCTCTCGGTTTGAGGACGTAACCAAGGTTTGCGTTTCTCACTAGATTTGTGACTTTTGAATAGCGATATACTTTTGTTGTCTTTATTTCTTTATGTAAAATTCATTTGAATCTCAATTCAAACGATTTTTTTCACTTGAGTTTCACGTATAACCTATTCTGATTCTGACGTTAAATTTATCACGTGGATTTTTATGTGAGATTCATGTTAATGTGTTCAACTTTGATGTTTATCTTCTTTGTATCGATTTCATCAGATTAGCTTTTATTGAACTGATTTTTATACTTTGTTTTTATATTGTGCTTCTGCACCACTGTCCCAGTTAAATGGGATGGTTGCGCGTCCACAAATATTGTTCCCCCTCATTATCTCATCTCCTACAGATGTACTTCAAAAAAGCATCTATGTCAAATGGGATAATTTCAACTTTCCAATTCTAAACTCCTATTTCCCAGTATAATAAAACCATCAAATTCATCGTTTGGTGTTTACAAAGGAAATAAGTAAACGTTCGAGCATGTTTAAACCGTCACAACCTAGAAAACTAGAGTGTTGTTTTACCTCAACTTATCAGTAAATATCACATGCCTTCAATAAAGACCACATTCCGTAAAGGATGGAAGTAAATTAATTAAAACAATAGAACACGACTGGTGAGGTTTGTTGCATGGAATTTGAAAATGAAAATAACAAATCGTTAAATGAATATTTGCACGTTTGTTATTGCAGGTACTCTAAAGCAAGCTAGTGTTATAACCTCGATAGCGTTTCGTTGTAACAATGACTCTGACATCGTTGAAGTAAGATTGAATGAAATCAGAATGTGTGATGTACTGATTAATGGACAGTTACTAGAATTCATGGATACCAACACTGTTGATGTCGAAGGTTAATAACTATTCAACATTGTTTAAATGGTTTTATTCTTTTTGCCGAAGTTGTTTGCAATGGGGAAAATATGACCTTATCATGCTAAATGCTACTTGTTCAATCACAAAAATACTGAACTTAGAGGAAAATCAATTTGGAAAGTCCATAATCACATGGCAAAATCAAATAACAAAATGAATCAAAAACGAATGGACAAGTACTGTCATATTCCTGACTTGGTACAGGCATTTTCAAATGTAGAAAATGGTGGATTTAACCTGGTTCTTTAGCGTTAACCCTCTCACTTTAATGACAGTCCGTAATAGTTCCAATAGTATAATAATTGTTTACTCTATATTACTGACACCTTTTACAAATTAGGTAAATTCTATAATGCCAGCGTCCAATAATAACTGTGCATCATGTTATACAGTGTTACTAGATTCAGTCAATTAAATTGTATAGGTCCCATAAATTAATATGAACTACTAGTATGTCGTTTCAGAACTAAACTTTACGACAAATGGACGATTTCACCTTTCCCATTTTGAACTTTCAATTTGAAAGAAGCAATATTTCAATTTAATTGTTGTTCCTTTTAGTAGTTGCCACGGTGACGGGTGTTCCAGAAGATATTAGTTGTCCCTTTTCAAGTAGGAATACATATTAGTATAACTGATTATTTTTAGAATTAGCGGATTAATTCTGAGACACTTTTTAAGCTCTTATAATAACCTTAAAAATTACTTCTCCCTAATGAAATCACATTGTTTTTATCTATCGTTTCGTTAATTTAGGTGCGACGATAATAAATTCCAGAGGCAATAATACTGATATAGAAAGTATCTGGACATCGGTCACCTGCAGATACCCGAATATAGCAGTAAATGTCACAGCTATGGCTAAAATGATTAATATCAATATAGTGATAGCAGGAAATTCTTTACGAGGTAATTTTTTTGGGGGAAATTGTATAATTACAGCATTTTTTTCCATATTCATAATAAGGGAAAATTCCGTCGAATTATTCTGAAAGATATACAGATAATATATTCAAAGACAATAATTTGTGCCTCGGAGACTGAGTTTTTCAAACACAGATTTCTCATCATTTCGGCTTCCAAATTTGAATCGAACACGTTTTTGTGTTGCATGAAGAGATATGTATGCAAAAAGATATTTTTAAAAAGCATACTTTTGAGATTTCCGACCATCACAATAATCCTTAACCTTGAACTCAGACAAATGCCGTAATGTTGCTTCGAATCACGGCACGAAGCATATTGTTTCACTGGATGTCCGCGCGTCTTAAAATTATAACCCAACTATTGCCTTATGATAATGCTTTAGTTCTTATGGCTACAATGAGATAGTAAATTTGGAGCAAGTCATGGAGAGGAACGATTGGTCATAGTAAAGTTTAAAAGTGAATAACAGTATGGGTATTAACAATTATTGTTTCATGTTGACGTGATATGGGATAACAATATTTGTACTTAATTTTCTCATTTACAGGTTGTCAAAAGATTGATGGGTACCTTTTCTGAGAGACAATTTGTCCGTTAGATATGTACTATTTTCTTATTTACAGGTTTAGTCAAAAGATTGATGGGTTCCTTTCCTGAGAGACAATTTGTCCGTTAGATATGTACTATTTTCTTATTTACAGGTTTAGTCAAAAGATTGAAGGGTACCTTTTCTGAGAGACAATTTGTCCGTTAGATATGTACTATTTTCTTATTTACAGGTTTAGTCAAAAGATTGATGGGTACCTTTTCTGAGAGACAATTTGTCCGTTAGATATGTACTATTTTCTTATTTACAGGTTTAGTCAAAAGATTGATGGGTTCCTTTCCTGAGAGACAATTTGTCCGTTAGATATGTACTATTTTCTTATTTACAGGTTTAGTCAAAAGATTGATGGGTACCTTTTCTGTGGGACAACGTTCCCTAAAGGTCTGCTCTTTTTTTTTTAATTATTTACAGGTTTTGCCAAAGGATTGTTGTGTAACTTTCCAGGGGCGGATCCAGGATTTTGGAAAGGGGGGCGAATAAAAATTGCCTGGCGGAGCGAGGCGAAAAAATTGTGGGACCTTTTTTCGGCTAAAAACATAAAATAAGTGTAATATGCACTATTTAAACGGTTCCTGGCTTAGGGCATGTATATTTTATAGTTGTTGTATTAAAAGTGTAAGGGTTGGACATTTTTTTTATGCTGTTTACTCCCTGTTAATTGTCTATCTTAAAATTATAGTATTGACCCAAAGCTATGTACTGATATATTTGATGTAGAACTTGTCAATAAAAAATAGACATGGAAATTCGATAAAATTTACAATACGACCGACACGAGTTAAAAAAGACAAACAAGCAGTTTTTATCAAAATGTTTGATTGATATGTTTCACCCAAAATAACTTAGAGAACCGAAGTGAGGGGTTCCAAATCCCCAAAGATTACGAAAGTGTCTGAAATGGCAACGAAGTTAGAATGATGGTCGGCAAATGGAGACATAAAGGTCACACACAGCAGGCAGGTTACATTAAAGTATTCAATATATATAAGTCCAGCGAAACAGACGTTCAAGTCAGACACGCATACCCCGGCCACAAAAAACTACGCCCGTTTTATTCATAATGTTCATTTCATGCTAAATAGTTTTGTTGGAAATTTTCGCTTTTAATAGCAAAAATGTGAACAAGACTTGTTTTCAATCCAGATACGGCCAGAATTTTTTTTTAAGGCAAGAACCAGAGTCTATTTTTCTCTCTCAAAATCTAAGACTGCCTCCCCAAATCAAATGGTTTGTACCTGAGACTTGAAATTTTTCTAGAGCTTATGATAAAATTAAGAATGGAAATGGGGAATGTGTCAAAGAGACAACAACCCGACCATAGAAAAACAACAACAGAAGGTCACGGACAGGTCTTCAATGTAGCGAGAAATTTCCGCGCCTGGAGGCGTCCATCAGCTGGCCCCTTATCAAATATATATATACATACTAGTTCAGTGATAATGAACGCCATACTAATTTTCAAATTGTACACACGAAACTAAAATTAAAATAACACAAAACTAACAGACGTCAGAGGCTCCTGACTTGGAACAGGCGCAAAAATGCGGCGGGGTGACTGGGGATCATATTCAACTTTGCTATTTATAAAATAAGCTGGGGCATTTGGGGTTAAACATGTTTTCGTAGGTAAATAATATTGTGGAACTTATTTTTTCATGAGAGTGTAATAGTCTATAGATACTATTACTTTCTGTTTAGTGGAATAGTGAAATAGAAGTCTATACGTTCGTGCTCAACCCTGTGTCGCTTTGAAGGTTTCCTGATTGTCATGACATCCGCAGCCTAAGCAATGTGTATTACTGTAATTTGAATTTCAAAATGTCCGTGTGCCGTTTTTTCAACGCACTGACCAACTCCACCATAGCAAATCACACGACATTCACAATCAGGAAATACAAGCGAAAATTATCTTTATAAGGAAAGAATTGTCGTATAAAAATGGAATACTCGGGAAATGGCAAAGTTCACGAAGTTAAGTCTGATAAATAATTTTACCCAAAAAAAAAAGTCCGAGCAAAGGGTGTACGCCCTCTACACCCCTCTGAATCCGCCACTGCTTTCCTTGGAGACAATGTTTTCCTTAAGATGTGCATTATATTTTTTTATTTACAGGTTCCGTCAAAGGACTGTTGGGTAACTTTAACGGTAAACAGAGCGATGATTTAACAAATGCTGATGACAGAATCATACCAATAAACTCATCTCTAGACGTAATTCATCATAAATTTGGATTAAAATGTAGGTGAATCGTAATAGTTCTGAGCTGACAAAATAAATTGATGTGTTTATCAGATTGTAAAGACAAATAACTTTTCAAGGAAACAGAAGATGTATTTCAGATTTAAATTATCTACACGTATGAAACTATTCATGTACATTGGTTTTGTCAACGAATACAATATAACGTATATTCACATAAAACGCAGCTCGGACGCTAACCGTTCAGTGCAAGGTTATTCCGACCGAGCATTACAAATTATCAGTCACTAGTTTTTTCTTAATAATACCACAAAAAAATAACAGGTCAATCAAAAAAGTATTAAATCGACCAAATTCGAAAATATAGATATTTGTAAACTTTATTGCACATGGAATTGTAAATGACATCTAATTGAGCTAACTTGATTGAGGGCTGGAGAGAAATGGATAACCCAAAATCAGATAACCAATAGTAATGGGATGAGGGCTGGAGAGAAATGGATAAACCAAAATCATGTAACCAATAGTTATTGGATGAGGGCTGGAGAGAAATGGATAAACCAAAATCATATAACCAATAGTTATTGGATGAGGGCTGGAGAGAAATGCAGAAACCAAAATCTTATAACCAATAGTTATTGGATGAGGGCTGGAGAGAAATGGATAAACCAAAATCATGTAACCAATAGTTATTGGATGAGGGCTGGAGAGAAATGCAGAAACCAAAATCATTCAACCAATAGTTATTGGATGAGGGCTGGAGAGAAATGGAGAAACCAAAATCATGCAACCAATAGTTATTGGATGAGGGCTGGAGAGAAATGGATAAACCAAAATCATGTAACCAATAGTTATTGGGTGAGGGCTGGAGAGAAATGGATAAACCAAAGTCATGTAACCAATAGTTATTGGATGAGGGCTGGAGAGAAATGGATAAACCAAAGTCATGTAACCAATAGTTATTGGGTGAGGGCTGGAGAGAAATGGATAAACCAAAATCATGTAACCAATAGTTATTGGGTGAGGGCTGGAGAGAAATGGATAAACCAAAGTCATGTAACCAATAGTTATTGGATGAGGGCTGGAGAGAAATGGATAAACCAAAATCATGTTACCAATAGTTATTGGATGAGGGCTGGAGAGAAATGCAGAAACCAAAATCATGCAACCAATAGTTATTGGATGAGGGCTGGAGAGAAATGGATAAACCAAAATCATGTAACCAATAGTTATTGGGTGAGGGCAAGAGAGAAATGGATAAACCAAAGTCATGTAACCAATAGTTATTGGATGAGGGCTGGAGAGAAATGGATAAACCAAAATCATGTAACCAATAGTTACTGGGTGAGGGCTGGAGAGAAATGGATAAACCAAAATCATGTAAACAATAGTTATTGGATGAGGACTGGAGAGAAATGGATAAACCAAAATCATGTAACCAATAGTTATCGGATGAGGGCTGGAGAGAAATGGATAAACCAAAATCATATAACCAATAGTTATTGGATGAGGGCTGGAGAGAAATGAATAAACCAAAATCATATAACCAATAGTTAATAGATGAGGGCTGGAGAGAAATGGATAAACCAAAATCATGTAACTAATAGTTATTGGATGAGGGTTGGAGAGAAATGGATAAACCAAAATCATGTAACTAATAGTTATTGGATAAGGGTTGGAGAGAAATGGATAAACCAAAATCATGTAACCAATAGTTATTGGATGAGGGTTGGAGAGAAATGAATAAACCAAAATCATGTAACTAATAGTTATTGGATGAGGGCTGGAGAGAAATGGATAAACCAAAATCATGTAACCAATAGTTATTGGATGAGATATCTGCATGAATTAATTCAATAGTTCTTGTTCAAAGCTGGGACAGAAGTGTTGCACCATCAAATCGTGTTTTTGTTTCATTAAAAAGGATAAATAAGTTGTAAATGGTATCCGTTTTAATTGTTTTATCTCTTTTTTGTTTACCATAGTGTATGACATTGTCATTTATAGAAAATTTATTTCAATGTTTATAGGGCAAATACATGCTTCTGATTCATTGTTTACATACCCTGTGGGCAAAACTCACCAGTCATTCCAACACGTCGACTTCATACCTATATTTAACGTTACTGACCAGTGTCCGGGTAATGTTGCTGATGTATGTGGCGATGACCAGGCCTGTAGATTTGACTTTTGTACGACAGATGACACCAGTTTGGCAGAATCGACCAGAATTATGACAGAAGAAATCGAAGTTATGGCTGAAGTAGCTCTACCAGGTTTATATCAAAAACATTAGTTACGAACATGTTGTTATGTTGATTTGTTTTCCTGGTCTCATATTTGACATCTTCTTTCAGAAATTCTTAGTATAATTTAAGATTCTTGAAAAATATATCTTTGACTCGGTCAATTACTTTTATAGCTTTTACTAAATGTTAAGTTTATTTTGAGGTTCTCTATTCTCTTTGTTTTTATGTACGTTATTTGTCGTTTCGTTGTTGTGACTGTGTATGTCATAACAGTAAAAATGACATTGTGAGACATAAATTCTTAGTATAATTTAAGATTCTTGAAAAATATATCTTTGACTCGGTCAATTACTTTTACAAAAACTCACAAATCTTAAAGAAATACATGGGAGAATGACTTTAAAAATACTCCGTTTGTTTATTTTAGCAGATAACTAACTTGATAATAATCAAGATTTAGGTTGTGTCTCACAATGTCATTTTTACTGCTATGACATAAACAGTCACAACCACAACAACGAAACGACAAATGACGTACATAAAAACAAAAAGAACAGAGAACCTCAAAATAAACATAACATTTAGTCAAAGCTATGACCAAAACAAACCAAAGTTTTTTAAAATGAGTCGAAGCTATGACCAAAATAAACTAAATTTACATTGAGTCAAAACTATGGCCAAAAGAAACAAAATTTACATTGAGTCAAAGCTATGACAAAAAGAAACAAAATTAACGCTGGACAAAGCTATGACAAAAAAATACAAAATGTACATTGAGGCAAAGCTATGACAAAAAGAAACACAATTAACATTAAGGCAAAGATAAGACAAATATAAACAAAATTAATATTGAGGCAACGATATGACAAAAAGAAACACGATTAACATGAAGGCAAATGTAATACAAAAAGAAACAAAAATAAACATTAAGGCAAATCTATAGCAAAAAGAAACAAAATAAACATTAAGGCACATCTATAGCAAAAAGAAACAAAATTAACATTCAGGCAAAGCTATGGCAAAAAGAAACAAAACAAACATTAAGGCAAAACTATGGCAAAAAGAAACAAAACAAACATTAAGGCAAAGCTATGGCAAAAAGAAACAAAATTTACATTAAGGCAAAACTATGGCAAAAAGAAACAAAATTAACATTGAGGCAAAGCTTTGACAAAAAAGAAACAAAATTTACATTAAGGCAAAGCTATAGCAAAAAGAAACAAAATGTACATTGAGACAAAGTTATGACTAAATGAAACCGAATACTCATTTAGGCAAATATATGACCAAACAAGGCTATGAAAAAAACACCAGACACGTCAAAACATCAATAACATAAAAAACACACTTGAAACTAGAATTAAATGAAAACAGACTTCTAAATTATAATTCTGGTACCTTTGGTAACTATTCACTATAAACGAACCATATTATGGTGCTTTTCTCTTTGTGCTACAAGCGGTACTCACCATTTCACTCATGTTATATTACGTTAGTAGCAATTGATTCTCCCTTCCTCATAGTTTGGTTGCAAGTTGAAAAGTTTTCTTTCTGACAATTATACCACGTCGTCTTGCTTTTAGTTATATTGTTTTATTTTTAATGGTGATCGGATATTGTTTTATGTCTTATCTGTAATTATATTTCTTATTTTCTATTCGTATGTAAAAGTAAAGATAAATCATCACCCAGTTTATTTATATAATTTCAGTATAGAACAACTATGTACAGAATTTATTTGTTTTACAGTTTGATTTAGAAGAAATAGTTAGATAATAAAATTAATTACACAATTACTGACACATTTTATATTAATATCCTGGACATTCTTGTAATTGTTTTAAAAAAAATCAAATAACATAATTACAAACCTAATCTCAATTTATATCCATGTTTCTTTATTTAACTGTTACGTCTACCTTTGTGTCGTTGATACATCCCTGTAACATACTGTTTGTTGTTCTATTATGCTGTTTTTGTGAACTGTCTTTCTGTTTGGCAATCGTCGTTGTTCTGTTGTTAAAATGTCAAAATGAACTATTTAATAATTTATGTATTTCTGTACCCTCAGTGTTATTGCATTTATGTGAACTGTATTCCTGTCATTTAATGTTGTCATTTTAGCGGTATATGTATTTAACATTACCATAAAGCGCGATGTTTGGCTAGCCACAAAACCAGGTTCAACCCACCTTTTTCTTCTTAAAAAATGTCCTGTACTCGGTCAGGTATTTGTTATCTAATAGTTCGTTTCTATGTATTGTCGTTTGTTTTTGTTGCACTTAAGTGTTTTGTTGTTTCGTTGTTTTCCTCTTTTTGATAATGACTTTCCTTCGGATTTAGTTTGTAGTCCGGATTTGTTTTCTTTCAATCGATTTATGACTTTTGAACAGCGTTATACTAACATTGCTTTTATTGTATATCCAGTTAAACACTCATTCGCTTCTATTTTCGGTCTATATCAATGTCTTTTCAAAATTGTATTTCATATGATGGTTAATAGATTTTGAATGTTTTATAGTTTGATGTTTGACTGACCTTTCGTTTATTTATTTAATATTCAGCTTGTGGCGAGCCCGGAAACATCACCGATGGCTACTGGAATTTCACAGGGAATTCAGCTAATCTTCTATGTGAGGAGAATTATATATTAAATGGTCAAACTTTAATTATGTGTTCGGATGAGGGTCAGTGGAGTGTTATAAACACGACATGTGAGCTAAAACGTAAGTTAGTATATGTTATGACGAGGGTCAATGGAGTGTTATGTGAGCTAAAACGAAAGTTGTCATTAATGTTTCTCGGGACAAGTTATTTGACAAAATTACCAAATGGATTGATTTATATTGCTTTTTAACGTAAAATTGAAAGAGGTGGTATGGCTTTAATTTATAAAAAAAAACGTAAATACAATTATCTTGTCTTATGGTGAGCTAAATCCTACTTTGTAAAAAACTGCTCTGGTTCTAAAAAAACAAATCTCTTAAACTGACATTAACAAACTATCTAACTGTGTCCCTCTTCTTGCCGCCTTGTTCCTTTATTTTTAAGAGACTGACTTCATACAGGAACTTCTTGAGAAGAAAGACAAGCTAGCAGTATCCTTTAACTTTACTTTCCGCTATATAAATGGTGTTCTCTCACTAAATAAATCAAAATTTTGTGACTTTGTTGAACGCATCTATCCCATTGAACTAGAGATAAAGGAAACATCAGATACAGTTAAGTCTGTCACAAATCTGGACTTACATCTAAAAATTGACAAAGAGGGTCGGTTGAAAACAAAACTTTTCGACAAAAGAGATGATTTCAGCTTCATAATTGCGAACTTTCCATTTCTATGTAGCAACGTTCCAATAGAGCTTGCATACGGAGTACATATCTCCCAATTCATACGATATTCCAGGGCTTGTATTTTCTATCTTTATTTTCTAAATAGAAAGTTGCTGCTCACAAGAAAACAATTCAACCAAGAGTTCCAAATGATGAAGTTGAAATCATTCTTTCGTAAATTTGTCGGTCGCCATCACGAGTTTGTTGATCGTTATGGAATATCCGTTGCACAGATTATATTGGATATATTTCTTATGTCGTAACTACACGAATGTGACCTTCCTAATTAGACTCATTCCCGAGTTCGTACTAACATGAGGTTTAAGTTTCGCCTGATAGGAACGCTTAGAGACATAGATCTCAGATTAATAGAAACAAATATTATGTTGTGTAAGTAAGAACCATTCTGACTTGTTTTTAAAACAGCAAATTGAGCGAAGCAGCCTAATACGAATAAAGGAACAATGTTGTTAATGGATTTTAACAAATTAAGTTTATATTTCGTTGGATACATATAAGACACATTGTTGGTAATGATACCTATACATTTTCATCTATTAACGTTTATGGCGTTTGATGTTTAGTTTGAATTGCTGATTTAATTCTTTTATCAAGCATGTGATGATCTGTCAAATTTTACTCATGGATATTGGAATGTAAACAACAGATCAGCAGATTTAGTTTGTATTGATAATTACCTTACAACAGACAGCATTGTCCTTCAGTGTTATGACAATGGTACATGGGGTATACCAGTCAATATCAATAATGTCTGTCAAAGAATTGGTAAGTTTTTATTGCTTACAAAGCCGCAGTAATTGTAATATGTACTTTGATACTTGCATGGTAAAAGTGATAAAATTACAGTACATGTTTAATTTAGAAATTGAATTAAGAATATAAAAGCAAGTAAGTTTTACAACAGATAGTGTTGCATCGTTATTCATTCATTCTAATGGGTTTTGTTTCTTTAGATTACTTTAATTTGAAGGACAACTTTGTGCTTTCAAACCTTAATCATATTTCATCTTATTGATGAGTTTAATTTGATACACAACTTATACCTTGATTTTTTCCAATTTGAATGAGAAATGTTCAAAGATTTACTGGATAAAAACTGTTATGAATGTTTAAAGTCATATGCAACGAGTGACTGGTGAACAATAATGTTTATCCAATTTTTAAACCAATGCATGTATATATGATAAACTTAGTCTTCTGTGCACTTCTTTATCATTTCTTACGCAAAGATATCGTATAATCGCATATGACTTTTAACATTCTCAACAAAACACTCTACATATAGCCGCTAAGTTATATTTTGAATATATCTAAAACTTAAATACAAAACACATCCTTTGTGGACATTATTTACTAGTAACATCTAACATTTTCAATATTGCGCTTCAGCCTGTGATCTTCCAGCACCAATTGACAATGGAAATTGGAATGTAAGTGGACGGAATGCTGAACTATTATGTGCTGACCACTGTACCTTGAATGGGTCTTCACTACTGATCTGTGACAATGAAGGTGTTTGGGAGTTAATAACTTCAGCATGTTTAAGACCGGGTATGTCTTCAGAGATTATTAAATGGCAACACAAACTTTGGCATTTAACTTAGTGTTTTTAAGGATACTCAGAAATGTATTGTTCTGGTAAATTAAAACGAAATATACCCCCCCCCCCCCCCGAGTAAATCCCAAGCATTTTATACCGGAAATGTTTCATTTTATTTTTACATACCTCTGACTTGCTTCATTTGGAAATTAAATCATTTTCTTTGGTTTTAAGTCCATATTTCATCTCTCATGACGTCATGATGGAGCGACAATTAAATCATTGTTCCTTTAACAAATATCAATAATGTATGTACATGTGGATAAAGTGGAGTATGTACTCCTTAGATCGGAATGAAATATCTTTGCTTGAAATCGTCAAACGGAAATTCGCCTCACTACTGTAGAACTATCAAGTATAAAAAAGAAGATGTGGTATTATGGCCAATGAGACATTTGTCCACAAGAGACCAAAATGACCTAGCTGTTTGTAAGGACAATGTAGTCCTTTAATTGTGATTGTTTGTGACGGCGATGCAGTACTTGTCGAGTGATTGTGTGTGATGGCGATGTAGTTTTTTTCTTGTGATTGTTTGCAAAGGCAATGTAGTATTTGTAACATGATTTTGTGATGACAATGTAGCTTTTGTCACATGATCGTGTGTGATGGCGATGAAGTATTTGTCACGTGATTTTTTGGTGGCAATGTTGCATTTGTCACGTGATAGTGTGTGATGGCAATGTAGTATTTTTCAAATGATTTGTTTGTGATGGCGATGTAGTATTTGTCACGTGATTGTTTGTGATGGTGATGTAGTAGTTGTGAAGTGATTATTTGAAATGGCGATGTAGCAATTGTCAAGGTTTTTTTTGTGATGGCGATGTTGTATTTTTGAAGTGATTGTTCGTGATGGCGATGTCAACTAATTGATTGTGGCGGCGATACAGTATTTGTCATGTGATTTTTAGTAGTGGCAATGTAGTATTTTGCACGTGATGCTTTGTGGTGGCGATATAGTTTTTGTGACGTAATTGTTTGCGGTGGTGATATATTTTTTGTCACGTGATGCTGATGTTGTATTAATTTTGTCATGTGATTGTTTGTGATTTTGATGAAGTATTACTTTTATCACGTGATTGTTCGTGATTGTGATGTAGAATTTGTCATGCGATAATTTTATTAAAAGTTGTCTGCTTTATTTAAACTCACAGGTTCTCGTTAGTTATTCCTTATACTTTTGTATTTTTAGTTTCAATGCAGACTTTACCATCTCAAGCCGACAAACAGATTTTAGTGCAGGTTGTTTTGCCAGTTGCGGTGGCTTTAGTCATATTAATTATAGGAATAATTGTAGTCCGACGTGTGAGAAATAAACAAAAATATGATGAAGACCAAACTAAATATGAATTTGTCAAAAATTCTAATCAGAAATTAGATAGTGCGTGCTACACTACTGTGATGTAGATTTGTGCGATTGTATTATTTTTACCAAACACTTTCTCGTTTTTATAATCTTTATCAACATTTGATCTAATTTTGTTGAACTTGTACACCCCGACTTATTGAATAAATACAATCATTTACTGTGTGCTTAACTGTTAGATGTACAATTAACATTATTAAATTTATAATTACTCACTGTAAGTTGATTAACGGTGATATTTTGTCACTTTTACAGATGTGTTTTGTCTTTATGTTTATATTGATGAACGAAATATTTATTATCTTAATACTTGGATTTAAGTGTGTATTGTATTTCTCCTTAAAGTTTACTTGTGTATTCATTGTATATTATCCCTGTATTATCCGTGCCTTCAATGTAAAAGCGCAAGTTATAAATTGCCTTCCTTGAAAAAATTTAAATCTGCGAAAAACATTATATATTGCTCTGAAGAAAATCCTTCAGGTACCTATATGAATCGCCAATAAGTGAATTCTACTATTACATTAATGTTCTGCTAATAAATAAATCCTTCATCTATCTTCATGTATCGCCGATAAGTAAATTCTACAAGTATCACCATGTATCGCCAATTAGTAAATTTTACCAGCAGCATCATGTATCGCCGATAAGTGAATTCTACAAGTAGCATCATGTATCGCCGATAAGTGAATTCTTCATGTATCATCATGTATTGTCGATAAGTGAATTCTACAAGTAGCAACATGTTTCGCCGATAAGTGAATCCTTCAGGTATCACTATGTTTCACAGATAAGTAAATTTTACAAGTAGCATCATGTATCGTTGATAAAACGGGGACGAAGGATACCAGAAGGACAGTCAAACTCATAAATCAAAAATAAACTGACAAAACCATGGTTAAAATGAAAAGGACAAATAGACAAGCAATAGTACACATGACACAATATAGAAAACTAAAGAATAAACAACACGAATCCAACCAAAAACTAGAGGTGATCTCCGGAAGGGTAAGCAGATCCTGCTGCACATGCTGCAATCGTCGTGTTGCTTATGAGATAAAAAATCCGGAAGATAGTCTAATTCGGTAGGTCACATTTATGAAAGGGAAGGAGATTGTATCCAATATCATTTGTGAAACGGTTATTCCGTAACGGTCAACCAACTCGTGATAGCGTCCGTAAAATTTACGAAGAGATGATTTCAACTTCACCATTTGGAACTTTTGATTTACTTAGTAATAGCTTCCTCATGAGCAACAGCCCTCTTTCAAGAAAATCATTAAAGGAAACGCACGCACGGGAATATCGTATCAATTGCGAGATATATACACCGTATGCAGGTGCTGCTGGAATGTTGCTACTTAGAAATGTAAAGTTCACAATTTGATAGCTTAAATCATCTCTTTTGTTGCAACGTTTTGTTTTCAATCTACCTTCATTGTCAATTTCTAGATGTAAGTCAAGATATGAGGCCGACTTAACTGCATCTGTTGTATTATTTATCTCTAGTTCAATGTGATAGATGCGTTCGACATAGTCACCAATTTTGAATTATTTAGTGAAAGAACATCATCTTTATATAGCGGAAAGTGGAGTTAAAGGATATTGCTAAATTCTTATCTTTCTTCCTAAGAAGTTCCTGTATGAAGTCAGCCTCACAATAATAAAGAAAGTTCAAACTAGCCGACAAGAAGAGGAGCACAATTCGTTCCCATTGGAATGCCGATAGTCTGTTGAAAAACACGTCCTCCGAACGTAACAAATATGTTGTCAATCAAGAAATCAAACATCTTGATAATTGATTTTTTTGTTTGAATCAGAGTGATCCTTTACACCGTAGGATTTGTCCCATCCTAAGACAGGATACTTGTATCTTCGTTGGCCATTCCTTTTTATGAAACAAACAATACCAACTCTTTCAATTTGTCTTTTAGTTTGGAATGTGGAATACTTGTATAAAGTGTAGAAAAGTCGAATGTTTTAATACTATTACAAGATGAAAGAGAGATATTGTATGTACTCTAAAAGATCTTTAAAATTTTTAACAGTATCCACATCTGATTCACACTACCTCTACGACAGGTGTCACATGTGGAGCACGATCTGCTTACCCTCCTGGAGCACCTGAGATCACCCGTAGTTTTTGGTGGGGGTCGTGTTGTTTATTCTTTAGTTTTCTATGTTTTGTCATGTGTACTATTGTTTGTCTGTTTGTCTTTTTTCCATACAACAAATATAGTTGACCTATTGCTTATAGTTTAAGAAAAACAGACCAAAACATAAAAACTTAACACTGAGTAATGAGCCATGAAAATGAGGTCAAGGTCAAATTAAATCTGAGCGACTGACATATAGATCATAACATATTTCCATACACCAAATATAGTTGTCTTATTGCATAAAGTGTTAGATAATAAGAACAAAACTCACAAACTTAAATTTGACCACTGAACCATGAAAATGAGGTCAAGGTCAAATGACACCTACCAGCTAGACATGTACACCTTACAATCATTCCTTACACAAAATATAGTAGACCTATTGCATACAGTCCTTCTCTTCTAGACCTTTAGCTTATAGTATTTGACCACCAAAACTTAACCTTGTTCACTGATCAATGAAATGAGGTCGAGGTCAAGTGAAAACTGTCTGACAGGCATGAGGACCTTGCAAGGTACCCACATACAAAAAACAGTTATCCTATTACTTATAATAAGAGAGAATTTAATATTACAAAAAATCTTTTTTCTCAAGTAGTCACTGAACCATGAAAATGAGGTCAAGGACATTGGACATGTGACTGACAGAAACTTCGTAACATGAGGCATCTATATACAAAGTATAAAGCACCCAGGTCTTCTTCCTTCTAAAATATAAAGTTTTTAAGAAGTAAGCTAACGCCACCGCCGCTGCTGGATCACTATCCCTATGTCGAGCTTCCTGCAACAAAAGTTGCAGGCTCGACAAAAAAAACATTGATTTAACCCCCTTATTTCATCCTAATTTCTAAACCGTTTGAGCCATAACCCCCCAAAGTCTATTCAAACCATCTTTTTGTTGCAAGGAAACTTGTGATATAATTTCAGAGATCCATACTGTTCCACTAGTTACTGTCTGGAAACTAGAAAATGAGAGCCGTGGTGTAGTGGTTAGTGCATCGGACTACTAACACAAAGGTTCCTGGTTCGATTCCCGTTTGGGATGAAAATTTCAGGAACTCAATTTTCGGCTCTCCCTTGACACCATTTGCGAGTATGGTCTTGAGGAATCGATGATAGTCCGTCGGACGGGGACGATAAATGGCTGACCCGTGTTAAGAGAGAGCCATATCTCTTGCACGTTAAAGACACCCTTGTAGATTTCGAAAAAGAGTAGGCTAATGCCGCTACAAGGCAGCACTCGCACCCGCAAAGTGGAAAGGGATTAATATAAGTTGCAAAACTTGTTTCCCAATCCACTATAAATAAATATGTTTAAACTAAACTAAACTAGAAAAATTCTTATTTAGGCCCCATTTTGGTCCCTAATTCCTTAACTTTTGGGACCATAACCCAAAAAATCAATCCCAATCTTCCTTTTATTTGGTTATAAACCTTATGTTTAAATTTCATAAATTTCTATTTACTTATACTAAAACTAAAACAAGGTGATACCAATATATGATGGCAAAATTTGTTGTCGTATAAATTTGATTTAGTATCTAACAACTAACAAAAGAACAAAACTTATCATTGATTAATGAATATGGCCGGACATGTAGACCTGACAACTAACTAATACACCAAATTATAGTGGTATCTGAGGAATAGACCAAATTACAAAAAACAAACATTGTCCAGTGAACCATGAAATTGTGGATAACGTCAGCTGAAACACATACACTTTCCAATCATTCTGTTGGTGTCTGGTCGTTCTGACTCTCAGTCAATACAGTATCAACAAATATGGTTGACCTATTGCTTGTAGTATCTGAGATAGGAACTTAGACCTTTAACCTTGATCACTGATCTATAAAATAAGGTGGAGGTCAGGTGAATCTTACAATGATGGACATGTAGACTTTGCGAAGACACTGAGGGACAATTAAACCCAAGTGAAGGCAAAACTTCAAACTGGCCATTTATGCAAAGTTAGCTAAAAAGTAGTAAAACAGATGATTTTCTCCTGAAAAATAAGACACAACTTGAATATTGTTTAGTATTTTATTAACTTTCCTCTTCTCTCTTTTACGTGTATGTTAAAATTTCATATACAACAAAGTTTTTAATGATTTAACAAGATAAACTAAATAATATTTTAAACAATAGGAAGACTTTCGGTAATTAAATAAAATGCAACAATAATTTAACACCCCCTGTAATATTATTATTGAACAACTTTTCACAACTTCTGTGTTTGATGTTAGTCAGTAAATATTCATACAATTTATTACCAAGTTTAATTTATATAAACTAGTACAATTTACTACCAGAGACCAGACAAAACCATTTATCTGAGTGGGGATACTAATATACTGGTCTGGTAATGTCAATTATTAATGCACTTGTCAAAACTATTAGGATATTATTTATTCTTACATGTGTTTTTTTTCCTCTACATAAAAGATAAAAGAAGATGTGGTATGACTGTCAATGAGACAACTTTTCATCATGTTCATCAAAGTCACAATTTGTAAAAGTAGACCATTAAAGGTCAAGGTACAGCCTTGAAAACATGTCTTTCTTTTTAAAAGATAATCAATTTTTCTTCACAAAACTGAATGAAAAAATAATGAATAAAAACTATTAAAAGTTAAATATGTATAAAATATTTACAGAAAAAAAATCATGTTTAGCACTACACAATTAATTTTGGAGAGTTTAATCTTAAAATTGTACTTTAATCAGGTTTTATTTTAGACAATATAGGACTGCATATTGAAGGCTGTAAAAACACTGTTATAAGAATTGTCTTCAAGTCCTTTTGTTCCCACTTAAAGAATAAAGAATTGTGGTTTGATCATATTACAAAGTGTTCATTAAATTCAGGTTTAAACACTGAAAACTGCATAAATTATACTAAATTTGACAATTAATATAAAAAAAAATATTATTCAAGAAGTTGGTTTCTAGTGATTAGCTAAAATACTCAATGTTCAGACAAACTTAAAATGCTGAAAAAAAATATCAGTATTTAAAACATTCCTTTAAAAGTGTGACTGCACTGATGAAAACCCTTAATTATGCAACCTATTAGGAGGTGAAAAAAGAGGGAGTCCCTAATCCTTGATCCAGGTCCCTTTAAAACAGGCTCTTTAATTACTGGAAATTCAGAAATTATTGCATGTGCGTGCATTTGTTCTTGCGAATTTGTCATTTTAAACTTATATCCTGTTTTAATTTTTACAATTTTGAGAAAAATCCTGTTTAGTTCATATAAAATATTTCAAAATGTGAGTTTAAGTTATTGCGTTTACAACCCTGTTGCATTTTTTTGCAATAATAAAAACCTGGCAATAATTTCTGGATTTACAGTACATTTTGTGTATTTTGGAAAACAGTTCCAGATGATTTGTTATCTCCCTTTATCTCTAATTCAGACATTAACTTGTTCATCAGCTGTGGTCACACAGTCTTTACAAATCATTTCAGTTGGGCAGAGTTGAGTTTGATGTGTTCAACTGTACCATCCAGGACAACTTAAAACAAAAACTTTGTGAGGGGGATCAGGGAAACTCAAAGCTGATCTTCCAAAATACATGCATGTCAAAACCATTTGACACTAACTTAAAACCTTGTCATTCCCATGTGCTAGTGGTTTATTTATACATCTGATGATTAATTAAGTGTACAAATTAACTTTGCTTATGGACATTTTCTCGCAGTTAGACTTGCAGCCACCATTAAGGTCTTGTACCAGGGTACAACTCTTGCTATTTTCGACCCCGGACCATTGACGGGATATGAAAAGAAAATTCTGGGACAGTTTCTAAACAAATAAGGTTTGTTTACAATGTTGACTAACTGTCAGAACGTCTAAACAGCTAACAAACTGTCAGATTAATAAGACAGAGTGTTGAAATATTTAACAATTAAAATTATTATCTATCTCAAAGAAACTAAAATGAGTTTAGGATAGTTTAAAATGTCTAAAAACAGTTTAACATGGTTAACAATATAAAACATTTAAACGTTCTATCTGTAAGTTGGCTGTGTAAAATTGAAGCTATAAATCATCCTAAAATATGAAAGGAGTTCTGGAGAATATTTTGAAGATAATAGTATACAAGTCCAATTTTCATTTTTGATTAACTAAACTTTAAGCTTAATTTTTTTTTAGAAAGATGTAAAACAAAATTATAATGAGATCGTAGATATGGTTTTTGTGCCTCCTTAAAAAATCTTGTCTTATTTAGTCAGAATCAGCTGACATCACTGATATTAAGTCAACTTTGTAGGTTTAGTACTTTTTGATCATTTATAGTATTTTGTGTCAATCAAAGAAATTCAATAATTTATACAAACACAATAATGTCTATGTACAGAATGATAGCTTTGGTTTTAGTAAATTATAAATGTAGTGGCTACCAACAATATTTACAATAATGTGAACATTTGCATCTTTTATATTATTGCACTAATAACAGTCTGTCTATGTATAAACACAAAACTTGTATTTCAACATACCGTAGTTATTCTAGGGAAATTTGATAAAAATGACGGTCAAAAAACAAAACTGTAAATAAACTATAGCTAATCATTAACAAACCTTCAATCATAAATGGTGATGGTCAATAGAAATAAAATGAATAAGTTAAAAAAAAAAACAGAATTTAAAATTCACAACATTTTTCTTGTGGCAATGACAGCTTTATGAATGATCTAACTGACCAGCTGACCACAAATGAAATTTGTTAAGGCTGTCATGCATTATGACAAAAGAAAAAGCAAAGCATGTTGAAGAAGAATAAAATGAAGCTTATGGATAAAGTCATGCAACTGAATACCTCAACTTAAACAAATAAAATTACATAATAAGCAACTAAAAGTAATTAAAATTTGATCAACGAAAAATAACGAAATTTGAGGTAAACAGCATTAAATGATTTCATTATAATATTAAATTAATTTATAATAATAATGTTAAAAACTATGTATTGTATTCATGTTAATAAAAAGATGTGATTTTTTAAAGCTTTTCCACTTATATAAATAACAAATAACATATTAAAATCAGAACTTTCAAAATATCTGTATCTTTAAAATACCAAAGATTATTTTTCTATTTATATAAGTAAAATGCAAAAATCTTAAAATTGTAATCATGACATACAAGAAAGAGTTAGCAATATTAAGGACTATGAAGCTATGACAAGTAAATCTCGATTAATAGAATTTTGGGCTATGTTGTAGTGAAAGATCTGGCGTACTTCCACGATGTCGTTCATTGTGAAGCCATTGTTGTAAACTTCTATGACCAACTGGTGATTTAACAACTGGTTGTAACTGGTCCCATGCTGATCTTCTGTTTTCTCCTTTGCTCTGTGTTACACTGACTAAAGCTTTGAAGTGTTCCAGGTCATCAGTGCCTCCAACAGTGTGTCGTCGTTTCTTGGGTTTTTCTGATTTTCGTTTCACTGCCGGTGGTGAAGATGACCTGGCCTTAAAAGTTTCATCCAGACTTCTTTGTTGCGTATGTATCGGAGATTTATCTACATCTATTAGATATAAATGTGTAGGGGATTTATTGCTGACTGAATTTGACATTGTTTCATTTTTTGTTCTAGAATCCTGAATGGGTGAGAGCACTGTCGGCTGAGAAACGATCGGTACAGTAAATGTAACAGTAGAATTTCCAGGATCAACTGGAGCACTATTTGTATTGTTCACATCACTAGAATTGTTTGATTGCGCTAACACACTGTTTGATGGATTACGTTCAAAGCGATAAGCTATTCCTACTTTTGTTTCATGTTGCCGTGGTGATCTGTGTAAACTTGGATCTTGATATTGTTTTTCTAACATATCATTACTGCTACAGAGTTTCTTATTTACATGAGAAAGTGGCAGTTGAGGTGGCAGCCTTAGCTGAGTATTTGTATCCTTTTCATTTGAACTGTTAGAACTATCACTTCTGTTTAACTTTGAAGAACTGCCATTTAACTTATATTTAGGGTTCACAAGCACTTTTAACTTTTGATCAAATGTTGACGTAAGGTCAGAGAGTAAATCGGAACCATCTTCTGAATCTGTATCCTCATACGACCTCCTCTTACCGTCCTGTATCATGTCAATCAAAGAATCCAGCGAACCTCGTCGTAACGAATTACTACGACTTAAGTTGGATTTAGATCGTCTATGAGGATAATCTCCCTTTGTGATTTGTAAATGCTGAGAATCTTCATTTGAGGCATATCTACCACGGCCTGATTTTCTAGAAACTTCTTTTTCTGATTGTTCCAATAACCTCTCAAGGGAATTTGTCCTTTGACCTTTCACTTCAATGTTTGATCCACTCTTTGAAGACCTAGGAATTTTTTCACGTCCATGTTTTCCAACTATACTCTGAATAACAAAATATTTACCACCCCCTGCTTTATCCTTTTTATAAACTAAAGGTTGTCTCCCTTCTGATGATGAGTTTGAATGATCTGACGACATTGAATCACCACGGTGATGACTTAAACTTCGACCACCATCACTGTTTAATAACACAGCACTTAATAAGTCTTCTATACTATGTCTGTCTTCAATTTCCATCTCCTTTTTAGTTTTCATTATATTTTGTTCTATCTTCTGTTTTTCTAATTTTCTACGTTCAAAGTCCCGTTTTCGTTTCTCTTCTTTTTCTCTCAGTGCCCTAGCCTCTTCTTCAATAATTCTCAGTCTGTCTATCGTACTCTGACTAACACTAAAACTGCCACTTAATCCACTATGAGAAACTTCTAACTCATCATTCTTGTCGAGAGAATCATCGGAGTAGTGTAATGGTTTCCCATACATACTCTGTGAAGAACCAACAAAATCCCAATCCGATTCCATTATTTCTTGAGACTTTGCCATTCTACGATCATTAGCACTATCTGATTGGCGCACCGGTAATGACATCAGCTTGTCATGTGTAGCTCGTCCTGACAGCCCAAGTAAATCAGGACTACTTTTAGATGTAGATTCAATTTGACCTTTCATTCTACTCCTATAAACTTCTTGATCAATATTTCGTTCTGAAAATCCTCCATCCATAACACTAGCGTTTAAATCTTCTGAACTTTTGTCTTTTTCTCCCCGTAACTTTTTATTAGCTGCTTGAACAATAGAGAATACAATGTCCTTTGGGTTAACTGTATTGTCTGAAAAATAACCAAGTAAGATTACACAATGTGTACAGAAAAAAGATTTGTTGGTTGTATAGAAATATCATGATAGATGCCAAAATCATTATATAAAACAAAAGAATAATTATATATCAGGAGGAACAAGGATTTATAATGACTTAAAACACTTTAGTACTTATATTTTAGGCTGAAAAGACTGTCTACATTTGATAACAGCCAAAGTTAACACCAGTAAGTTGTCCAATAAGCCAGGACCATTAGTTGAATCTACATTAATACACATAGTTATTAGATCAATGAAAATAAGTTCAGCATTAATAGAATTTGTGAAAGGTTGAATTCTGTTGAGCCATTTTGGAGTAGAAATATCAACTTAGTGAGGTGTCAATGAAAGATCAAATTTGGCAAAAGTAATATGTAGTTGTCACAAAACTTATGACTGTTAGGCCACACAAAATATATAACTAGAAATCTTCAATACCTTATCTCATTAATGTCATATTAAAACAGGAGAAAAACTTTGAAGATACATTATATATATATTCATTAAATACTATCCCATAATTTCAAATATAATTCCATTTAAAAACTCTCCATTACTGTGAAAGTACTTTTATTCGTGGGGTACCAATTTTCGTGGATAACTTTATCCACGAATTAAGTGTCCAACGAAATTAAACAACCCTTGTCCAAATCAACAGATGGAAAGATCCTTATGAAGGTTTGACTACTGATAGGATCTAGAGAAGTTACTGAATAACCTCGAATCTGAGAAAAGTTTGATATCAGTCACAGAACTACAACTGCAGGCAGGATTATACCCATTTAATCTTCAATAACCTAAACTGTACAACTTTTGATCTTTTAACTCTCATAAAAATTTCTTTTTTCGATGAAAGTCAGATTTCCGGTATCGATATGCTGGAATGATAAAGTGTTCATTTTATATCCTCATAGTTCTCTTACATATGGGAAATACTAATTTTATGCTGGGCTTGATTTTGATAAGAATTATTTGACAATTCAAGATACGTTAATAGCATTTGTTTATGATCATGATAATACTGATTTCTTTAGGTGACATGTTTATGGCCCAATTAACACTTTTGATGGTCCTTAATCTGGTGATCACTTTATCTTGGGTTAATTAGTGTTGTCACTACAATTTACACGGGTCAATGTTTACTTTGCAATTTCCTTCAATACAGACTATTTGTAACCTTTGTTTTTAAAGGCTTTAATTGTTCAATTATATTTTTTAGAAAAGTAAAATCCACGAATTTAAAAACCCACGAACATGTAAATATTGCTCAAACCACGAAAATTCACACCCAAGATTTAAAGTAATTTCACAGTATATAACTATGTGCCATTGGTGTGACAATATAAATGAATATCCAAGGATTTGAAATAAGATTATTTTCTCAAAGGTCCATTTGACATATAAACTCCCCTAAGTATGTTTTATAAAACCTACCATCATCATCACAGCTGAGTCGAGTAACAGAAGGATTGGTTGGTGTTTCTGACTGTTCATCAACAGGCACATGGTCATCCTGGTCCCAGGAACCAAAGAACCAGTCATGCTGAAATACAAGGGGGCATCTCAATATACAAATATACAATACAGGGGTCATCTCTTAACATACAGAAATACAACAACAGGGTCTATTAATACTGTAAACCATCTAATTTTTGGAAATACTTTATAGTGTGAGGCTTGCCAAGCTTTTAAAATAATTTAAATTCAACTGTTGAGAGTGGAAAAGTATTGAAATACACAATAATAGTGGTGGAATCTGTTTCTCTATTGATTTTTATCCTTCCTTTTACAAAGATTTGAGGAAAATTGTGTGTTTTATAGGTGGCATCATCAGGCACGGTTGCTTTATTTATGATGCAATAAGAAATTTCAGAAGAAATCAAGAAAATTTAACGTTATTATTAAATTTCAACCAATCATTTGCCGACAACAAATTTTTTCATGGTGAGGAGAAATATTTCTCTCACACTGATCAAGAAACGTGAATATAGCACGAAAAATTAAAGAAAAAAGAACCAAACATGTTTTATAATTCCCTACTTTATAAATTAGGAAATTCTCATACTTTCTATTAAGGCACTGGTCAGATATTACTTTGACCAATGAGGCATTAAACTTACATGTAAAATGATACTCTCTATAATGCGACATTGATCTGACATATCTTTGACAATGGACGCCATATCATCATCTTTCTTTTTGACAAGTGTAGGTCCAAATACTATAGCCAGATTTCTGGCATCCATCTGAAATAGATAACCATTTAGTCACAAAAAATATAACAGGATGATAAAAAAGATATATTTTTTGTTGTCAGTTTTCCAAAATTGTTTTGAACATAAATCAGGTTGTTAGTTTTTGATTTAAATTGTTTTACCTTGTCAATTCGGACCTTGGTATAGATTTTGCTCATTGTTGAAGTTGTGACCTATAGTTGTTAACTCCTATGTCAATCTGTCTCTTTGAAAAAGTTGTCTCGTTGGCAATCATACAATGTTTTATATTTGTATATATATATATTTATATATGTTAAGAGCAGTGCTTTTATTTTTTTACATTACAACAATTTCAAGCTTGTTTTGGAAAGATAAAAATGGAAATTGTTCTATTCATTTACTGTATTTAAATGTTTAGGAATTTGTTAAACAAACTTTGTTTATACCAAATATTGCGGCACGGGACATTTGCGCTTTTTCATAGGACATTTGCGCTTTTTTTTGTGGACACTTGCGCTTCAAAACATAGGACATTTGCGCTTTTTAAAAATGGACATTTGCGCTTTTCACATAGGACATTTGCGCTTTTTTTATATATATATCTATGACTTCCCTTTTCTTTTATCCGGGCTTGGGACCGGCAGGTTTGACCGGGCAGAGTTAAAGTCATTCTTTATGGTTAAAAGTTTAAAAATCATTTCATAGCACAAACATGTCATATTGTTGATATTTGTTTAAAAGTTTATGTACAGCTAAAAGTACACATTCTTATGAAATAAAACCATGCATGTACTGTCATCACAATTACAGGTCAGTTATAGCTTGATATTCGAAGCCCAATGAGTGAACAAATTTTGCTCTTGTTGTCTGTCCTGATTGGTACTTAAATAAATGATCGAGTTTCTACTTTTCAATTCTTGTTTGGGGAGCCTGTTCATTAATGTACCTAATCATAAACATTTTTTTCATTTACTAGTCTCTATAACTTTAAACTCCATGTCCAAGACTGTGTAAATGTGAACTAACTATAATGACAAATATAAGTTAGTTTTTTTAACTTAATGATTACTTCTCATTAAGATTACAGGTAGACCACTTTAGGTAAAAAGCGCAAATGTCCGGTCAATTTAATACAGGTGAATCAAAATTAAAAGCGCAAATGTCCTATCGTTTTACAGGTAAAAAAGCGCAAACGTCCTGTGCCCAAATATTGCAACTACATCTAAATGTTAAATGAAGAGCTATATTCATTTCTTTATTTGGTGTATGAATGTTTGCATACGTCTAAAGTAATTTCAGATTCCATACATATGGTTTACTTTTATAAATTGTGACTTGAAAGGAGAGTTGTCGCATTGGTACTTATACCACATCTTCTTATATCTATATATATCTTCTTATTTCACTCCTTTTTTTTGTTAAGAAAAATTCCCTGATCAGATATGTTGCTCTCTTCTTCTGATTGAACATTTTTGTTTTGGTAGATCTCCTCCCATTTATTCTGAACTTTGGAGACCATGATGTACAGAATTGTCATATTGTTATTAAACTGATCAGTGCAATTTCTCATCCAACATTGTTTTTTGGTTATTTATGCATGATTAAGACAATCTTTAAAGCCAAAGAGAAATAATTACTAACCTTATTAATATGACCATACCCTGCTACTTTATTTAAATGTTCAGCAATGTGTTTAAAAGTTTCAAAATGATGTTCTGGAAGCTCATGGAGAAGACGCTTCAGTTTTAACATTCTTCTTTCTGGGTCTTCTATTCTACTGGCATTTATAAAAGCTTGGTATAATTCTGAAGAGAAAAAATTATGTACAAATCACTCATGTCTGCAAAAAGATCAGTGTTAGGACTTTGAAAGGTACTATTCAATATTAAGCCACTCACTTGTAATATGAGAGTGGGAACTAAATATTTTGCAATTTTTCCCTTTACAAAGGGGTATTACTCTAGAATGGTTCAAGTGATGATACCAAAATTCAAACTCTGTCTGTTTTTTTGTGGTAATAAGCATTGTGTATAAGTTTCATAACATTTGGTAGAGGCAAACTTAAGTTAGAGAACAAAAATTAAATTGTTTGCCATTTTCCATTTACAAAGGGGCATAACTCTAGAACGGTTAAAGTGACGCCACCAAAATTTAAACTGTGTTTTGTTATATAAAGCATTGTGTATAAGTTTCATAATATCTAGGTGAGGCAAACTCAAGTTACAGAATGGAAACCAATTTTAGGGCGTACATCCATACAGACAGACAAGAGTAAATCTTAGCCCCCTCTCCCAACAGAGGTGGCATTGTAACAAAAATGTGTGCTTAGTACACAGATGCCCCATTTTCTATGCTCAGTCAACAGTGAAATTGGAGTCAAAACTCTAATTTGGCATTTAAATTAGAAAGATCATTTTATAAAGAACATTTGTATTTAGATTGGACTTCAACTTCATCAAAAACTACCTTGACCTAAACACTAAAACCTGCAGCAGGACAGAGGGACAGACAAATAGACGGATGCACAGACCAGAAAACATAATACCCATAAATGGAGCATAAAAATCAATTTTCACCAATACTGCACTTTTAGAAGGTGTCTTTTGTAGATTAGCAATTTTGATAATAAGATAAATGTTGTACCTGATGTTACTAAAGATTCTGGTAGTTTCCTGAAGAATGCCTTTAACAAACTGCTTATAACATTAACATCACACCATTTCTCATGGTCAACATTCATATTGTCTATACCCTACAAAATATAACATTAACATCACACCATTTCTCATGGTCAACATTCATATTGTCTATACCCTACAAAATATAACATTAACATCACACCATTTCTCATGGTCAACATTCATATTGTCTATACCCTACAAAATATAACATTAACATCACACCATTTCTCATGGTCAACATTCATATTGTCTATACCCTACAAAATATAACATTAACATCACACCATTTCTCATGGTCAACATTCATATTGTCTATACCCTACAAATGCCCAAATTCAAACATAATCTAATTAGAACACATATCATGTGTTCATGTTTTGCTTACACAGATGTGACAACATTTAATACTACTTTCTGTTTCAGAAAACGTTTAGAATCCTCAAGTCTTGTTGTAAGGATACCGACCTTTATTCTAAGGCTAATATAATATATATTGCACACAAGCTCTTGAATTGCAGGCCAATATTCATACAATTACTCTATAATACTGCAGCATTACGTTCTCTTTAACTACATGCGATCTCTCGACCTCTGTAAATGTGAGGAATGTGTAAACACTGACCTTATTAAGTTCCTCGGTCATCATGTTGACTGCGGCAGTGTTACCAGGCACTCTATAAACACCAGTCACTTCTAAACCTCGAGCCTCTACAATCTTTGTACAGAGATCCACAATCATTGGTACGAACTAAAACATAAATATACATTATCACTGCTATTAGTACACTAAAGATCGAGTTAAAGTATGCTGATAGGTATTCTATGATCTGAATCAACTTCTGATAAATATTTGTAGAATTTTAAACTGCAGGCTCTTGGTCTTTGTCAACAAAGGACACTCTCCATTATTGTAGAACAGAAAAATAATCATGAGAAAAATTTTTGTTGATTTTTTTTTTATGATCATTTACATTCTCTCTATCTTCTTTAGTTTTTCCTCAAAACACAAGAGGGTTAAAAATAATCCTCATATAAGGTACACACTCCTATAAAGATTGAGTCTACTACCTATATCAGCAAATTTGATTTTTTTAGTAGAAATTGCCTTGCTGATCATTTTTTTAATGTAAAGTGTCTATTTATCTATCATTATTTCATAATGTATTAAGGAAAAGCCCCCCCCCAAAAAAAAAACTAGAGGCTCTAAAGAGCCTGTGTCGCTCACCTTGGTCTATGTGCATATTAAACAAAGGACACAAATGGATTCATGACAAAATTGTATTTTGGTGATGGTGATGTGTTTGAAGTTCTTACTTTACTGAACGTTCTTGCTTCTTACAATTATATCTATAATGAACCTTGCCCATTAGTAACAGAGAAAAATATTTGGTAAAAATTTACATAAATTTACCGAATTAATGAAAATTGTTAAAAATTGACTATAAAGGGCAATAACTCCTTAAGGGGTCAATTGACCATTTAGGTCATGTTGACTTATTTGTAGATCTTACTTTGCTGAACATTATTGCTGTTTACAGTTTATCTCTATCTATAATAGTATTCAAGATAATAACCAAAAACGGCAAAATTTCTTTAAAAATTACCAATTGGAGGGCAGCAAGCCAACAACAGATTGTCCAATTCATCTCAAAATTTCAGGGCAGATAGATATTGACCTGATAAACATTTTTATCCCTTGTCAAATTTCCTCAAAATGCTTTGGTTTTTGAGTTATAAGCCAAAAACTGCATTTTACCCCTATGTTCTAATTTTAGCCGTGGCGGCCATCTTGGTTGGTTGACCGGGTCACGCCACACATTTTTTAAACTAGATACCCCAAAGATGATTGTGGCCAAGTTTGGATTAATTTGGCTCAGTAGTTTCAGAGGAGAAGATTTTTGTAAAAGATTACTTAGATTTATGAAAAATGGTTAAAAATTGACTATAAAGGGCAATAACTCCTAAAGGGGTCAACTGACCATTTCGGTCATGTTGACTTATTTGTAAATCTAACTTTGCTGAACATTATTACTGTTTACAGTTTATCTCTATCTATAATAATATTCAAAATAATAACCAAAAACAGCAAAATTTCCTCAAAATTACCAATTCAGGGGCAGCAACCCAACAACAGGTTAACCGATTCATCTGAAAATTTCAGGGCAGATAGATCTTGACCTGATAAACATTTTAACCCCATGTCAGATTTCCTCTAAATGCTTTGGTTTTTGAGTTATAAGCCAAAAACTGCATTTTACCCCTATGTTCTATTTTTAGCCGTGGCGGCCATCTTGGTTGGATGACCGGGTCACGCCACACATTTTTTAAACTAGATACACCAATGATGATTGTGGCCAAGTTTGGTTTGATTTGGCCCAGTAGTTTCAGAGGAGAAGATTTTTGTAAAAGCTAACGCCGGACGACGACGGACGCCGGACGCCGGACGCCAAGTGATGAGAAAAGCTCACTTGGCCCTTTGGGCCAGGTGAGCTAAAAAGGGGGAAAGGATCAGTATTTAAGGGCAATTATTTCAAGGAGATAACTCTTCATTATTGTCTTAATAGTAAATCTTGACATGCTTATCATATTTTGCTTCATTTTCTACCTTTCTATTATAATTTTTAAGATATTAGGCAAACACAAATAATTGGTAAACAAGAATGTATCCCCAGTACACAGATGCCCCCACTCGCACTATCATTTTCTTTGTTCAGTGGACCGTGAAATAGGGGTTAAAAACTTTTATTTGGCATTAAGATTAGAAAGATCATATCAAGGAACATGTGAACTAAGTTTCAAGTTGATTGGACTTCAACTTCATCAAAAACTACCTTAACCAAAAACTATAACTTGAAGCTTGACGAACAGACGCATGGACAAAGGAAGAGACAGACAACAGATGTATAGACCAGAAAACATAATGCGCTTCTACTATCGTAGGTGGGGCATAAAAACATCACCAAAAGGCAAAAACTCTAATACTGAGTTGGCTGATGATTTTGACCATATGTACTGGTAGAACTTGTCTGGCTGATGATTTTGACCATATGTACTGGTAGAACTTGTCTGGCTGATGATTTTGACCATATGTACTGGTAGAACTTGTCTGGCTGATGATTTTTGCAGGTTGATGTGTCTCTGTATGTAGTTTTCAAGATAATAGGCAAAAAGAGGCTGTTGACAGCAAACTGGATTTTTTAACATTTGCTTGTGTCCTGGCATTTTCAATCTTTCAAGAACCATAACTCCTGAACAATGTAAGTGAATTTAGTCAATTGACCTTCTTAGTAGTTTCAGAGGTGAAGATTTTGATAAAAGTTAACAGACAACAAATACCAAATTGTTTCCTTTTGTTATCACATCTCCCTTGACTTTTAATACCTACAATCATTAATTAAGTGAAGGGATACAACATTTAATGGGGACATCAAACTCTCCTGTCCCCTACCCATTATCACCCCTCCCCCCACACTTTTGTCATTTAATACCTACATCATTATTAGGTGAAGGAATACAACATTTGATGGGGACACCAAACATTCCTGTCCCCTCAGCATCGTCAGCACCACCTGATCCTGCTGCATTTGATGTCTTACGAAAACTTTTAATTCTGTCTTTTAGGGTTGTTTTCTGCTTGGAACTATCATCTGTTGAAATAAATATTTTAATATTCAAGCAATAGTAATAAAAAAAATACTAAATAGAATTTCATAAATATTAATACAATATTTGAGAGTGTATCATACATGTTTTATACCCAAGACATATTGTTGGTAGATGAGCTGTGTATTATAAACAACTAAAGTTATTTTAATATATACTCATTGTTTCTATAGAAACTCTACTATTTCATTATTTATGATTTTAAATAAATTAATTCAACAAGAATACTAAAAAAAAAAGATTTGAATGAACAAACCAACTTAAATGATTTTTGTTTTTTTTTAATAGACTTTAATGAGGCCAAATAAAATAATATGTGTGTTTCCTGTTTCCTCTTTGAAAAAAATAGGGTAGGTAGGTAGGGATTTTTTTTTATTTTACCATTTTTTTTTACATTGAGTCTATGGGAGAGAAATCCTGACTTTAACAGTGCTTATTGAAAAATGACCAAAAAAACTTTGGGGTAGGCTATTTCTAAGCTTAAAGAATAGGGTAGGTAGGGAAACAGGAAACACACATGCTTTTTTATTTGGCCTGAAGATTAAGTACATGCTTTATAAGTTGCCTATCAAATGCTTTATACAGTGAACTTGACTTTTTTCCTTTTCCTGTCTAACTTTCTCCTTACCTCCTGTCTTTCTATCTTTCCTCTTCATACTTGGGGAATGTGGTATCTTTATGATAGACTTGGTTGACAGTCGACTCTTTGGTTTGTGAGGCACCTGTGGGGAACTTTTGACTGAAACTGCTGATGTTTGTGTTGTCATCTCATTGGATTTTCTGATTATTAAGTTGGCACTAAATAAACCTTGATCCTAAATATCAACAAAAAAATATTTTTTTTATATCATGTTTACTTTTTTTCATGTTTTACAATTATCAAAGCATGAAAACATAGCATTTTACAATGAAACAATAATAATTAGTAGTTTTTACTAAATCAAATTAAATTAAGATTTGTCTCCCTTTATTACTATTTCTGCTTTAAAACTTACATCAAGATCTGGGTTGTTATTTTTCTGTACAGCTTCAATCCAAGACAACATTGTATCATGATCATCAGCTTGGAACAAGTATTCTGAACCATTGTATGTCTTCAGTCGGAACACATTCCTCTTCTTTGTGTAGTCATAGGCTATATCTACCATGGAGGATTTCACAGAGATGGGCTGTTCATCAAAGGCAAACGGATGAGACTGAAACAAAAATATCAGTAAATCAAACTTATAATCATATGTTTTGATATGTCTAGCATGTGTGTAATTTCTTTAGCTGAATTCAAATGACTTTATGTTAAAATCTAAATTACAATTTTAAATTACATTCTGCACACATGGTAAGATAAAATGATAACACCAGAAATAGCACCATAGGTTTTGTTTTGCTTCTTTTGTCATTAAAGTAAATTTGAATGTTTTTCCTCCTTTTATTTAACATTGACAGAATTTACTGTGCCGTTGAGACTAGTAGGTCTACATAAGTGAGATTTTTACTCAAGTTTACTTTTTTGTATCTAATACTGCACATCACAAATTGTCATTTAATGTTCTCTTCTTACAATAAAATATATCATAAGGGCTATTCCAGAAAAAAATGTATGGAGGGGTTGGAAGGCACATTGTATTAATAATACATGGGTGATGGGTATCAGAGCAACTTTTCACACTATAATGCACTATAATTCTCAATTACAATTTTCTGGGTGGCGAGTGCTGACAAACCCCCCCCCCCCCCCCCCCCCCAAACATTTTTTTCTGGAATAGCCCTCAGTAGGAAACAGAGTAAAGTTAGGATAATAGGATAATGGCAGAAATACACAACATCTATTAGGAGTATTTCTCAAAATCAAAGTGCAAAGGTCAAACAGAATAAATATCATGAGCTGCTAGACAACCAGTTCAATTTTGTTTTCTGTACAGGGAAAATGAAAATATTAAGTGGAAGTATATCATGTTTGTAAATGGTATATACGATATTTAGTCTCATCTTGTAAATGGTATATTATGTATTATTTTACACTTATTATCTCGTAAATGGTATATACAATATTTAGTCTTATTTTGTAAATGGTATATAATATCTACTCTTTAACTCCTGACATTTCTCCTTACCCCTTCTTTCTTTTCTTTGTTAAGAAATAGTGCATGCCCACGTAACTCTACCCAAACAGGTCTCCAGGATCTATCACTGTTTCTCTGTGAGACAAAATATAGTTTTATATGAGTTTACAAACAAGGAGTTTATATAATTAAAGTGTCTTAATTACTAGTGAACAATCTCAGGCAGATAGAATCAGACATATCGACTTTTTTAGGTGTAATTATTTTGTCAGGTTGCAGTCATATTTCCAATTAATTATTGTAAAGTCTATTGTGATTAAACTGGAGTTTGGTTTTCTTCCTCATAAAACCAAACAAAATACATGCATTTTTAGCCTAATAAGATAAATGTATTGACTGTTGTGTTTTATCCAAATAAAATAATTGCATTTCACTGTTTCTATTGGGTATATCTCTATATTTACTGTGGGTTTTACCTTTCCATCAGCGATATCTGTTTTACATTGTAGATATCCCATCTTAGATATTTCTTGAATTGGACTGGCTGGATCTTGCCTTCGTTCTGTTGCCTCTAATATCCTTGGAGTCTATAATAGAATATGTTACCCTTCTGTTTACTGATAGTTAAGAGCATATGATACAATAATATACTGCTGTTATAAATGGTTTCAAATGATAATCCAGGACTGTATCTACAGAAACAACTACATAGTTCATCTCTAAATCAATTCATTCTATACCCAAGTAACAATCCTAAACCTCACAGTTTATGATTGATACCAGGCTTACATTAATATATAGTAACTCTTTAGGAAAACATAAACTGTTGACATAAAGATGTGTGTCTCGCTCTGTCTACAGAAAATTCAGAAATAGATAATATGATTGACAGCAACTTGTTTATTAATTTAAAGACTCTGGTCCATGATTTTGTGGGAATGGATTAGAAATGAACAACAAACTGAGATTTTCTGATATTCAATCCACTGAACAACAAATATTCAATGATCTGTCAAACTTCAGAAGAAAACTCAACATTCAAAATTGCTAGTTAATTCAAATTTGCTGGACCATGACCTAGAGCCCAGGGTCTCAAAATTGTTATAAAACTTATTTGTATTAATAGAAATGCAACTCAATGTCTATTACAAGTAGTTTCTATCAAATGAATTTAAGCTGAAAACTTGACAATTATTGACGCCACAGCCATTCCTGAAAAATACAATCCCTGTGTCTTGCTTTTAATTCCAAAATTAAAATAAGTATATTTGTTCATGTTGATGAGTTTTCCTGTGTGCATTGTTTTACACTAGTCATTGTGGGGTCTTTATTAGCTTGCTGTTCAGTGTGAGCCAAGGATCCATGTTGAAGGCCATACATTAACTAATACTGTTCAGTGTGAGCCAAGGATCCATGTTGAAGGCCATACATTAACTAATACTGTTCAGTGTGAGCCAAGGATCCATGTTGAAGGCCATACATTAACTAATACTGTTCAGTGTGAGCCAAGGATCCATGTTGAAGGCCATACATTAACTAATACTGTTCAGTGTGAGCCAAGGATCCATGTTGAAGGCCATACATTAACTAATACTGTTCAGTGTGAGCCAAGGATCCATGTTGAAGGCCATACATTAACTAATACTGTTCAGTGTGAGCCAAGGATCCATGTTGAAGGCCATACATTAACTAATACTGCTCAGTGTGAGCCAAGGATCCATGTTGAAGGCCATACATTAACTAATACTGCTCAGTGTGAGCCAAGGATCCATGTTGAAGGCCATACATTAACTATTACTGTTCAGTGTGAGCCAAGGATCCATGTTGAAGGCCATACATTAACTAATACTGTTCAGTGTGAGCCAAGGATCCATGTTGAAGGCCATACATTAACTAATGCTGTTCAGTGTGAGCCAAGGATCCATGTTGAAGGCCATACATTAACTAATGCTGTTCAGTGTGAGCCAAGGATCCATGTTGAAGGCCATACATTAACTAATACTGTTCAGTGTGAGCCAAGGATCCATGTTGAAGGCCATACATTAACTAATGCTGTTCAGTGTGAGCCAAGGATCCATGTTGAAGGCCATACATTAACTAATACTGTTCAGTGTGAGCCAAGGATCCATGTTGAAGGCCATACATTAACTAATGCTGTTCAGTGTGAGCCAAGGATCCATGTTGAAGGCCATACATTAACTAATAATTGTTCAGTGTGAGCCAAGGATCCATGTTGAAGGCCATACATTAACTAATACTGTTCAGTGTGAGCCAAGGATCCATGTTGAAGGCCATACATTAACTTATAATTGTTCAGTGTGAGCCAAGGATCCATGTTGAAGGCCATACATAATCCCTTCGTAAATTTTACGGACGCCATCACGAGTTGGTTGACCGTTATGGAATAACCGTTTCACAAATGATATCGGATATGTTCCTAACGTCGTAACTACAATCCCCTTCCCTTTCATGAATTTGACCTACCGAATTAGACTATTTACCGGATTTGTAATCACATAAGCAACACGACGGGTGCCGCATGTGGAGCAGGATCTGCTTACCCTTCCGGAGCACCTGAGATCACCCCTAGTTTTTGGTGGGGTTCGTGTTGTTTATTCTTTAGTTTTCTATGTTGTGTCATGTGTACTATTGTTTTTCTGTTTGTTTTTTTCATTTTTAGCCATGGCGTTGTCAGTTTGTTTTAGATTTACGAGTTTGACTGTCCCTTTGGTGTCTTTCGTCCCCCTTTTTAACTAATGCTGTTCAGTGTGAGCCAAGGATCCATGTTGAAGGCCATACATTAACTAATGCTGTTCAGTGTGAGCCAAGGATCCATGTTGAAGGCCATACATTAACTAATGCTGTTCAGTGTGAGCCAAGGATCCATGTTGATGGCCATACATTAACTAATAATTGTTACTTTTTATACATTGTGACTTGGATGGAGAGTTGTCTCATTGGCACTCATACCACATTTCTTATTCATATACAGCATTTTTTTTCATTTCTTCCATCATTGAAAGACAAAACAGAAAACTTAGTTATTATTTTGAATACCTACCCGTTCACCAAAGAATGCTTTGAGTTTGGTCATGCTAGGAGGCTTCTTAGGGGTAATCATCCTGAAATTAAAATAAAGAATTCATAATCTCTGATGAAAATGCTGTACATTGGCAGTAATGAAAACATGTACCATAATGTGTTAATTGAGGTCTAATGTCAGACCAAAGTTTCTAGCTTCATCCATGGATCTTTTAAGTCAAGATATACAACAAACAATAGGCTGTAAAAGTGACAGCAAATCAGATTTTCCTGCAAAGGTGACGAAACCTGAACAGTTAAACAGGAATAGAGACAACATTTAAACTTAAAAACAGCTCTGAATTTGGACTGCGCACCATACATCCCCAAATCAATATCCAATTTTTCTTTTGACAAAAAAAAATGTTTTGCACAATATGGTCAATTTTGGGCATATTAACTTACTGTACGTCAGTGTCTGAGTGACTGTGAGTCAATGATTTGTCGAGTGATAACTTATTGGTATCTCTGTCTTTGGCAGTAGCCATGAGGTAGGACGTCCTTCTTTGGAGTTTGATCGCCTCTTCATCTGGAGATGCTGAATGAAAAACTCAAACTTTATAGAAACTGTTAGCAATAAAAAAAATATGCATTAATAAAAAATTATGAATATCATAAAATCGTTGAATAAAATACATTTTTTTTTAATTTCTATACATTTACATTAAAGTTAAGATATTCTATTTTGGTTTTAGAGAAAGTAAAAAATGTTCCTGCGTCTTCACTCAATAATTTCACAAAACATCTTGATTAAAGACCATAGACTTGTGTTACAATAGGAGGTTCTTCAATCTTTTGGTTTTTGAGTTGTTCTTTTGACTGATAATCTTTAGTTGCTGTGCACTACTAGCAAAGAAGAGGCTTAATATCTTTTGGCATAACCTGTTAGTTAACTTACAATCAGACTTCTTCCTGAGTATTACTTTAGTCTGTGAATCTTTGATTGGGGTACTTGTTAGTGTCATACCACTACTTGAAGAAGGTGGTGGCATAATGCCTGAAACATACAAACATTATATTTCTATACTGATCATAATTTACTCATAATGAATACAAAATTCCTATTACATGTAATATAAGTGATTATTTTCTTGTAGTTTGATGTGAATAATTAGTTTCATAATTAATGTTTCAAACCAAAAGTCAAATACCTCCACAGTTCTTAGTCATGACCTAAACTTAAAGGTAAATCAGCATTTAGGCTAAAAATCTTTTTACAGTAATAATGTTGGTCATTCATGTATCTTAATTGCATTTTTACAGTTGTTTTTAATTTGTTCTCTTTTTCCCTTCATAAAACTGAACCTCACAAATAAAGTAGTATTGGAGACAAAAATCTTGTATTGACACTACTTTTGGTAGATGAAGTGTCAATCCATCTTTAATAGATTTCAAGATAATAGGCAAAATTGTTCACAATTGGTAAATATGGCTACAATGAGGGTGTCTTATGACTTTGACTACTTGAGAGGGTTTTGCATGGTCCGTAAGGTCATTAAAGAGCAATCGAACTATAATAAGGAGTCAATTCATGATTTCAACAATGCTATATATATTGGTAGATCTTGTTAACATCATCAATTTTTATATTCCAAGTTTCCACGACCGTTTTAAGATAATTGCGCAAGTTGAAATTTTTTGAGACTTTCTTGTTTGATATGATAATCTACCAAAAACAGAAAAATAAAAGCACATGGATGATTAATCCACATAGATCATGGACCTGGATGTGTGTGTAGGTTTTATTGTTAGTGTAGTGGAGATAATCTAGGATCAATAACTGCTCCTTATCTTTTCACATTGTATATTAATGATAGATGCTTACTAGAGGATGAGTATGATATAGTGGTGGCTTCAGGTGATGAATGTTGTCTCCACTGCTGTGATGGCGGAGAATCAGGACTTGTCTCATCTTGAGAACTGCCATCTGAAAATTAACATATATAATTCTAGAATAAAATTAGATTTTTCTGCATAGCTATTTGAATATTAGCTTTCAAGACTTTAAAATTCAAATCAGCTATTTCAATAGCATGATTAGATGCAAAAACCAGCAATTTTTTTATAATACGATAACTAAACTAACCTTTAAAGTTTCATTGTCTTTCGGTATTTGAGAACCAAGGAAATATAATTATTCATTGATCCCAAAGACATTACATTCAATTAGTGGAATGAGCTTAAAAAGTTCACATTACAATTTTCATTTTTTTTATTTGTTGAAATAAAAAAAATCGTATATATAGTTAAACAAAGACTTTTTACAAGTCCTACTCCAAACATTTCCTTGGTGCCAAGGATGTAAACAACCAGGAATTATTTGAATCTGGGGGGTAAGCCAAGACTATGGGGGATAGTTATAAGTTCATACTGAAATACACCTGAAAGTAGCATGAACATTAGCCGTGCCCTCTCTAGTTTGGATAGTTCTCATCATACATTTCTAATCAATTTCCTGTAATTCAAAATTATTCCAGATCCAACTAATTAATTTTTAAAGGTCACAGGATGGCCTTCAACAATGAATAAAACCCTTAGCATATAGTCATGATAGTAAGATATATAAAAGTTTAATCTGGAAGACAATTTCTTTATGACTGACTCTTATAATATCTACCAAGTCTACCCTATATATCTGTATTGTAGCCTGTGTCTAAACTTACCATCTAAAGCTGTGGAACTGAACAGACAAACTTTTATAAACATTTAGGTTCAGATTATTTAAATTCAACATAATCCATGAATTATTCCTAGTAATTTCAAAACTTCAGTACTCTGATGACACACGTTTTATTTCCTTGTACCACCGGACACAATCAATATTATAATTAACTCATGTGTCCCTTATATTATAATTTCCTCTAATCACAAACTATCCTTTTTCTACATAAAATATACACTACATGTAAGAATAAAATTTGTACATATATTCATCACTGTGTTATATGTTAATCACATGTATTCTATTTTATGTAAAATTCTCACAATTTGAATTGGAATGACATTTTGATTTTGTTCCAAATTAAACTGTTAGAAACCTTTATGTGACATAAAGTGCTGCAGTTAAGTCAAAGCATGTGAATTTCATATTTGCTTCCCTTAAAGTGAAAAAGAAACTGGTTAACCTTTTTATCAATGCATTGTTAATGTATATGTTTCCCTTGAATTTGTTGATACAAGTACATGTATACATGTATGATATAAAGATGATAAAACATCCTTCCTTAAACCCAGGAAACTCTACAATGGTTTACATATGATACACACAATACTAATCCATGTATTGCATAACAAACTATGATCATCCACACAGTTTCAGGACTAACAGGTTTTGTTTACCATTTCAAGTGAATTTAATAAAATGTCATAATTATTGACTAAAATTAGTCAAATTTTTTATATTTAATACTATTTTGTTTTATTTTCATTTAAATGTAAAGCAAATGTAATTAGAGCGTACCTCAATTAAAGGTGAAGTACCTATAATGGTTTACTTTTTAAATTGTTGTTTGGATGGAGAGTTGTCTCATTGCCACTCACACCACATCTTCCTATATCTAGTTAGGTAGTATTTCTGTTTAAAGTCAAGTTTATGTAATATAATATTTAATATCAACTTAACATTATCAAGATCTGTGAAAATAAGGTCAAGGTCAGGAGAACTATAATGTCAGACAGATAATCATTCTATATGCACCCTCAAATAATTAATGAACTGATAGTTAATTGCTTAATGTCCCCTTAACTAATTATAAAAAAAGAAGACAACCTATAACACGTAGTATCAGAGAAACAGACATATTCATGAAAATTAACTTTGACCAATGAACCATGAAAATGAGGTCAAGGTTAGATGAACCATGACACACAGACATACATGTATTCACCTTTCAATCGTTCTATATACAACGAATTCAGTTGACCATTTACTTATGGTATCTGAGAAATGGCATGTGTGAACCATAGACTATTGCTTAGGACCTCTGAGAAATGGCATGTGTGAACCATAGACTATAGCTTAGGACCTCTGAGAAATGGCATGTGTGAACCATAGACTATTGCTTAGGACCTCTGAGAAATGGCATGTGTGAACCATAGACTATCGCTTAGGACCTCTGAGAAATGGCATGTGTGAACCATAGACTATTGCTTAGGACCTCTGAGAAATGGCATGTGTGAACCATAGACTATTGCTTAGGACCTCTGAGAAATGGCATGTGTGAACCATAGACTATTGCTTAGGACCTCTGAGAAATGGCATGTGTGAACCATAGACTATTGCTTAGGACCTCTGAGAAATGGCATGTGTGAACCATAGACTATTGCTTAGGACCTCTGAGAAATGGCATGTGTGAACCATAGACTATTGCTTAGGACCTCTGAGAAATGGCATGTGTGAACCATAGACTATCGCTTAGGACCTCAGAGAAATGGCATGTGTGAACCATAGACTATTGCTTAGGACCTCAGAGAAATGGCATGTGTGAACCATAGACTATAGCTTAGGACCTCTGAGAAATGGCATGTGTGAACCATAGACTATTGCTTAGGACCTCTGAGAAATGGCATGTGTGAACCATAGACTATTGCTTAGGACCTCTGAGAAATGGCATGTGTGAACCATAGACTATTGCTTAGGCCCTCTGAGAAATGGCATGTGTGAACCATAGACTATTGCTTAGGACCTCCAAGAAATGGAATGTGTGAACCATAGACTATTGCTTAGGACCTCTGAGAAATGGCATGTGTGAACCATAGACTATTGCTTAGGACCTCTGAGAAATGGCATGTGTGAACCATAGACTATTGCTTAGGACCTCTGAGAAATGGCATGTGTGAACCATAGACTATTGCTTAGGACCTCTGAGAAATGGCATGTGTGAACCATAGACTATTGCTTAGGACCTCTGAGAAATGGCATGTGTGAACCATAGACTATTGCTTAGGACCTCTGAGAAATGGCATGTGTGAACCATAGACTATCGCTTAGGACCTCAGAGAAATGGCATGTGTGAACCATAGACTATTGCTTAGGACCTCTGAGAAATGGCATGTGTGAACCATAGACTAGTGCTTAGGACCTCTGAGAAATGGCATGTGTGAACCATAGACTATTGCTTAGGACCTCAGAGAAATGGCATGTGTGAACCATAGACTATTGCTTAGGACCTCTGAGAAATGGCATGTGTGAACCATAGACTATCGCTTAGGACCTCAGAGAAATGGCATGTGTGAACCATAGACTATTGCTTAGGACCTCTGAGAAATGGCATGTGTGAACCATAGACTATTTCTTAGGACCTCTGAGAAATGGCATGTGTGAACCATAGACTATTGCTTAGGACCTCTGAGAAATGGCATGTGTGAACCATAGACTATTTCTTAGGACCTCTGAGAAATGGCATGTGTGAACCATAGACTATTGCTTAGGACCTCTGAGAAATGGCATGTGTGAAACATAGACTATTGCTTAGGACCTCCAAGAAATGGCATGTGTGAACCATAGACTATTGCTTAGGACCTCTGAGAAATGGCATGTGTGAACCATAGACTATTGCTTAGGACCTCTGAGAAATGGCATGTGTGAACCATAGACTATTGCTTAGGACCTCTGAGAAATGGCATGTGTGAACCATAGACTATTGCTTAGGACCTCCAAGAAATGGCATGTGTGAACCATAGACTATTGCTTAGGACCTCTGAGAAATGGCATGTGTGAACCATAGACTATTGCTTAGGACCTCTGAGAAATGGCATGTGTGAACCATAGACTATTGCTTAGGACCTCTGAGAAATGGCATGTGTGAACCATAGACTATTGCTTAGGACCTCCAAGAAATGGCATGTGTGAACCATAGACTATTGCTTAGGACCTCTGAGAAATGGCATGTGTGAACCATAGACTATTGCTTAGGACCTCTGAGAAATGGCATGTGTGAACCATAGACTATTGCTTAGGACCTCTGAGAAATGGCATGTGTGAACCATAGACTATTGCTTAGGACCTCTGAGAAATGGCATGTGTGAACCATAGACTATTGCTTAGGACCTCTGAGAAATGGCATGTGTGAACCATAGACTATTGCTTAGGACCTCTGAGAAATGGCATGTGTGAACCATAGACTATTGCTTAGGACCTCTGAGAAATGGCATGTGTGAACCATAGACTATTGCTTAGGACCTCTGAGAAATGGCATGTGTGAACCATAGACTATTGCTTAGGACCTCTGAGAAATGGCATGTGTGAACCATAGACTATAGCTTAGGACCTCTGAGAAATGGCATGTGTGAACCATAGACTATCGCTTAGGACCTCTGAGAAATGGCATGTGTGAACCATAGACTATTGCTTAGGACCTCTGAGAAATGGCATGTGTGAACCATAGACTATTGCTTAGGACCTCTGAGAAATGGCATGTGTGAACCATAGACTATTGCTTAGGACCTCTGAGAAATGGCATGTGTGAACCATAGACTATTGCTTAGGACCTGTAATGTATCTTCAAAAATAATGTATGATGCTCTACAAGGGCATGTGGAGTATTGAGAGCTGATGTTTCTACCAAACTTACAAAGTTCCTGTGATGCAGTGATTGTCTCTTATAAGTGATATCTACAAATAAAATAACACAGGCATGTGGACTATAGAGAGCTGATAAACTTACAAAGTTCCTGTGAAGCAGTGACAGCAGCTAAGAATGATGGTTTCCTCACAGGTTTCTGTCCATGTTTATCTTCATCCTCCATTTCTGTGTCTTGTCTCCCGCCATCCATGTCTTCATGCTGGACATGAACTGGGGTTTTATTGACTGGTCCCCTGTTATTGTCCATAGCTTCACCCCCTTGATACATTGACATCGGTACAATTTCAACAATAGGTGATGACTGGTTATTTGATGACCCTTGAGAAACATAAATTCTGATTGGTGCCTGTTCTTGAAATTGTTGTTGGTTCTGATTGTGACTGACAGAGGGCGCCTCAGGAGATGAATACCTTTCTGTTGAAGACATTCTCCTTAACTTAGGTGCACTTTGTTGTCCATCTTCAGATTTTTCAAAGTTTTGTAATCTTGAAGACACACTATTGAATTTGCCTAATGATGTAATTTTCTGTATCTCTGTTTTGTATCTGTTGACATTAGGCGTAGATCCATTGTTCTCCATTTGTCCTGATTCAAACTGTTTCTTACGTTGTGACACTCGCGGGCGTTCTTTGGACTTTATTTCTATAGAGGTAGAATGGGGGGATCTAGTCAATGCAAATGCTGTTCCATAAGAATTACGATTTTGATTTGAATTTTCATCATTCTCACTTTCAGTCCCACTATCATTTATTTTCACGATAAACGTTCTTGTGTTACTATTTTTACTTGGATGTTCATAGATTCGTGTTGTGCTATAATTAGTTCTTAAATTTCTATCTGTCTGGTAATTTTCTGTCCTAGAATCTAAATTGTCTAAACTTGATGACATTTGTGCTGACCTCTGACCCTGTGGTACAACAGGAACATAATGACGTGTAGTTGTATGGATTTCACTTCTCTGTCTCTCGGGTGATGTAAATGACCTCGGTGGGGGTAAAGGGGGATTGTTTCTCATGGAGTCTGGGTAACTATGTCGTGATGGTGATGATGACAATGTATATCCTGAGGAACTACTTGAACTAACTAAAGATTCCTGTGACTGTTCCTCTCTAGAATGCTTCTTTTCAAGGGGAATAACTCTAGCAGTCCTTACAGTTTTAGCAATGTTTTCTTGTGAATCATTAGGCTGCAGTACATTGTCCCGAGCCCTTCTGAAGGTGACCTCTGAACGATTTTCCTTCTTTGGTGTTGGATAGAATAATCCAAAGGAGAATGTTTTATTAGGTGGAGGTTCAGAGTAATCTTTAACCCGTGTTTCAAATTCTTTTCGTGTATCACCAAAAGATCTTGGTTCCCCTCTACCTTTATATCCACTGGGTTCCCGATATACACTAGTGGTATAGGACACTGTAGATTTAATGTTACGTTCTGGACTGTAGTCCTCCATATCTCCTTGTCCTTCACTACCAGCGGCAGAATGTTCCTGATATCCACCACTAGAGGGAGCTATATTCTCCATGGAAGATAAAGTATATCCTTGAGATGGGTTTAGCCTTGAGGCTGGGTTTGTATTGCCTCGACCATGATACAACGAATCTTGGGATAAAGTATGTGTGTTTTTGTAGGCCTGAAAAAGATAATAAAAGCAGACTGTCAAACAAAATCACAATAATACATATTTATAAATGTATAACAATGCTATATATCTTTTTGATCAACATATCTATTATTCCTCCTGCTAATTGTACATTTTATATACAGTTTAATACATCCATGAGAGCCATATATTACAGGTCCATATAGAATCATAACAATTAACCAACAAAACAGATAAATCTGTGTGACTATATACATGTACATTTCTTCATTGCTACTTTACCTCCAAACATTGATTTATGTTTGCAGTAAATAAATCTTAATTCTTATTGATAACTTGTCAACAACATCTAAATCCTGATGAAGAGGTCACACCTAAATATATCAACAACATATAAATATAGCAACACAGTAAGTCAAATCCTTAACCACATAAGGATATAGCAGTGAAAATGTACTACATGACCTTGTATAAGGTCAAACAATCCTAGTACAGTCAAGGACCAGAGAGCATCTTCTTATATATATGTTTAATACAGCTAATATTAACTTTTAATCTCACACATATTCAAAAGTTAAAAACAGGTATGCCATTATACTCAAATTTTGAAAAAAACTTCAATTATTAATCTAGTTTTTATAAAACACCCCTAAATCACTAAATATTTTTTTAGGGTTAAATATCAGGAATATGTACGTGACCACCAAACAACCAACAGAAAACTAAACCTACCTTTTAAGAAGAAATAATACACACTACAATAAGATTCCTTACAAAGAACAGAAGTAAGATTCCACACAATGAAGATACAATAACAAGGTTACTAAGAATTAAGTATCTTCTCAGGATAAATTGCACATTTTGTTTCCACAATACTATATTTTTGTATGTACACCTCCATAATAATATACCTTACTGTCACAAACCTCAAGAAATCATGTTAAACTTTCCCCAAGGAACAAGGACGCCCACATACAGTGCAGGGATTCATCAATAATGTTTAACAAGCTCTCATTAGAACCTAACAATAAGAAGAAATGATGGTGACAGACTAACAGTCAACATTTACCTGTCTGCACACCTGAGATTTACCTGTAATGTCAATTGTTTACATAGCAAACAACATAAAGATTTTAAATAGCCAAGTTTATCTAAAGATTTTCTCAATGAAATACCTAAGCAAAAAACCTCTGATAAAGATATTTTTTTCTTGATATATCTAAACCATTCAAAATTTTGTTATTTAATCAAAATACAATTGCTTTGATGACTTTAGGTATTTGTTTAGAAATCAGCCTAACCTGGGAACAGTATATCTAACCTCAATATATATGTTCCTGGCTTAACCTAATTAAAGTTATATAAAGTTTGAACAAATTAACAATATTCCTGGGGGCATGGGACGGTTTAGTCAACACAAACATGAAGAAAAATAAATGAAAAAAAAACTCTCTCCTTTGCCATTTCATTTGACGTCACAAATCAAATAATGCATATAACTGCTTCTCGAGAAGTTAAAGTCAGTACAAATATAATCCTGTGACTTATTATAACTTTATCAGCTGCCAAGAAATTACATTTAAATAAATCTTGTGGGAATTAAAAGTTTGTGGTTTATCATAGACTAAAAGTAAGCTGAAATACGATTACTTCCTTTATTACGATTGTCATGGATCTCTGCTTGAATAAAAGAAAATAAATTATTCACCTTATATATTTAATTAAATTTGAAACTTGTCATCAGCTTAAGAGAAACACAATATATTTGATTACATAATAAGGTTGATATGTCAGACATGTTAAACAAATAGCACTACTGATAATAAAACAGTAATGTCTCCAAATATACACAACTTGATGACTCATATTCTCTCTTTAAAAGCTTAATGAAATTGTGTATATATAATACTGTTGACACAGAGATATGTATTGCCTGCTATAAATTTATAAATGTTGAAATAGAAACACATTCACATTTAACTATGCAAAATACTAAAAGTCAATGTACTAGGTCTAAATGTAAAGAGCCAAAAAATCTCCAGAAATAAGATATGTAAATGCTTATAAAACTGCATGAAAAATATGTTATTGACATTATTGTGCAAAAGATTAATAGACCATGACTGAGGGGGTAGAGCCAAATAATCAGAAATCACCATTGACATGTTTTTATCATTGCGAAAAATGTGAAAGGGTTATAATCGCAATATGATAAAGTTGCATTTTGGTGAAATTTGTTATATGAACATAACAGAATTTTTCTCAATATTGCAAAAATAAAAATCGCATTTCAGTCTAAAATGACAAAATTTCAATAATAAATGCACGCACTAATTGATGAATTTACAGTAATTGTTGCTTGACAAATGTATTACAATATTGACACTTCACAATATATAAATGAATAGGATCCCCACTGGAAGTTTACAAGACCTAAATTTTGTGAGAAAGACACAATTAAAATGCACAATAAGACACAATATAACAGAGTTTTGAATCTGAATCATTTTACCAAGTTTTACTTGCTGTCAAAATATTTCCATCAAAGTTTTTATCCTTATTTTGTGAAGTGTCAATATTGTGAAACGTTTGTCAAGCAACAATTATATCGTTTTTTAAAGGTATCAATTTCCCTCATTTTTACAGGCAGACAAAAAGGATATCTGCTTACTTAAACCTTTAACATCGCTCAATTAGTCAACCGTCTTAATGTTTTATTTCTTCTGAAGGACATGAAAGGGTTTCAAGTTTTAATGTGTGGAAGATGTGATGTCATTTTATATTTTATGTTTGGTCAATTACTTAAATAACTCTGTGGTCATACTTATACAATATTCAAGGACCAATAGGTTTTGTAGAAAACTTTTAAATCACTTTTTTAATGTTTTTACACATTAGATTTCTTTATATTTTTTAGCAAGGTCACTTTGACATTGTAATGTGACTGAATTGATAATTAAGTATTGCTATGGTATACTGATTACTCTTCTTTTAAAAGTACCAGTTTCTCTTGTTCAAATGTTTCTAACTGTAGTTTCTTCATAAAGTGTCCTAGATTAAATAAACAAAAAATTCAAAGCAAAGCATCTTCTAGCAACACCACACTCTCAAACTAGGTAACCTTGATTCTTTACCTAAAATTATAATAAAGATCTTCTACCAGGGACTGGACACAACATTGTGAGAGAAAAATTGTGTACAAGACTTTTCTATAAAAGCATGTGAAGCAAACATTTGACCAACTTGCTCTCTATGCTTGTTTGGATGTTTGCAAACAACTGGTAGGCAGTCTGTTTAAGTCTATTTACTACATTGTATATACTGGAATTTGATTGGACAACAAACATATACTTCATTTCAAGCTTAGTTCCACATTGTATGTAAATTTTAATTGTCCAATCAAATCCCAGTATACACACTGAAACTCTGTCTACCTATTGTTTACAAACAACCAAACAAACAAAGCAATCAAGTCGATCAAAGTTTTGTTTTGCATTCTTTTATGGAAAAGCTGTGATGTCTATAATGTGTTTAAAGAACACAAAAACTGTTAACCAAAAATTGGTCAAACAATTGGTGGAAAACTGACATTTACACACAAAGTCTTCTTAGAGAGCAATAACGCTTTGAACTGATCCCCTGTCCATAATAACTTTACCACAAGTAGAAAACCCTCGTTATTCAGCAGCCCTGAAGTGTAGATTACTAACAATTCTAACTCAAGACTTACCATTTGTAGAATATCCTGGTCTTGTGGCAAAACTTCCAGTTTAAGTCTTGATTCCCCTGATTGTATAAGGGAGATAACTTGTTGATATGTTTTCCCTGTTACAGGAAAGTTGTTGACAGATAAGATCCTATCCCCTGTGCATAAACCAGCTAAATAGGCAGGACTATCTTCTTTTACATTCTTAACAAAAATTGTGTCCATAGGTTCTGATCCGCCATGTTTACTTCTCCTTCCAGATCCTAAAACAAATATAAAAGAATAAAACTTCTGGATTTAAGGTATTATTAAACAAAAAATCATATAAAAGACAAGAGTTGCATTTTGTTTAAACTAAATCCATTTTGCATAGTACCTATGCTGGAACTAGAATGTGTTGTCTAGAAAATCTAAGCCTCTACCGTTCTTAACTGTGAACAACTAAAATATCGTCCCTCCTATAAGGAGAAAATTAAATGTTGACAAATCTTTGTGGCACCACTTACAAGTATGTAATCTAAGTGACAATTAATTACTCTCAGGATGTATATATATGTTTATACTTATTGCATGATAGGAAACTGTTATATATGTTTGAAAGATGAGACTGTCGCCTGACAATTCAATGATAAGTAGATTGACTGCTACAGATATTACAATACCTTTAGTATTAAATAAAATATTTAATTCAACAAACTAAAATAATAATATCAACAGCCACCCACGTTCACTATTCTGTCTGTTAAAATACAGACTGTAATACAATATGGTTTGTGAATGGACATTTACATCAAGGATTTCCCTTACATATAAAGACAGTTGTAAAATAATATGGTTTGTGTCTGAAAGTCAAGCTATACAAGACTTTCCCTTAATAATAAAGAAGGTTGTAATAATATGGTTTGTGGTTGAAGGTGGTACAAATAAACTGTAATGATATTCTTCCTAACTCTTCAATGCAGAATCATTGTGGTCCAATCATTGTGGTCCAATTATTAAGGTAGTTCTTTTACATACTTAACCAATCCTATATCTAAATATATATGAAACTTTAAAAGAGCTTCTTGTTCCATTGATATAAAAGATATCACTTTTCTTTCTTTGGTAACCTCATGATCAAGTCTTATTTGGAACAGCAAGTCCTAACAGTTCTTGAATGATGCAAGATACAACAATAATACTTATTTTGATAGAAGATTTTGACTTTTGATATCCTTTTTTTAGCTGTACATTATATACCTGATATACCTAATCATACTGTCATATGACTTACCTTGAATGAAGTTCTCAGTTCTTATATAGTCTTCTTCCTATCAATACAACAAAGACACAATCTAAACTCACATTGAATTATGGTATACATATAAATCACACAATATTAATAATTCAGATTCTACATTATGAAGAGTTATTATAAGAAAGACATGAACTATACTGCATCAGTTCTATAGTGGTTGAAGTCACCACAAACTGAAATTAATTTATGCCAAATCATCACCACAAAAATGTTTATTTTTCATTTTTTATTGACGCAGTACTTATGTGATTCTGTAAATACTAATGATTTTTGTCACAGACCTGTAAAGTAAACTCTATACATCTATGTAATATGTCCTATTCCAGTATAACATCATACAAACATTCTGTTCTATTATGTCTATATTCCAGTATAACATCATACAAACATTCTGTTCTATGATGTGTCCTATTCCAGTATAGCATCATACAAACATTCTGTTCTCTGATGTCTATATTCCAGTATAACATCATACAAACATTCTGTTCTATGATGTGTCCTATTCCAGTATAACATCATACAAACATTCTGTTCTATGATGTCTATATTCCAGTATAACACCATACAAACATTCTGTTCTATGATATGTCCTATTCCAGTATAACATCATACGAACATTCTGTTCTATTATGTCTATATTCCAGTATAACATCATACAAACATTCTGTTCTATGATGTCTATATTCCAGTATAACATCATACAAACATTCTGTTCTATGATGTCTATATTCCAGTATAACATCATACAAACATTCTGTTCTATGATGTGTCCTATTCCAGTATAGCATCATACAAACATTCTGTTCTATGATGTGTCCTATTCCAGTATAACATCATACAAACATTCTGTTCTATGATGTCTATATTCCAGTATAACATCATACAAACATTCTGTTCTATGATGTCTATATTCCAGTATAACATCATACAAACATTCTGTTCTGTGATGTCTATATTCCAGTATAACATCATACAAACATTCTGTTCTATGATGTCTATATTCCATTATAACATCATACAAACATTCTGTTCTGTGATGTCTATATTCCAGTATAACATCATACAAACATTCTGTTCTATGATGTCTATATTCCAGTATAACATCATACAAACATTCTGTTCTATGATGTCTATATTCCAGTATAACATCATACAAACATTCTGTTCTATGATGTGTCCTATTCCAGTATAACATCATACAAACATTCTGTTCTATGATGTCTATATTCCAGTATAACATCATACAAACATTCTGTTCTATAATATGTCCTATTCCAGTATAACATCATACAAACATTCTGTTCTATGATGTCTATATTCCAGTATAACATCATACAAACATTCTGTTCTATAATATGTCCTATTCCAGTATAACATCATACAAACATTCTGTTCTATGATGTCTATATTCCAGTATAACATCATACAAACATTCTGTTCTATGATGTCTATATTCCAGTATAACATCATACAAACATTCTGTTCTATGATGTCTATATTCCAGTATAACATCATACAAACATTCTGTTCTATGATGTCTATATTCCAGTATAACACCATACAAACATTCTGTTCTATGATGTCTATATTCCAGTATAACATCATACAAACATTCTGTTCTATGATGTCTATATTCCAGTATAACATCATACAAACATTCTGTTCTGTGATGTCTACATTCCAGTATAACACCATACAAACATTCTGTTCTGTGATGTCTATATTCCAGTATAACATCATACAAACATTCTGTTCTATGATGTCTATATTCCAGTATAACATCATACAAACATTCTGTTCTATGATGTCTATATTCCAGTATAACATCATACAAACATTCTGTTCTATGATGTCTATATTCCAGTATAACATCATACAAACATTCTGTTCTATGATGTCTATATTCCAGTATAACATCATACAAACATTCTGTTCTATGATGTCTATATTCCAGTATAACATCATACAAACATTCTGTTCTATGATGTCTATATTCCAGTATAACACCATACAAACATTCTGTTCTATGATGTCTATATTCCAGTATAACATCATACAAACATTCTGTTCTATGATGTCTATATTCCAGTATAACATCATACAAACATTCTGTACATTCCAGTATAACACCATACAAACATTCTGTTCTGTGTTGTCTATATTCCAGTATAACATCATACAAACATTCTGTTCTATGATGTCTATATTCCAGTATAACATCATACAAACATTCTGTTCTATGATGTCTATATTCCAGTATAACATCATACAAATATTCTGTTCTATGATGTCTATATTCCAGTATAACATCATACAAACATTCTGTTCTATGATGTCTATATTCCAGTATAACACCATACAAACATTCTGTTCTATGATGTCTATATTCCAGTATAACATCATACAAACATTCTGTTCTATGATGTCTACATTCCAGTATAACACCATACAAACATTCTGTTCTGTGATGTCTATATTCCAGTATAACATCATACAAACATTCTGTTCTGTGATGTCTATATTCCAGTATAACATCATACAAACATTCTGTTCTATGATGTCTATATTCCATTATAACACCATACAAACATTCTGTTCTGTGATGTCTATATTCCAGTATAACACCATACAAACATTCTGTTCTATGATGTCTATATTCCATTATAACACCATACAAACATTCTGTTCTGTGATGTGTCCTATTCCAGTATAACATCATACAAACATTCTGTTCTGTGATGTCTATATTCCAGTATAACATCATACAAACATTCTGTTCTATGATGTCTATATGTCCTATTCCAGTATAACATCATACGAACATTCTGTTCTATGATGTCTATATGTCCTATTCCAGTATAACATCATACAAACATTCTGTTCTATGATGTCTATATTCCAGTATAACATCATACAAACATTCTGTTCTGTGATGTGTCCTATTCCAGTATAACATCATACAAACATTCTGTTCTATGATGTCTATATTCCAGTATAACATCATACAAACATTCTGTTCTATGATGTCTATATTCCAGTATAACATCATACAAACATTCTGTTCTGTGATGTCTATATTCCAGTATAACATCATACAAACATTCTGTTCTATGATGTCTATATTCCATTATAACACCATACAAACATTCTGTTCTGTGATGTGTCCTATTCCAGTATAACATCATACAAACATTCTGTTCTGTGATGTCTATATTCCAGTATAACATCATACAAACATTCTGTTCTATGATGTCTATATGTCCTATTCCAGTATTACATCATACGAACATTCTGTTCTATGATGTCTATATGTCCTATTCCAGTATAACATCATACAAACATTCTGTTCTATGATGTCTACATTCCAGTATAACACCATACAAACATTCTGTTCTGTGTTGTCTATATTCCAGTATAACATCATACAAACATTCTGTTCTATGATGTCTATATTCCAGTATAACATCATACAAACATTCTGTTCTATGATGTCTATATTCCAGTATAACATCATACAAATATTCTGTTCTATGATGTCTATATTCCAGTATAACATCATACAAACATTCTGTTCTATGATGTCTATATTCCAGTATAACACCATACAAACATTCTGTTCTATGATGTCTATATTCCAGTATAACATCATACAAACATTCTGTTCTATGATGTCTATATTCCAGTATAACATCATACAAACATTCTGTTCTATGATGTCTACATTCCAGTATAACACCATACAAACATTCTGTTCTGTGATGTCTATATTCCAGTATAACATCATACAAACATTCTGTTCTGTGATGTCTATATTCCAGTATAACATCATACAAACATTCTGTTCTATGATGTCTATATTCCATTATAACACCATACAAACATTCTGTTCTGTGATGTCTATATTCCAGTATAACACCATACAAACATTCTGTTCTATGATGTCTATATTCCATTATAACACCATACAAACATTCTGTTCTGTGATGTGTCCTATTCCAGTATAACATCATACAAACATTCTGTTCTGTGATGTCTATATTCCAGTATAACATCATACAAACATTCTGTTCTATGATGTCTATATGTCCTATTCCAGTATAACATCATACGAACATTCTGTTCTATGATGTCTATATGTCCTATTCCAGTATAACATCATACAAACATTCTGTTCTATGATGTCTATATTCCAGTATAACATCATACAAACATTCTGTTCTGTGATGTGTCCTATTCCAGTATAACATCATACAAACATTCTGTTCTATGATGTCTATATTCCAGTATAACATCATACAAACATTCTGTTCTATGATGTCTATATTCCAGTATAACATCATACAAACATTCTGTTCTGTGATGTCTATATTCCAGTATAACATCATACAAACATTCTGTTCTATGATGTCTATATTCCATTATAACACCATACAAACATTCTGTTCTGTGATGTGTCCTATTCCAGTATAACATCATACAAACATTCTGTTCTGTGATGTCTATATTCCAGTATAACATCATACAAACATTCTGTTCTATGATGTCTATATGTCCTATTCCAGTATTACATCATACGAACATTCTGTTCTATGATGTCTATATGTCCTATTCCAGTATAACATCATACAAACATTCTGTTCTATGATGTCTATATTCCAGTATAACATCATACAAACATTCTGTTCTATGATGTCTATATTCCAGTATAACATCATACAAACATTCTGTTCTATGATGTCTATATTCCAGTATAACATCATACAAACATTCTGTTCTATGATGTCTATATTCCAGTATAACACCATACAAACATTCTGTTCTATGATGTCTATATTCCAGTATAACATCATACAAACATTCTGTTCTATGATGTCTATATTCCAGTATAACATCATACAAACAGTCTGTTCTATGATGTCTACATTCCAGTATAACACCATACAAACATTCTGTTCTGTGATGTCTATATTCCAGTATAACATCATACAAACATTCTGTTCTGTGATGTCTATATTCCAGTATAACATCATACAAACATTCTGTTCTATGATGTCTATATTCCATTATAACACCATACAAACATTCTGTTCTGTGATGTCTATATTCCAGTATAACACCATACAAACATTCTGTTCTATGATGTCTATATTCCATTATAACACCATACAAACATTCTGTTCTGTGATGTGTCCTATTCCAGTATAACATCATACAAACATTCTGTTCTGTGATGTCTATATTCCAGTATAACATCATACAAACATTCTGTTCTATGATGTCTATATGTCCTATTCCAGTATAACATCATACGAACATTCTGTTCTATGATGTCTATATGTCCTATTCCAGTATAACATCATACAAACATTCTGTTCTATGATGTCTATATTCCAGTATAACATCATACAAACATTCTGTTCTGTGATGTGTCCTATTCCAGTATAACATCATACAAACATTCTGTTCTATGATGTCTATATTCCAGTATAACATCATACAAACATTCTGTTCTATGATGTCTATATTCCATTATAACACCATACAAACATTCTGTTCTGTGATGTGTCCTATTCCAGTATAACATCATACAAACATTCTGTTCTGTGATGTCTATATTCCAGTATAACATCATACAAACATTCTGTTCTATGATGTCTATATGTCCTATTCCAGTATAACATCATACGAACATTCTGTTCTATGATGTCTATATGTCCTATTCCAGTATAACATCATACAAACATTCTGTTCTATGATGTCTATATTCCAGTATAACATCATACAAACATTCTGTTCTATGATGTCTATATTCCAGTATAACATCATACAAACATTCTGTTCTATGATGTCTATATTCCAGTATAACATCATACAAATATTCTGTTCTATGATGTCTATATTCCAGTATAACACCATACAAACATTCTGTTCTATGATGTCTATATTCCAGTATAACATCATACAAACATTCTGTTCTATGATGTCTATATTCCAGTATAACATCATACAAACATTCTGTTCTATGATGTCTACATTCCAGTATAACACCATACAAACATTCTGTTCTGTGATGTCTATATTCCAGTATAACATCATACAAACATTCTGTTCTGTGATGTCTATATTCCAGTATAACATCATACAAACATTCTGTTCTATGATGTCTATATTCCATTATAACACCATACAAACATTCTGTTCTGTGATGTCTATATTCCAGTATAACACCATACAAACATTCTGTTCTATGATGTCTATATTCCATTATAACACCATACAAACATTCTGTTCTGTGATGTGTCCTATTCCAGTATAACATCATACAAACATTCTGTTCTGTGATGTCTATATTCCAGTATAACATCATACAAACATTCTGTTCTATGATGTCTATATGTCCTATTCCAGTATAACATCATAAGAACATTCTGTTCTATGATGTCTATATGTCCTATTCCAGTATAACATCATACAAACATTCTGTTCTATGATGTCTATATTCCAGTATAACATCATACAAACATTCTGTTCTGTGATGTGTCCTATTCCAGTATAACATCATACAAACATTCTGTTCTATGATGTCTATATTCCAGTATAACATCATACAAACATTCTGTTCTATGATGTCTATATTCCATTATAACACCATACAAACATTCTGTTCTGTGATGTGTCCTATTCCAGTATAACATCATACAAACATTCTGTTCTGTGATGTCTATATTCCAGTATAACATCATACAAACATTCTGTTCTATGATGTCTATATGTCCTATTCCAGTATAACATCATACGAACATTCTGTTCTATGATGTCTATATGTCCTATTCCAGTATAACATCATACAAACATTCTGTTCTATGATGTCTATATTCCAGTATAACATCATACAAACATTCTGTTCTGTGATGTGTCCTATTCCAGTATAACATCATACAAACATTCTGTTCTATGATGTCTATATTCCAGTATAACATCATACAAACATTCTGTTCTATGATGTCTATATTCCATTATAACACCATACAAACATTCTGTTCTGTGATGTGTCCTATTCCAGTATTACATCATACAAACATTCTGTTCTGTGATGTCTATATTCCAGTATAACATCATACAAACATTCTGTTCTATGATGTCTATATGTCCTATTCCAGTATAACATCATACGAACATTCTGTTCTATGATGTCTATATGTCCTATTCCAGTATAACATCATACAAACATTCTGTTCTATGATGTCTATATTCCAGTATAACATCATACAAACATTCTGTTCTATGATGTCTATATGTCCTATTCCAGTATAACATCATACAAACATTCTGTTCTATGATGTCTATATTCCAGTATAACATCATACAAACATTCTGTTCTATGATGTCTATATTCCAGTATAACATCATACAAACATTCTGTTCTATGATGTCTATATGTCCTATTCCAGTATAACATCGTACAAACATTCTGTTCTATGATGTCTATATTCCAGTATAACATCATACGAACATTCTGTTCTATGATGTCTATATGTCTATATTCCAGTATAAAACCATACAAACATTCTGTTCTATGATGTCTATATTCCAGTATAACATCATACGAACATTCTGTTCTATGATGTCTATATTCCAGTATAACATCATACAAACATTCTGTTCTATGATGTCTATATTCCAGTATAACATCATACAAACATTCTGTTCTATGATGTCTATATTCCAGTATAACATCATACAAACATTCTGTTCTATGATGTCTATATTCCAGTATAACATCATACAAACATTCTGTTCTATGATGTCTATATTCCAGTATAACATCATACAAACATTCTGTTCTATGATGTGTCCTATTCCAGTATAACATCATACAAACATTCTGTTCTATGATGTGTCCTATTCCAGTATAACATCATACAAACATTCTGTTCTATGATGTCTATATTCCAGTATAACATCATACAAACATTCTGTTCTATGATGTCTATATGTCCTATTCCAGTATAACATCGTACAAACATTCTGTTCTATGATGTCTATATTCCAGTATAACATCATACGAACATTCTGTTCTATGATGTCTATATGTCTATATTCCAGTATAAAACCATACAAACATTCTGTTCTATGATGTCTATATTCCAGTATAACATCATACGAACATTCTGTTCTATTATGTCTATATTCCAGTATAACATCATACAAACATTCTGTTCTATGATGTCTATATTCCAGTATAACATCATACAAACATTCTGTTCTATGATGTCTATATTCCAGTATAACATCATACAAACATTCTGTTCTATGATGTCTATATTCCAGTATAACATCATACAAACATTCTGTTCTATGATGTCTATATTCCAGTATAACATCATACAAACATTCTGTTCTCTGATGTCTATATTCCAGTATAACATCATACAAACATTCTGTTCTATGATGTCTATATTCCAGTATAACATCATACAAACATTCTGTTCTATGATGTCTATATTCCAGTATAACATCATACGAACATTCTGTTCTATGATGTCTATATGTCCTATTCCAGTATAACATCATACAAACATTCTGTTCTATGATGTCTATATTCCAGTATAACATCATACAAACATTCTGTTCTATGATGTCTATATGTCCTATTCCAGTATAACATCATACAAACATTCTGTTCTATGATGTCTATATTCCAGTATAACATCATACAAACATTCTGTTCTATGATGTCTATATTCCAGTATAACATCATACAAACATTCTGTTCTATGATGTCTATATTCCAGTATAACATCATACAAACATTCTGTTCTATGATGTCTATATTCCAGTATAACATCATACGAACATTCTGTTCTATGATGTCCTATTCCAGTATAACATCATACAAACATTCTGTTCTATGATGTCTATATTCCAGTATAACATCATACAAACATTCTGTTCTATGATGTCTATATGTCCTATTCCAGTATAACATCATACAAACATTCTGTTCTATGATGTCTATATTCCAGTATAACATCATACGAACATTCTGTTCTATGATGTCCTATTCCAGTATAACATCATACAAACATTCTGTTCTATGATGTCTATATTCCAGTATAACATCATACGAACATTCTGTTCTATGATGTCTATATGTCTATATTCCAGTATAACACCATACAAACATTCTGTTCTATGATGTCTATATTCCAGTATAACATCATACGAACATTCTGTTCTATTATGTCTATATTCCAGTATAACATCATACAAACATTCTGTTCTATGATGTCTATATTCCAGTATAACATCATACAAACATTCTGTTCTATGATGTCTATATTCCAGTATAACATCATAAAAACATTCTGTTCTATGATGTCTATATTCCAGTATAACATCATACAAACATTCTGTTCTATGATGTCTATATTCCAGTATAACATCATACAAACATTCTGTTCTCTGATGTCTATATTCCAGTATAACATCATACAAACATTCTGTTCTATGATGTCTATATTCCAGTATAACATCATACAAACATTCTGTTCTATGATGTCTATATTCCAGTATAACACCATACAAACATTCTGTTCTATGATGTGTCCTATTCCAGTATAACATCATACACACATTCTGTTCTATGATGTCTATATTCCAGTATAACATCATACAAACATTCTGTTCTATGATGTCTATATTCCAGTATAACATCATACAAACATTCTGTTCTATGATGTCTATATTCCAGTATAACATCATAAAAACATTCTGTTCTATGATGTGTCCTATTCCAGTATAACATCATACACACATTCTGTTCTATGATGTGTCCTATTCCAGTATAACATCATACAAACATTATGTTCTATGATGTCTATATTCCAGTATAACATCATACAAACATTCTGTTCTCTGATGTCTATATTCCAGTATAACATCATACAAACATTCTGTTCTATGATGTCTATATTCCAGTATAACATCATACAAACATTCTGTTCTATGATGTCTATATTCCAGTATAACATCATACGAACATTCTGTTCTATGATGTCTATATGTCCTATTCCAGTATAACATCATACAAACATTCTGTTCTATGATGTCTATATTCCAGTATAACATCATACAAACATTCTGTTCTATGATGTCTATATGTCCTATTCCAGTATAACATCATACAAACATTCTGTTCTATGATGTCTATATTCCAGTATAACATCATACAAACATTCTGTTCTATGATGTCTATATTCCAGTATAACATCATACAAACATTCTGTTCTATGATGTCTATATTCCAGTATAACATCATACAAACATTCTGTTCTATGATGTCTATATTCCAGTATAACATCATACGAACATTCTGTTCTATGATGTCCTATTCCAGTATAACATCATACAAACATTCTGTTCTATGATGTCTATATTCCAGTATAACATCATACAAACATTCTGTTCTATGATGTCTATATGTCCTATTCCAGTATAACATCATACAAACATTCTGTTCTATGATGTCTATATTCCAGTATAACATCATACGAACATTCTGTTCTATGATGTCCTATTCCAGTATAACATCATACAAACATTCTGTTCTATGATGTCTATATTCCAGTATAACATCATACGAACATTCTGTTCTATGATGTCTATATGTCTATATTCCAGTATAACACCATACAAACATTCTGTTCTATGATGTCTATATTCCAGTATAACATCATACGAACATTCTGTTCTATTATGTCTATATTCCAGTATAACATCATACAAACATTCTGTTCTATGATGTCTATATTCCAGTATAACATCATACAAACATTCTGTTCTATGATGTCTATATTCCAGTATAACATCATAAAAACATTCTGTTCTATGATGTCTATATTCCAGTATAACATCATACAAACATTCTGTTCTATGATGTCTATATTCCAGTATAACATCATACAAACATTCTGTTCTCTGATGTCTATATTCCAGTATAACATCATACAAACATTCTGTTCTATGATGTCTATATTCCAGTATAACATCATACAAACATTCTGTTCTATGATGTCTATATTCCAGTATAACACCATACAAACATTCTGTTCTATGATGTGTCCTATTCCAGTATAACATCATACACACATTCTGTTCTATGATGTCTATATTCCAGTATAACATCATACAAACATTCTGTTCTATGATGTCTATATTCCAGTATAACATCATACAAACATTCTGTTCTATGATGTCTATATTCCAGTATAACATCATAAAAACATTCTGTTCTATGATGTGTCCTATTCCAGTATAACATCATACACACATTCTGTTCTATGATGTGTCCTATTCCAGTATAACATCATACAAACATTATGTTCTATGATGTCTATATTCCAGTATAACATCATACAAACATTCTGTTCTATGATGTCTATATTCCAGTATAACATCATACACACATTCTGTTCTATGATGTCTATATTCCAGTATAACATCATACAAACATTCTGTTCTATGATGTCTATATTCCAGTATAACATCATACAAACATTCTGTTCTATTATGTCCTATTCCAGTATAACATCATACACACATTCTGTTCTATGATGTCTATATTCCAGTATAACATCATACAAACATTCTGTTCATTGATGTGTCCTATTCCAGTATAACACCATACAAACATTCTGTTCTATGATGTGTCCTATTCCAGTATAACATCATAAAAACATTCTGTTCTATGATGTGTCCTATTCCAGTATAACATCATACACACATTCTGTTCTATGATGTGTCCTATTCCAGTATAACATCATACAAACATTCTGTTCTATGATGTCTATATTCCAGTATAACATCATACAAACATTCTGTTCTATTATGTCCTATTCCAGTATAACATCATACAAACATTCTGTTCTATGATGTCTATATTCCAGTATAACATCATACAAACATTCTGTTCTATGATGTCTATATTCCAGTATAACATCATACAAACATTCTGTTCTATGATGTCTATATTCCAGTATAACATCATACAAACATTCTGTTCTATGATGTGTCCTATTCCAGTATAACATCATAAAAACATTCTGTTCTCTGATGTCTATATTCCAGTATAACATCATACAAACATTCTGTTCTATGATGTCTATATTCCAGTATAACATCATACAAACATTCTGTTCATTGATGTGTCCTATTCCAGTATAACACCATACAAACATTCTGTTCTATGATGTCTATATTCCAGTATAACACCATACAAACATTCTGTTCTCTGATGTCTATATTCCAGTATAACATCATACAAACATTCTGTTCTATGATGTCTATATTCCAGTATAACATCATACAAACATTCTGTTCTATTATGTCCTATTCCAGTATAACATCATACACACATTCTGTTCTATGATGTCTATATTCCAGTATAACATCATACAAACATTCTGTTCTATGATGTCTATATTCCAACACAAGTAGCAATAATATATATACTAATGTTTTAAGTGTTTATATAATATTTTACACTTAAATGAGAAGTATTCTAATTGCAATGTTTACAAGTTTGTAAGCTTGACACATATTTTATACAGTTGTACATTCCAAAAATATCTTATTTAAAAGCAATCCCATTAAAAAGTAAGAAATAAGAGATCATCATAATTTTTAATTCCTTTGAGGATCTCTATAAACAGATGCTCCCAGTCTCTATATTTGTCCTGTCCAAAATCAGTTTTAGTGAAAGTCAAGGTATTATATCTGTTATGACCCATGCCTTACCCATCAAGTGTTTCAGCTCCCATGTCTTACCATCAAGGGTTTCAGCACCCATGTCTTACCCATCAATGGTTTCAGCACCCATGCCTTACCCATCAAGGGTTTCAGCACCCATATCTTACCAATCAAGGGTTTCAGCACCCATGTCTTATCCATCAGAGTTTCAGCACCCATGTCTTACCCATCAAGGGTTTCAGCACCCATGCATTACCCATCAAGGGTTTCAGCATCCATGTCTTACCCATCAAGGGTTTCAGCACCCATGTCTTACCCATCAAGGGTTTCAGCACCCATGTCTTACCCATCAAGGGTTCCAGCACCCATGCCTTACCCATCAAGGGTTTCTGCACCCATGTCTTACCCATCAAGGGTTTCAGCACCCATGTCTTACCCATCAAGGGTTTCAGCACCCATGTCTTACCCATTAAGGGTTTCAGCACCCATGCCTTACCCATCAAGGGTTTCAGCACCCATGCCTTACCCATCAAGGGTTTCAGCACCAATGTCTTACCGATCAAGGGTTTCAGCACCCATGTCTTACCCATCAAGGGTTTCAGCACCAATGTCTTACCCATCAAGGGTTTCAGCACCAATGTCTTACCGATCAAGGGTTTCAGCACCCATGTCTTAGATATAGGAAGATGTGGTGTGAGTGCCAATGAGACAACTCTCCATCCAAATAACAATTTAAAAATTAAACCATTATAGGTTAAAGTACGGCCTTCAACACGGAGCCTTGGCTCACACCGAACAACAAGCTATAAAGGGCCCCAAAATTACTAGTGTAAAACCATTCAAACCGGAAAACCAACGGTCTAATCAAGGGATTCAGCACCAATGTCTTACCCATCAAGGGTTTCAGCACCCATGCCTTACCCATCAAGGGTTTCAGCACCAATGTCTTACCCATCAAGGGTTTCAGCACCCATGCCTTACCCATCAAGGGTTTCAGCACCCATGCCTTACCCATCAAGGCTTTCAGCACCCATGTCTTACCCATCAAGGGTTTCAGCACCAATGTCTTACCTATCAAGGGTTTCAGCACCAATGTCTTACCGATCAAGGGTTTCAGCACCCATGTCTTGCCCATCAAGGGTTTCAGCACCAATGTCTTACCTATCAAGGGTTTCAGCACCCATGTCTTACCATCAAGGGTTTCAGCACCCATGTCTTACCCATCAAGGGTTTCAGCACCCATGTCTTACCCATCAAGGGTTTCAGAACCCATGTCTTACCCATCAAGGATTTCAGCACCCATGTCTTACCCATCAAGGGTTTCAGCACCCATGTCTTACCCATCAAGTGTTTCAGCACCCATGCCTTACCCATCAAGTGTTTCAGGACCCATGCCTTACCCATCAAGTGTTTCAGCACCCATGCCTTACCCATCAAGGGTTTCAGCACTCATGCCTTCCCCATCGAGAGTTTCAGCACCCATGCCCTACCCATCGCAGGGCATTGTATAGTAATTATATAAAAGGGTTATATAGCTCCCATATGGCCTAACCCACAAAGGTTTCTAGCTGCCTACCCATCAAGGGATATTGTATAGTAATTATATAAAAGGGTTATATAGCTCCCATATGGCCTAACCCACAAAGGTTTCTAGCTGCCTACCCATCAAGGGATATTGTATAGTAATTATATAAAAGGGTTATATAGCTCCCATATGGCCTAACCCACAAAGGTTTCTAGCTGCCTACCCATCAAGGGATATTGTATAGTAATTATATAAAAGGGTTATATAGCTCCCATATGGCCTAACCCACAAAGGTTTCTAGCTGCCTACCCATCAAGGGATATTGTAAAATAATTATAAAGAAGCTGCAGCTGTCTGATGTATGTTAATGATGTTTGTTTGATTCAGATTAAACAACAAAGATTTTTACTAAAGTAGATAAAGGTTTATCAGAATAACATGAGGAGATTTAAACAAATATTTCTCCTGTGTAATGTATAAACCTTTAACAATCATTCTTCAAAGCTGGGATGGCAAGAATTTGTGTGTAATTTAAGTGATGCTTGTACAAGTATTTGGAGAAACAATTATGTCAATCCAGCCATGGAATACCAACAATCATCAGCATAACTTATCAACGTTTTTATTTCAAGGCACATTTTTCTTCAGCATTGCATGAAGAGTCTGACATTTTTTTCAACTATTAGAATGAAAAATTCTTAAGGGTAAACAGAAATCAGCTAAATATGATGGTACAGAAAAACCTACAGGACAGGATCTAAGTTACAGTTAAACCCCAATCAGTTAAATATGATACCATTGGTAAAGTAAAGCCTAGAAAACAGGATCTAAGTTACAGTTAAACCCCAATCAGTTAAATATGATACCATTGGTAAAGTAAAACCTACAGGACAGGATCTAAGTTACAGTTAAACCCCAATCAGTTAAATATGATACCATTGGTAAAGTAAAACCTACAGGACAGGATCTAAGTTACAGTTAAACACAAATCATCTAAATATGACATCAATCATACAATAAAACCTAGAGTATATTAAAAAACAACTGAAAGAACATGATCTTTTAAAATGACAGTTAAACCCAGACTAGATAATTATCAATATGATATTGATGGTACACTACTCATCATTAGAAATATATCTTAGGTTGTATAAATGAAGCATTACTATCAACACTATACTGATAACATGGAATATCTTATCAACACTTCATAAGACAGACAGCAGTCAATTTTTTTTATTGCAAGTCATAAAGTATTCAACAGATGTATAAATACCACAGAATCATACACAATAATAACTGGTACATTTTATTGTGTATATTTCATTTTCATCTGTGAGTTTACTTTAATATTGATGAGCAAGATCATGAAGGAATAATCAAAACAACTAAAGAGTGCCCAGAAGGGATACTCAAAACAACTAAAGAGTGCCCAGAAGGGATACATGAAAGTTTAGAGTAAAAGGAATTCTCAAAACAACTAAAGAGTGCCCAGAAGGGATACATGAAAGTTAAGAGTAAAAGGAATGAGCTATGGACACTCAAGCAACGGTCTAATTTACTTATGAGTGGTTAGAAGAAATAACGGAAAACTGAAAGTAAATTTGGAGAGCAAGATACTAACACTATGTATGTTATGCTAATGAGGGACAAGTTGATAATAAATTTAATTGCAGAGCATCTGAAAGAAACCTTGTCTCTGCACAAACTATTGAAGATTTATAGTTAATATGACCTTGAACCCTAACCCTAACCCTTTGAAAGAGTAACCAGTATCAAAAGACATTGTATATATTGAGAATGTGTTGTATTAATATAGTAATCAGCATATCAAAATTTAAGGAAAATACTGTACAGTGAGATGACTTTTATATGGGTAATGGTGCTACTAACAGGTCCCTGCAAATATTCATATTCTTATCCTTCGAGAGTGCTCCTTAGATAGGAGGAACATACCAGTAACAGAATAACAGTAACAGATTGACCTCACAATCAAAACTGGACTAGCCTCCTCTCTTTATCCAAGTAAAGCTTATATATCATATGTATTCTTGACCTCAAAATCAATATAGTGATCTGTCTATCTTTGTATAAGACCATATATTCAATAAAATTGAGAATGGATGTCGGAAATGTGTCAAAGAACCAACCAACAACCCTACTAAATAGCATCAAACAGCTGAAGGCCAGAAGGCCACAAATAGGTCTTCAACACAATTAAAAAATTCCACTAACATAGGCTTGCCTCAGCTGGCCTGTCCCCTTAACAAAAATGTGTACTAGTTCAGTGATAATAGATGCAGTTAAATTATTAAAAGGTAACAATTAAGATTTTTTTGTCAAAACAATTGCTGTATATTTCAAAAAAATCAAATCGCATAAAATTGTAAAACAAATATTATATGATATATCATATAGCTAAACAAGAGGCTCTCAAGAGCCTGAATAGCTCACCTTAATTCTTTTGGTTAAATCTCTCATCAATGATTATTTTGGCTTTTAAATTTATTTAAATGTTCTTTGGATCTTCCTATTTTCTTCAAATGCCAAAAAAAATAATCATTTTCTCCTTCGTTCTATTTTTAGCCATAGGAGCTATGTTTCTTGACATACAAGGAAATAAATTATAAAATTTATACCAGATAATCTGAAACTCATTTAGCCTAAGTTTGGCTGAAATTGATACAGCAGTTTCAAAGGAGAAGATTTTTTAAAGTAAGTCAACATGATGAACAAATTGTGAAAACAGTCTTTAAAGGGCAATAACTCCTTAAGGGGTCAATTGACAATTTTGGTCAATTTAAATTATTTGTAGATCTTACTTTGCTGAACATTATTGCTGTTTACAGTCTATCTCTATCTATAATAATATTCAAGATAATAAACAAAAACAGCAAAATTTCCTTAAAATTATCAATTAAGGGGCAGCATCCCAACAACAGGTTGTCTGATTCATCTGAAAATTTCATGGCAGATAGATCTTGACCTGATAAACAATTTTACCCCATGTCAGATTTGCTCTAAATGCTTTGGTTTTTGAGTTATAAGCCAAAAACTGCATTTGACCCCTATGTTCTATTTTTAGCAATAGCGACCATGTTTGTTGATAGATCAAAACTTCGGATACAATTTACAAACAAGATACCCTAAGGAACATTCAGTTAAAGTTTGGAAGTATTTGGCCCAGTAGTTTCAGAGGAGAAGATTTTTGTAAAAGATTACTTAGATTTACGAAAAATGGTTAAAAATCGACTATAAAGGGCAATAACTCCTAAAGGGGTCAACTGACCATTTCCGTCATGTTGACTTATTTGTAAATCTTACTTTGCTGAACATTATTGCTGTTTACAGTTTATCTCTATCTATTATAATATTCAAGATAATAACCAAAAACAGCAAAATTTCCTTAAAATTACCAATTCAGGGGCAGCAACCCAACAACAGGTTGTCTGATTCATCTGAAAATTTCAGGGCAGATAGGTCTTGACCTGATAAACAATTTTACCCTATGTCAGATTTGCTCTAAATGCTTTGGTTTTTGAGTTATAAGCCAAAAACTGCATTTGACCCCTATGTTCTATTTTTAGCAATGGCGACCATGTTTGTTGATAGATCAAAACTTTGGATACAATTTATAAACTGGATACCCTAAGGAACATTCAGTTAAAGTTTGGAAGTATTTGGCCCAGTAGTTTCAGAGGAGAAGATTCTTGAAATAGTTTACGACGACAGGCGACGACGGACGACGACGGACGCCAAGTGATGGCATAAGCTCACTTGGCCCTTCGGGCCAGGTGAGCTAAAAATGTAGGTTACAACAATTTAATGCAGAAGATTGTAGCTTACAAAGTACATAAGAACAAACTGAAACTTACCACAATTCCTTACTAAATTCCATCAACAAAATAATCTTTCCCTTGTTTAATTTGAATGATTATATAAGTATAATTCAAAATCTCTCAAATCCAAGAACTTATCTTTTTCTGCAGTTACTGAGGAATTAATAAATGTTGAATATCAAAACTTGAATTTCCAATTAAACAGCAGAGTAGCGGTTATCTAAAATCTGTAGACATAAAATGATTTTTCCAGATGCTTTGATGTGAATGTTTCAAGCAGAGATTTAGGTATGATAGTTCCACCACTCCAACAAGTATGCTATGATATTTCTCCACTCAAGACAATTAAATTGAAATATTTTTAAAAGCACTTGTAAGACTTGCCAAGCTTTTTTAATAATTAAAATTAAACTGTTGAGACTGTAGAAATATTGTGATACACAAGTTATAGTGGTAGAATCTGTTTCTATAATGATTCTAATTCGATGATTTCCTTTCTAGACCACAAAACTTACATGTAAATTTGGACTGGACCTGGTTATATCAGGAGGGTATACAATAAAGTGTCTAAGAGTAAAGCCGTATCCTTGGTCAGTCTTTGGTATGATGACAGTACGAGGTCCTCTCCAGGTCGACAGCAGAGAAGTCAATCGATGATCCCCATTATTCTGTAAAATAAAGAATGTAATGTACATTTAAATTAAACAGTTACATATGGTGTATACATATATCAGCCGGTCTACCTCAGCTTGTGTACATCACACACTATAACATGTACACATATATCAGCCGGTCTACCTCAGCTTGTGTACATCACACACTATAACATGTACACATATATCAGCCGGTCTACCTCAGCTTGTGTACACCACACACTATAACATGTACACATATATCAGCCGGTCTACCTCAGCTTGTGTACACCACACACTATCACATGTACACATATATCAGCCTGTCTACCTCAGCTTGTGTACACCACACATTATCACATGTACACATATATATCAGCCGGTCTACCTCAGCTCGTGTACACCACACATTATCACAGTCGCATGAAGTATAAACAATTTAATCGTTATAAAGATTTAAGGACTAGGTGTATATTGCTGATCATTATTACATGTCACAATAGGATGCAAACAACCAGTGCTCTATGTTCATAAATGGTTGGCTATACATGCTCTATATAAAATGGATGTTGAATGCTCAGAATGTTGAACTTCCACAGTGACTTCTAGTGTTGATGGGTGGTCAAAACTTTACTTGCATCCCATTGCTGTTTTGCTGTTTAATTCATTTTGTTAGTTACTTCATATATAAAAAAGAAGATGTGGTATGATTGCCAATGAGACAACTATTCACAAAAGACCAAAATGGCACAAACATTAACAACAATAGGTCACCGTACGGCCTTCAACAATGAGCAAAACCCACACTGCATAGTCAGCTACATGTATAAAAGGCCCCGATAAGACAATGTAAAACAATTCAAACGAGAAAACTAATATATACATGTCTCCTTTTCCTTGATTTATCACATAGTTTAGAAATACATATGGATTGATATGTATATATACATGACTTTGTGTATCTGTGCTTTTGATTTGTGAAATTAGTTTGTGTATACATGTGTCTCCTTGTTTTCAATTTTTGTGTCTCCTTTCTTGTGATTTGTGGTATTATCTGTATAACATGTCTTTCCCTGCTCTTGACTTGTGGCATAGTTTATAAATAGACATGTGTCTCCATGCTTTCAATTTGTAGAGTTCATTTGTACATACATGTGTCTCTTTATTTTGACTTGTGGCATTTATAAGAATAAAATTCCCTATAAGTGAAATAAAGAAAAATATATCTAGATGTAACTTATTAATAATTTATGACAATAAATTAATTCAATTATCAATTTACTACTTTAATTGGTATATATAATTGAGTAGCTCTGTTAGATATGATTAAGCTTACACCTTGTTTTCTAACATGAGAAATAATGTTTGGCCAATAAATCCTGACATGATTATGTAATACATATATAATATACTCTGTACTGTTAATTATCTTCTCATCTAACTACCTCCTACGTAATGTGTTCTCTTAAATAAATTCTCTACATCATCAACATCTTTCTCTCCCACCCTTCTCCTTCCTGATCACTCTGGCCTCTTACGTAATGTGTTCTCTTAAATAAATTCTCTACATCATCAACATCTTTCTCTTCCACCCTTCTCCTTCCAGATCACCCTGGCTTCTTAAATAATGTTTTCTCTTAATTAAATTCTCAACATCATCAACATCTTAGTTACATCTTTCCTGTCATTTATGTTATCCCTCCCTTCTCTTTCCCCTTTTATCTAACTGTAAAAATCAAATGGAAATCCATTGACTATCAAGACTGACACATTTAACCACTACAAAAGTTATTGAAATGTTGAAATAAAACAATTGATGGATGAATCATTTGGTACATGTATGATTGCCAATGAGAGGATCCAAAGATATCAGAACATGATCTTGTTCTCCCAGACTAAAGTATCAACAAGTACACATCAAAAGGATTTAGTGTAGACATTTTAACATTAAGAAAATGTGGTACGTGTATGAATGCCAATCAGATGAGCAATGACATGATCTCCCAGACTAAAGTATCAACGAGTGCACATCAAAGGATTTAGGAGCCTCAATGGCCAAGTGTTCTGTGGGTTCTACTGTAATCACTACCAAGTCAACACTCAGGTTGAGTATTTTGAACCCTGCTTGAGCAGGTTCACTCGAGTCCTTATTTGTTAGGATTGTTAGTTTTCTGTAGCAACCAAAACAAAAAGTACACAAAAACTCAACATAGAAAACTAATGACTGAGCAACACTGACCAAACCAAAAACCCCAACCCTACACATACCTGGCACAATAGTAACAGCATAAACATGTTTAAAGGTAAAGTATTCTTTTATGTTAATTGCTGATGGCCACACAGTGAACTCTCATGTCTGTGTGGATAGTTGTCTTGTTTGCCACACATCTCCTTATTTTAATAATTTTACTTTTTATTTCTGCCTTATGGTTTATTCTAATCAAATATTTGGGAGATGAACTAAGTTGACCTTCAGCTGTTCAGCATCCTGCCCATAATTATTTTTTTAGAATGCTTATATAAGTATTGAATTTGTCAAGAAATCTTGCTTCATTATTGATTACTTACAGTCTGTCACACCTATGTTGATCATCATCATTTAGTTTACAACTTATTTATAATATATTAAAATAGAATTTCTGTCCTGAAATCCCAATTCTCTGTCTGGTTATTCCATCCCATAATATTACAATGTTTACTAGTACAGACAAATGTCAGATATTCCAATATCATCTTGCAGCAGTATTGATTGTAAACCATAAACACTCTATTCCATATCAGACAGACAGTTTATGTTCTAACCATCTGTGTTATTTATCCTTCATAATCTCTTTTTAATAATCCCTCAATCATTTATATCTTTTAAATTTAACAGCTTAATGTAATCATGTAAGAGGTCAAAGTTCAATAAATCAACGACCAGTTACAGAGAATCAGGAATCAACAAAACTTTACGTCACAAATCAAAGACTCATCTACGTCAGAACCTTTCATTATCGTAAACAACAATGGCCACTGAATTGATGAAGTTATGATGGAGTCATTAGGTTATAATGGCCACTGAATTGATGAAGTAATGATGTAGTCATTATGGTAAACAACAATGGCCACTGAATTGATGAAGTAATGATGGAGTCATGATGGAGTCATTAGGTTATAATCAAATTACTAGAGAACTTTCATAAAAAAGAAAGATGCGAACTTAAGGCTGACCACATTTAAAATTTCACAATGTATAGACAAATTTACATAATCTGCATCATGATTTTATTTTAATCCTTTTTTAAAACCATTTTTAAAGTATAAAGATCCATAAAAAACAAACAAATTAACCTGAAGAAGCATACATTTCCATTGTTTTAAACATTCAGTGGTACAGGCTACAACAATGGTACTCCACATGGGACACAGATGATGCCTCTGCTTGCAAAATGTTATTAAGGAGCATAAATCAAGAACAGTAAACGTGACACTATCCAAATTCCTTCTTGATCTAAGTTTCATAACATTCGGTTGAGGCAAATTTAAGTTAGAGAATCGAATCAATAAAATTCAGCAATTTATTCATTTGTACAGGACATAACTTTGGAAAGGTAAAAATGATGGCCACCCAAATTCAAACTTGATCTATGTTGTCTGGTAACTAGCATTGTGCATAATTATCATGTCATTTGGTTGAGGAAAAACTTAGAGAATGAAAACCAATTTCAAGATGTATGGACGGACGGCTCTGGGCTAATGCAGTCAAATAAAAAGTTTTTGACAAAGTTTGATTAATTATATGTATAAAGGTTTGACAAAGTCATTGATGTGTAACAAACTTTAACGCCAAACTGCATTGTCTTAACAAAACTAGGTATTTATCAGTAAAATATGGAAGAATCAAAATAAATATTTTCATAATTTTACAATGGATACTGTATTTTGGTCATAAACAAGCTTCTGTCTCAATTTCCAAAATATCCATGAAGATATGACAAAGTTATTGATGACAAAAAAACTTTAACCATAGACTGAACCTAAATGCTGACTGACTGCCAATGAAGAAATCAAGGATTTTTGAAACATTTTGCAGGCTCAACAAGTGAAACTGCGAGCTACTGCTCACTGATGATACCCCAGCCGCAAGGTGGATAATATTAATAGTGTAAAAATATACAATTGTTCGGAAAACAGGAAGTTGTTGAGTAATGAATCTGAAAACGCATCACACGGTATAGCTGACTTATATAAATCCTGAAACCAAATTTCAGAAATCCTTGTCTTGTAGTTCCTGAGAAAAATGTGACAAAAATTTTCAACTTGGCTATCATGTGTAAAATCATACAAGTGTTCGGTAAACAGGAAGTTGTCAAATGATCAATCTGAAAATGCATCACACGGTATAGCTGACTTAGATAAACCCTGAAACCAAATTTCAGAAATCCTTGTATTGTAGTTCCTGAGAAAAATGTGACGAAAGTTTCATGGGACAGACTGACTGACAAACGGATGGATGGACGGACGGACTGACAGACAGAGGTAAAACAGAATACCCCCCTTTTTTAAAGCGGGGGTATAACAAATAGCAATAATTATACACTGGTTATTGTCATAATGTCAAGGACAGCCTGAAATATTTAACAGTTTAAACTATTGCCTGAGGGATACATAAAATCCTTGTTTTCTACATAAATTACTGTTTTTATTACAGTTATTTAAATTAAAACAATGTCTCTTTCTCATTGCCTTAAGAATTAAAATACTGACAGCTTTATAAATTGGAAAAATAAATAATCTAGGCCAAGTTTTTTATGTTTTATCAAATATACATGTTTAAATTGTTTCTACTATGGGTTATTTTTAGATGGTTTATTCTTCACTTAAGATGCTTAAGATTCTAAGCTGACCTTTCTCAATATAAACCAACTTACTCAAATATTTACTTTTCTTTACATTCCTAAAAATTATGGTAATACAGAGTATTCCTTTTACAAACATAACCTACTTGTCATCATTTATAGTTTTGTTTTACTGACCACAAACCAACATAAAGTTGTCTGAATATATATAACAACACAATAATTCTATAAACAGAGTTTAATTTTATTGCTAATTTTGTAAAAACATTAAAGCGCATTTTGAATTGTTTAGGGAAAAAGATATATGATTAGCTTTTGTGACCTTTGGATTAACTCTTGTCTGATCTGTACATTCAGTCAGCCATTAAAAAAAATGTCTTTTCAAAAAAGGATTTGAACTGGTTGAAATAACTTTTTAAAATGTCAGATTTTTCACAAATGATTAAAATAAGTGGGTTACTAGAACATCTGATGAACTTGTCAGTAGAGTAACATAAACTATCAACTGATTGGAGATAAAAGGAGAAAATATAAATACACCCATGCCATTACTGAGGTTTCCTGCCTTTCCTAACTCAGGGGAGTAACCATAAGAGCAGTTGTCTGTCACAGTACATATTATATACATGTAACACTATATTGTATGGAGTCTCTCCTACAACAATTTTGAACGTTTTGAGACCCCATTCCTTGATGATTCACTAACTAAAGGGACTAATCAGAGCAGGTGTCTCCTGAATTATATAACTTTTGGTTATTAATTAGAGTCTGACGAAGAGAACAAAATAATTTAAACTGATGGTTAAACAGTACAGAACAGTTTATATTCACGGTTAATAAGTGCCTTTTTGTTTAGAGAGTTTAACAGTGCTCTCTTGTTTAATGAAATAAGAAAACCTTGACATTCAATGTTTTATTCACTAAATAAATCTGAATGTTTTCCTGGGAAATATTTGTGGTTTAATGACAAAATATAGAAATTTAATCTGGTATTTCTTGACATCCTTTAAGTATCTTGTGACATAATAGACTTTTGTTTCATCTGATGTGTGGGAACTAATTCAATTAGCAAATACTGTAATATAAACATTTATTAATATGTCTGATGTTTTTATGTCCAAGAAAGCTTATTGACTGATCTACTTTATTCATGAAACTTAATGTGTGACTGAAAATAACATCTATCTAGTGACTGGCCCTGCACAATCTCTGGATGGATAACTAAGAATGACAATTAATGTCCACATTAATAATTACAGCATGTACATTTCTCATTTACTTCAATCCATTAAAAAACATGGTTTAATTAAAAATTCCTTCAGGTAAATTACCTTGTTTTACATAATAAAATCTACATACCTGGGTGAAATAAATTCCAAGTTGTTTTTTTAATATAAAATAATAATCCTTTGTAAAAATTAAACAAACTCTGTATTAAGCTGTATAACTGTCCAGGTGAATGAAGAGGCCACAGACAGGGGTAACAGTTTGTATCTTATCACAATACACATCTTGTGGCTTAACTATTGTATTGTTCCTAATGTACTTTTAAACCAAATAAATATGCAGTTCATTGTTTCAAAACTGAAGACTTTAAATACAGGTATAAAAGGCTCAGAATTTTAAAACTTTGAAACACCTACTGACGTTCTAGAATTTACAAATCAATTTGTGTGTTCCAATTACATCTAAATGATATATTCATTTGAGGTATAGAGGCACAAAAACATGAAAGTCCAAGCGATCTAACTTGTTTCCCATGCCAATACCAAGCAATATTTTAACATATATTTCTCTTAACAGCTATGTTTTAGAAATGTGCACCTTAAAAAAGTTAAGAAGTAAAAGAAAAAAGAATGTGTCCATAGTACATAGATGCCTCATGCGCACTGTCATTTTCAAGTTCAGTGGACCATGAAATGGTGTAAAATCTCTAATTTGGCATTAAAATTACAAAGATCATATCATAGGAAACATGTGTACCAAGTTTTAAGTTGATTGAACTTCAACTTGATCAAAAACTACATGTACCTGGACCAAAAGGTTTTATCTGAAGCCAGACAGGCAATTACAGACGAATGAATAGACAGACCTACGGACGCACAGACCAGAAAACATAATGCCCTTAATAAACTGGGGCATAAAAAATAAAGATGTTCATTGATATCTTTCCAGTTGGTTAAAATATCATGGTACAAATTTCGTCTTAAATTTTGCACTTCAACATTAGGAAAACACTAATGTTGTCTTCAATATCTGCACCATGGGTATGTACAAATAAAAGTCATGAATAGAAAAAAATCTCAGACACAATGTATATACATGATATAACTTGTTATATATGTCAGAAAAAAATGTTTTTCTTTAATTAAGACTTATTTCAACTGGACTGGGCCTTACCCACTCTGTAAACATTCATTAAACTAACACATATATTTGTTGTTTCCATAAACAAAAGTTCCTGTATCTTTCCTAAATAGTTTCAAAACTTGTTCCTACAATATTCTATATTCTCATCTATAATATCTATACTATCTGCCTCTCACCTGCACTGTGGAATTTATCCTGCATTAGTCATTACCCCACACACATCAGTACAGAATCTATAGCTTATTTATCCACCAAAAACTTATGTTTGTACACACATTAATAACTGAAGGAAACTGGTGAAATAATCATGCATATAACCATTAATCAGCTGTTTCAAAGATATCCAGTACATGTAAAACTGAAATATGTTTTGTGTATCCTTTGAGTTTTTCTAAAATCTTGTCTCACGTCTTTATAAATATCCCTCCTAAGCTTGAGGTCTATATCCTTGATAACAATTAATTAACTAACCTGTGATTCATACCATGAAAAGTCAATCAAAGTTACATACCATGGAAAGTCACTCAAAGTTGACAGTAGAGATTGACAGAAACCTCCATTCCCTTTATAAGGACTTTATATAGTAGACATGATCAGATATTGTTAATAGCAATTCTTTAAAAAAACTTACAGAATAAGTCAAATTCATTGACATATAATGATTATATATATATATATCATGTATATAGATAGGTGGCATAAATTCAAGGGGGGAAACAAATTTTATAAATTATATACTTAGAATAAATGTTGCAAAGTTTGTTGTTTGACAGTTACAACAAAAATATTTTTTGAAACTTGTCTAGTTTGAGCTGATTCAAAAAATACTTGATTCCAATAGGCTCTTACAATGAACAACATTAATTGATAGTAATCATGGTAATAGCTCAGACTGACCATTTCTGGCCAGATCAAGGTTGTATATGACATTAATTGATAGTAATAGCTCAGACTGAACCATTCTGGCCAGATCAAGGTTGTATATGACATCTAATGATGGTTAAAGTTATAGCATTAATACTATGCACTAACCACTGCCCACGGTCAGTGTGTGTTATTACTTTAACCGTCGTAAGATGTCATAACCAATCTTGATATGACCAGAAATGGTCAATACTAACACAAAGGTTCCTGGTTCGACTCCTCTTACAGGAGAAAATTTCAGGTACTGAATTTTTGGCTCTCCTTTGACACCTTTAGCGAGTATGGTCTTTAACAACCATGATAGTTCATCGGAAGGGGACGATAAATTGCTGACCGATGTTAAGAGAGAGACATATCTCTTGCACTTTAAAGACACCCTTGTAGATTTTGAAAAAGAGCAGGCTAATACCGCTATAAGGAAGCACTCACAACCGTAAAGTGGAAAAAGATTAACATAAGTTGCAATAACTTGTTTCCCAATCCACTTTAGATAAATATGTTTACTCTAAAACACACTGGCTATTTCTGGTCAGCTCAAGGTTGATTAAGACCTCTAATGATGATTTAAGCAATAAACAGTTTAGATTTATAATACTTCAAGTTCTCATTGATATAACTGTGTGTTATATAAACAAAAGCTCAACTCAAACTATACTGATTCTAGAGGTAGACATATAAACAAAAAATCAACACAAACTATACCGATTCTAGAGGTAGACATATAAACAAAAGCTCAACTCAAACTATACCGATTCTAGAGGTAGACATATAAACAAAAGCTCAACTCAAACTATACCGATTCTAGAGGTAGACATATGATTTTCATTGTACCTTTTAATCCAAGAAGAAAATTGTTATGCTGGATTTAAAGAATTTTTTAAAATAGCGAAAAGATTTACTTTTACCTTACACTTTTAACATTTTTCATTAAATTCACTCAATTAGATGTAAATAAAATGAAATTAAGATCTGATATTGTATCAATTATCAACTCACCCTCTATCTTTGCACCTCTTATCACAACTGATCAATAGTCACTGCACGAAAGTGCACATGATGCATTTCCAATGCATGAAAACAATGTTATGTTATGACAAACAGACAGTCATTGTAGCTACATCAGACATTTTAATGAGAACAGGAGTGTGAAATAAGGCCAAACAAAAATGGTTGATGGTAGGGGAAACAAATGTATGATAAACAGACAGTCATGGGAGCTACATCAAACATTAAGATTGTGAAGTAAGGACAAACCAAAATGGTTGATGTTTTGAGAAACAAATGTATGTTAAACAGACAATAGAGGTGTGAAGTAAGAACTTCGTCAGTAGGGGACAAATAACGTAGGTAGCTGGTTCTCTTAAATTATGTCTTTGAGCTGATAGACTAAACACTGTCTGCCAATCAGATACTTGTTTAATACATCCAAAATTAAATTATTAAGAAAGAACACTTTGGAAAATAATTATATTTTAAGTATGAACTATTTATATACTGTTCACTTTAAGAAAAGATTATTTAAGAATAAAATTTCATCATTATATTTAGAATTGTTTTTACAATAATTTCAATGAAAAGTTGCATAGGATCAATTTTTAATCATCTATAAATTGACCATTGGAAAGAAGACCTCCTTCTGACAATTTGATTCCATTATAAGTTGAATATATATATACATGTATATAGTTATAAATAATAATAATTACTATAACTATTTGATGTTAGTAAACCCCAACATTTGTATCCTGTGTGTCATGCTATTATCCTGTATTAATGCTAAGTATACAGATAATGAAGACCATATGAATAACAATATTTGTGTATTGCAGGATCAATAATTATCAGGACATATATTAATTAAATCACAATAAATCCATACTGATGGTGAACAAAATCAATACACTTGACAGCAGTTTAACATCACAAGAGAATTTTTAATTGTTATATATTATGCATATATCTTAAATGTCTTCTTAGCAAAGTTCACAAATCATTAAAATTTATTTTCCCAAAAAGTGGAAAGAAAGCTTGATTCAGGAAATATGGCTGTAAGTTGTTTACCTTGCAACAGAATTCATGTTTATTTGTATATTTTTAAAAGATGCAAATAAAAAAAGATTATTCACCATGAGCATGATGAGAGGACTAAACGTCATCATAATTTGAAAAGAAAAAGTTTGTTTAATTCTGACCTAATACAATGACCATTTTGTCACAAAGGACACCTTGTTAGAGAACAGCACTGTTGAAGGGAGATAATTACGTCATTATTATCATTATTCAATGTTCAAACATTTTACATAAAATTCTTACCAAATCTGTTTTTCCATCATCACATCTTATATGCTGAGCTTTTTCCATTACAAATTATCTAAATCCATATTATAATCCAAATAGTTTATAAGAAATATGTTGATGATCCATAAAGCCAACATGTACCAAGTACTTTAATACACCATAATTACCAGTTAATAATAAAGCTCAGGGGCTGACCAGTCTAATAATAATACACCAGACATGTAACATCTGTCTATATCTACTGGGGTATATCACCTCTAACCCTTAATGATTGACAGGTATTATACAATCCTAGGATCAAATCTAACAGGTCAAAGGGTCAGTAATCTGTAGATTACATACTTGTCATATTTTCTCCATCATGTAGAGGTGTATGATGGGCCTAATAATCTAACCAGACTTGTGTTGTATGATGGAGGTGATAACTTCTATGATAATCAAACTTCATGTTGTTGTAACAACAAAATGTACCTTACATTTATATCACATATTTCCTATATTAATGCATAACTTTCCTTTTTCCTATTTTACATTAGAGGGTGACTCAGAGAAACAATAAGCAATACTCTTGTCCTTTTGTTACCTGTAAAGTTTGTAGAAAGTATTTGTAAAACTGTAAGATATCTTTTGAACATTTCTGAAGTTGGACTATACAGATCCTTGGGAACTTATTCATTTTACAATTTGCTTTAAGATTAAAAAAAAAAACTTTGTTTAGAAATTGTAAATAAATCTCAAAATGACAGAATTCACAAACAGATAAACTTCAAAATAACTGTTTTGGGACTCCACTTTTCCTTCTTCCCTAACTGTGCCTTCTATAAAAGTTTAAAATTCCTTTCTTTCTATAGTAATACTATTATAATTTAGTTATCCATTTTGAAGTGGTGTAAGAAGTACGACATACATCAACTGACCATTTAATTAACTTATTATTCTTTAGCTGATAGATGTGGATAAGTCCATCAATATTTGTGTTTACAAGGACAAACAAATTAACACAATATCTCATACCTGTATTTACAGGTAAGTCACAATATAAAATGACAGGTAAATATTGACAGACCACTCAACAGACTTCCGGTCATCCATGGACAAACATATCTTCAGGACATATTAACTTCTTATCAAAGAGACAACAAAAATCTTACTCCTACAATCTTTACTCTAAATTCAATCTTATCAGTCACCCATAAAATATCTCAACTCTTGCCATTCATATAAAACAGAGAAATCTTTAATCACTACCAAAGTACAGACCAGAAATACATAGCTATGTAATTGTAGCTTTTTCTATGTTAAATCGGGAAAATTCTTCACAATTTATTATATTGTATGTCTCCATCAAATTATACAAAACATTAATGATCTTAAAGTTATATCCATGAGACAGAAACATACAAACACAATTCTAAAGAGATGTCTTTCAATTTTCTATACATGTACATGTATGCCCATGACAATTGAAATCTTGAATGTATAACAACTTAAGTAATATATGTTAACATTAAAATTGCTTCATGCATTCTGCTTCATTTTGTCAATTTAGTTTACATTGTAAGTATATCCTTCATTAAAAAGTTCATTTAAAACGGAGAACAACTTTAAACCATTTATTTTCAGGGTCCTGCTCATCACATGATCTGCTTCTATTAGATTATCTCCCTTAGGCTAGAAATCAATAAATCACCTGTCCTACAAAGTGTAACATTACACAACAACTATGTCTGCTTTATCAAATTTACAAGATTTGTCAATCAAATTACATTTTTATCTATACACATGTCTGTTTAACAATCTTTCAATACTGATTTGTGGTAATAAAATTCAGATCAGTTTGTTTCAATTCAATAGCCTAAGAACTGAAGACCAGGTACACCAACTGAAATATCATTGGACCACACAAATATAAAAAAAAACTCAGAAGCCTTGTTATGTTTATATAATTATCAAATATTTGATACTAAAACATTGGGTTTTGTATTTATATATGTAATGAACACTGATTTACGCAAGTCATATTCATGCCTGCCTGGAGTAAACAGCCTGGACCAATATGGACTACCCAATTGGAGAGCCACATCATCCCTCACATACAAAAGTCCTGGGATCCAATGTGGAAGTCCTTGGCTAATAAAAGGAGAGCCACATCAGCCCTCATATACAAAAGCCCTGAGATCCAATGTGGAAGTCCTTGGTTAATAAAAGGAGAGCCACATCAGCCCTCACATAAAAAAGCCCTGGGATCCAATGTTGAAGTCCTTGGCTAATAAAAGGAGAGTCACATCAGCCCTCACATACAAAAGCCCTGGGATCCAATGTGGAAGTCCTTGGCTAATAAAAGGAGAGCCACATCAGCCCTCACATACAAAAGCCCTGGGATCTAATGTGGAAGTCCTTGGCTAATAAAAGGAGAGCCACATCAGCCCTCACATACTAAAGCCCTGGGATCCAATGTGGAAGTCCTTGGCTAATAAAAGGAGAGCCACATCAGCCCTCACATACAAAAGCCCTGGGATCCAATGTGGAAGTCCTTGGCTAATAAAAGGAGAGCCACATCAGCCCTCACATACAAAAGCCCTGGGATCCAATGTGGAAGTCCTTGGCTAACAAAAGGAGAGCCACATCAGCCCTCACATACAAAAGCCCTGGGATCCAATGTGGAAGTCCCTGGCTAATAAAAGGCTTATATGTCATGTAATAATCTATAACCGTTTCATTCTAGGCTCAAAAATGATCATGCTGAATGCTTATATAATATAAAAAAATTGAGGTATGAATGTCAATCAGACAACTCTCCACCTACATGTATGTTCAAATGAAGTTAATGGAAGCAATTATAGGCAACTGTACAATCTTCAACAATGACAAAACACATACCATATAGTCGACTATGAAAGGATCCACATGAAAAATATAATACAATTCAATTTAGAAATATAACTGCCTAATGTATAACAAAACAATTTACAGAAGCAAATATGACAGACATGTACAACAACCACTGAACTACCGACTACTGACTTAGGACAGACACATAGAAAATGTTAAACATGTTTGTCAGGGCTTAACCCTCACTCTAACCTAGGTCCGTTTTATTAATGCACAACATTTGAACAAACTCTACCTTTTTAAGTTTCTTGCCTACAATTGCTGCAGTAAAATACAAAAATTAAATAAAAAAAAGCATTTTCTTAAACTGCTATTTCTTGTCTTCAAGATAAGCTTCTCTCCTCTTTACATATATATTGCAATCCATGAAAGTTTACAAAATTATCATGTCTAAAAATTTTAATGCATCTTTCAGAAATATATTGAAAATGAAAATATAGTTTCAAAAGTTTGCCTCAGACATTATCTAATTAAAAAGCTTCTGCAAAAGTTTCTATCTTATTCTTATTTGATAACTTTTATATTTTGCATTTATTACTGAAGTTATGAATCCATATAAGAAGATGTTGGCTAGTGCTTCTTTTTATGCCATTTCCTTTGAATGTTGACATGAGGCCTTTAACAGACAGGGCTAGTCAATTCCTTCATGCTCCCTGTACATGTAGTTATTTTCTATCTTCAGAAAAGAATATAAGTAGAATTGTATCATAAAACACTTGGAAGTCTAAACATGAAAATTGGAGGAGTCAGCAATTCAAACTGATAATACCAGTCATAATTTTAAGGATTTTCCAAATGTAAGTAACAACTCACCTCCATTGTCACTTCATGCTTTTTCACTGTGGTATATGTAAACAAGCTTTCTTACTGTGGTATCTGAAAACAAACATATATAATTATTGTATAACAAATCTTATAAATATCTCAATACTGAATTATATTCATATCTTAGTATGTCATGTATGTCCTTTAGTGCTCAATAAGACTTTGTTTTTCTATATTTTTCTTTTTTGTTGCTTGATTTTACAGTTTAAAAAAAACAAACATGTACATGTAAACAGGCAAAGAAAGCAATCCAGACAAAGAGGAATAACTCAAACTATCAGCAAAAAGAAGAAAACATGTATACACATTATTTTGTACATGTATGTATTATCAATCATTATTAATGTAAATGTACATTGAATGTATGTATACATGTACAAACAATATCATGACTAACTAATTAGATTTTTTCTGCTTATTTAAATTCAACAAAAAAAAAATTGTCCAAAACTTACATAGTCTGTATACATACATGACATACGTAACATGAATGTACATAGAATGGTCAATATTCTCACACTGCACTATTGGAATTCAAAATGGCACTTGACAAAATTTATCTAAGCCAATATATAGATATATATAATTGTACTTTCATAAAAAACAATTAGTAAGTACAAACTATGTTTATACTGAACTGGAAAAGATTGGTACTCTGTAGTAAACATATATGTTAACAGTTACCTAAAACTAGTCTGTAACAAGCTTTATTGCCAGTCACTTAAATTGCATAGTAAACTCTCAAGAGTAAAATATGGAACAGATGCTTTGAATTCACATACATTTATTACATTATTAAATTTTTGTTAAACGTTATAAAGATTTGTGGAAGGCAATAATCTAAGACTGCAATGGTTGTTATCACCTAAAATTACATATATGACAATGTCACATACATGCGTGACATGTGACCTTGCAATATGCATGTTAACTATTTATAATTGTGTTAAATTGATAAGAAACTAAATCAAAGAGCTGATAGCTCTGAGGTGGAAGAAGGTGAATAAAAGGTAACTTGAATTACCATCAAAGCAGCCCCACTTACCCAGGCTGCTTTGTTCCATTATCGTTAAAATGTATTTTTTTTCTTCAAACAAGAAAAGGTCATAAGTACATGGATTTCCCATCCGTACAATCATTTTCTATGTTCAGTTGACTATGAAAATTAGGTAAAATCTTTAATTTGGCAGTAAAATTAAGAAGATCATATCAAGAGGAACACATGTGTACTAAGTTTCAAGTTGATTGGATTTCAACTTCATCAAAAACTACCTCGACCATAAACTTTATAACCAGAAGCAGGACGGACGGACAGACTAGAAAACATATTGCCCATAAATGGAGCATAAAAATAGTAAGACTTGTTACATACTCGCCAACTTTTGAAAGTTCCCATATGGGTTTTTACTGCACAACAACAATTTTAAAGGTTACAATTTTTAGCGACGTATTTTGCAAGATCTGGATTGTCTAGAAAAAGTGTCATATTTGTATGATGAACTTACATGCCTTTTCCTTAAGTCTGTTTGCATGATTCTAGTTATATATTAAATCGGTAGAAAAAATATACATGAAGCTAGCAGACCAGGGTTTATTTTCCAGATTAAGAATATTAGATGCTTGTTGAAATTTCCAATTTTGAATTATGCACAAAAATGAACCTTTAACAGGTTGGGAACAACACTCCAAATGAGGGTAACCTAACTGGAAGATCATCACAACCCACTGTAAAAAATGAGCACAAAAAAAGTCATTTATATTCATATTATTTGATGAAACTTTTCCCCAAGAACTATGGTCAAAACATCATGTTTTTTTATCGACATAAATTTTGTCGTAAATGTAACCAAATGATGTAGAAATTGTGTTTTTTCTTCAAATTTCCATCAAATTGTAATGTTTATAGTTCCCTTATTGCCTCTCTATTTGAATAAAATAAAATAATAATAAGAATCTGTTTCTTGTTTTGTTTTGTTTTTGACAAATGATTGTTCACTGCTTGCAAATGAATCATTATATTTATATATCTTATCTGTATATATTTTTGTTCATGTCTACATCTCCTTATCATTTGTAAATGTATAGACAAATAAGAAAGAAATAAGCTCCACATGTATATTTGCAACATCGTAAATTAATTAAAAAAAATAACATACACTAACACTAGTACTGCATGGCTTTTAAGCATTATGAAAGTCATATTTGTAGAAAGCTTAAAAAGACTTAAAAACAGTGGAAAATGTCTTGCTATTTCTTAGCTTACACAATAAAATCTAATATATACTAACATTTACAAATTTATATTTTAACATTTTACTAGGAATTAATCTAACTACTAGACCTTTTATTAGTCTAGTACATCTGTAATAAACAAATTTATGATATAAACTTCAATTTAATCCTTGAAAGTCTAGATTGCTAAAATAATTTATAAATTTTAATTTTTTTATTTGTCCAAAATCATTTAAATTCATTTAATCAACATCCTTTTATGATTAGTTGATTAAAATATTAATCATTTATAGTCTTTTTACAATTTAAATTTTTAAAAGCAAAATAACTGAAAACAGGATAAAACAAAGGGAAGTAACAAAAAAGTATTTCAATATTCCCAATTCACATCGTTTTGAAAGCACAACGGCAGTTAGCCGGAGGTAAACATCGTTGATTACCAGTATGTTTGACACCCAAGCTGTCAAGTGAAGCCATATAATTGTACATCTTCTTTGATGTTTTGGTAAAATTTAACACAGGTGTCAAATACACCCGTACAGTAGTAAGAAATGATCAAATATGGCGTCTGAAAATTTTCATTCATGAAATATTTCATACACCGGAGTTTTTATTGCCTAAACAGGAGGACGGGAGGAGACCCCTGAAAACGGGAGTTTTGTACTCCCGTCGGGAGGTTCACATGTATGTAATACGAAGGGCATCTAATTCACATGACAAAGGAAAACCATGAATAAAGACAACACTTTATATATCCTTTTTATTTATATAAAAACCAAATCTTCTTGTCTGCAGGATTGCAAATTCGTAACTTCAAGGGCGAACTTGTAAACAGGGCGAGTTGTCCTGATACCAAATTCACGCATGCGTAATACAAATATCTACAGTTAAAAATCCTGTTACAAGTAAACAAATAACGTTCATGTGGACGAGATGAAATCTAATAATTTACATAAATAAAAGGGTCATATTTACGATAGTGATTGTTTTACAATCATAATTTACAAATTAAATGATTCAGATGCCTAATCATGTGTAAAAATCGGTATCAGGAATCTTAAGTTGTTTTGAAATTGTAATACATGAAATGAATGCGGCATACGGAGACTCAATGCCAATGGTCAGCCCCTTAGGTCTTCAGAAGACTTGACGTCTTCTTCCACTAAAAATGAATTTTAAAATATGATAGGATATATATTTCATCTGATTATCATTATCAAGTTGCAGTCAATATATTCATGTATTTACTTCATTGTACTTTCATACTAGACATACTTGGTTAGCCATAAAAAAAAATCATTGATTGATTTGTATTTTAAAGCCACTTTCAGCACCATTGTGGTATTTGATACAGGATAGCAACAGCCATTGACAGTAAAATATATCTCGTTTGACGACCTAAAGCCCCAGTCCCACTAGACCATGATCACTGTGATATCAAATTAATTCAGATTCTGGTGAGTTCGAAGTATGAGCAAAATGAAAAAGTAATTGTTTCTTTCACGATGCTATTGCATTTTGTACCTCCTCATTATGCTCCTACAACGATTCCGCTACAATTAAACATGTACCACGTTCTTACCATGCTTATTCTGCAATCTCACTACGATAATCACGATCTTTCTACGCTCATCACATCTCATAATGACCATACCGCGATTAGTCCAGTATTGTTTTCAACAGGTCAAAAGTTGATCACGATCATGAAGACCTCACCACACCTGTACTAAGACCTTACTGCGATCTGCACAATCACACTATGATCATCAAAATTCGTATCTTTTTCACAGATCGTAGTGAGATCATGGCCTAGTGGGAATGCAGTATTAACAAGCCACTGTGCTCAACATGCTCAAAGGAATAAATCATAAAATTACATGTATTAAAATGTACATATGTACTTGTAAATGCCACTGTTATCTGAAAAAAACCTCGAAAGGGTACAGTGATATCCTTGTACACTCCCTATTGTGATTAATGGAGATGTGTCACAAACATATAAATATGACAATTATTACAAGGAAAATCAATCCATACCCAATACAAGTGCTAGGAGCCTAGGACACCAGCAAGTCTGTTATTATGGTGGAGGAAGCCGAAGTACTCGGAGAGAACCACCAGGCCACTTGGCAGAAACAGATAAACTAATGATATATCAGAATATTGATCACCAGGTCAAAGCAGGGGACAAATTTGACCAAGCGATGCCCACAAAGTACCCATTCTAGTTTCAACTTCGGTCTGGGTACCAGAGAAGTGTGTAAGGTGAAAATCACAATTGTGATGTACTGAAATTTCCAGTGCCCCGAGTCAGAATGGAACCAGGGACCTTCAGCACTGTAGGTATTAACCACAAAACCACGAACCCACATATATAAATATCTATTGCAAGTTTATGTTTTAACCACAGGGACTTGTTACCATTGCCGGGTTTACTATCCATTACGAACCCCTAAAAAAAACAGGGGTTCGTATGGATAGTAAACCCGGCAATGGTAACAAGCCCCTGTGTTTTAACTTTGAAGCAGGTAAACTGGTCATTCTGGTAAAGGCCTGGTAATGTTTTTAAAAGACTGCAAAATAGATTGAACATTACTTCGTAAATGTAGTCACAAAATATGAATAGTTATCATCTATCAGCATTAAATATGTGATTACCATTTAAAAGGAAAACAATTAAATTTACCTGTTTTCCACATTGTTCGTTTTCATTTTTCTGAATTAATTACAAAAGGTGTATCTGTGTAAAATGAAAGGGTTGATTTCATTGGATACTAAATTTAGCTACATAATTTAATCGCATTTTTCACTTACTTTGAATAATAGTTGGAGTTTTCATTGCAATATTTCATTATAATGCCAAATAATTTATTCATAATATGTTTTTTTTTATATTAAACATGCTAAATGAGAATTGTAAGGTGTAATTTATCAAAAGTATACAACTAAGATTATTGACCAACCAAACGTTGTCTTTCTTATTTTTCGTTGTCTTACAATGGATACTAAATATTAAGCCAATGACGGTTCTTTAAAATCCGGGAATTAATTCTCATGGGAAAATAAACACAAATATAAAGATTGATTTGTTTATATACTTTGTCTGTCGATTTGTTATTTATACATTTCTTATATGCACCGGCTTACAGTGAACTGTACAATTTAAGGGCTTTCTTGAAAAAAGGCGAGCAACAAGAAAGAAAACTCAAAATGATAGTAGACATTTTCTAAATTAAAAAAAAAGAAGTTAGTCTTTATGTTCACCTATATATATATAATTATGTAGGGTCTACAAATAAGTCAAATGATCAAATAGTTAATTGGCTACTTAAGGAGCTGTTGCCCTTGAAAAGTTTATTTTTTTACATTTTTTCTTGCATGTCTATGATTACTTTGTCAATTTGAAAAATCTTCACATGATCTCTGAATTAAACTACTTGACCAAATACTTCCAAACCGTGACTTTATTAACTGACTTTTTTTTTAAGATAGTCTATTTTGTTTATATTCGAAGGTTTGATCACCAACAAACATGACCGCTATACTAAATAGAACACAGGGGCAAACACAATTTTTGGCTTTTAAATTAATATAATTTCTCAAAAACTGCAACAGTTAATAGAGCATAAGTGAACGGGGGGTTTAATAGAGTGATATTAAAATAGTTTATAGATTGTATTCGGTGATCCATTCAAAAAACAAGAATTACAGGTGAGCGATACCAGGCTATTGAGTTGCTTCATTGATAGATGCCCTACATGACATCTCATTTGTTTAACTTTTAATGTCACTGATGCATACGGGGCTACACCTCCTTTTTTTAATTTTCGTTGTGCTGCCTCGTTGAAGTATACCCTACATGTCCTTTTTTAAATCTATTATTCTGCCTTATAGATGTAAACCCATATCTCCTCTTTTATTCTCACTGTGTTGCCTTACGGATTTATACCTTCTGTATGTTCATTGTTTTGCTATATATGAGGTACACTCACACAGCTTATTACTATTTTCATTGTGGTGCCTCATTGATGTACGACACACATCTCCTTTTGTATGTTCATTGTTTTGCTTTATATGAGATACACTCACACATCTTATTATGTTTATTGTTAAGTTGCTTTATATGAGGTACACTCACACATCTTATTATGTTTATTGTTAAGTTGCTTTATATGAGGTACACTCACACATCTCCTTTTGTATGTTCATTGTTTTGCTTTATATGAGGTACACTCACACATCTTATCATTTTCATTATGGTGCCTCATTGCTGTACGACACACATCTCCTTTTGTATGTTCATTGTTTTGCTTTATATGAGATACTCTCACACATCTTATTATGTTTATTGTTAAGTTGCTTTATATGAGGTACACTCACACATCTTATTATGTTTATTGTTAAGTTGCTTTATATGAGGTACACTCACACATCTCCTTTTGTATGTTCATTGTTTTGCTTTATATGAGGTACACTCACACATCTTATCATTTTCATTATGGTGCCTCATTGATGTACGACACACATCTCCTTTTGTATGTTCATTGTTTTGCTTTATATGAGATACTCTCACACATCTTATTATGTTTATTGTTAAGTTGCTTTATATGAGGTACACTCACACATCTTATTATGTTTATTGTTAAGTTGCTTTATATGAGGTACACTCACACATCTCCTTTTGTATGTTCATTGTTTTGCTTTATATGAGGTACACTCACACATCTTATCATTTTCATTATGGTGCCTCATTGATGTACGACACACATCTCCTTTTAGTGTTCATTGTTTTTGCTTAATATGAGGTACACTCACACATCTTCTTATTATTTTCATTATGGTGCCTCATTGATGTACGACACACATCTCCTTTTAGTGTTCATTGTTTTTGCTTTATATGAGGTACACTCACACATCTTATTATGTTCATTGTTTTGCTTTATATGAGGTACACTCACACATCTTACTATTATTTTCATTGTGGTGCCTCATTGATGTACGACACACATCTCCTTTTATTATTTTTCATTGTATCGCATTATTGAAATTTCAAACATTTTTTTTTTATCTATTTTCATTGTAGTGCATTTTACCGTTAGATCGTGAAGCCTATATATGGACAATGTGTTTATTAATGGAAAGAAATTATTAACTGAACAAAAATGTGTCCAAAGTACACGGCTGCCCCACTGGCACCATAATTTTCTATGTTCTGTGGATCGTGAAATTTAGGCAAAAATATATTTAGCATTTAAATTAGAAAGATCATATCATAGGAAACATTTGTACTAAGTTTCAAGTTGATTGGACTTCAACTTCATCAAAAATTACCTTGACAAAAAACTTTAACCTGAAGCGGGACAGACGGACGGACGGAAGGACGAACGGAAGGACGAACGAACGAACTGACCGTGAAATTGGGGTCAAAATTCCAAATTGGCATTTAAATTATAAAGGTCATACCGGTATCATAGAGAACATGTGTACTAAGTTTCAAGTTGATAGGACTTAAACTTCATCAAAAACTACCTTCACCACTGAAAACCTTTAACCTGAATCTCGCGCTATCAGTTTCTATGTTTAGTGGACCATAAAAAAAAGTCAAAAATGTAATTTGGCATTCCATAGGGAACATGTATTCTAAGTTTCAAATTGATTGGACTTCAACTTCACCAAAAACTACATTGATCAAAACTTTCACCTGAAGCGGGACACACGGACGGACAGACACAATAACGGACGGGAGGACAAACGAACAAACGGACCCACAGACCAGAAAACATAATGCCCCTCTACTATCGTAGGTGGGGCATATAAACGTTAAGAGATCAATCAATTCTGAAAGATGTTAATGCTATTCTAAGAGGTATCAGCAAATCATAATGGAAAAAACTTTGAAAACAATGTTAGGGATACATTGTATAAAAATACATGACGCAACACACGAGAAGAATACCTTTGTTAAAAAGGCAAATTTGAAAAATGAAATAGAAATTTTAACAAAGAAATATCATAGAAGATCATAGAATCAAAGCGCTGTAAGCACTGTAGGCAGTTAACCAAAAACCAAGGCAAACATAATTATGAAAACTGTGGCAATGTTGCTTCAACTTTTTTTTAAAGATTTAAAAGAACAAACATTTAACATTCATATATAATTGTACATTTATGTTCATTTGATGAATAAATCATTAAGGCAAATAATTCATATTTTATCAAGGTTTTCAATAGCAGTGGCCCCACGAACTCCACCTATATTTCATATGATTTGTTATATTGTCCCATACATGAATATATATGGTTTAGGGGTGGGGATCTTGACCGTTACCAAGTTTAGGTAATGATTGTCTCTTGTGGATAGTTGTCTCATTGGCAATCATACCACATCTTTTTTTTTATATAAGAAACTTCCAGCTATTTTAACTGACCTATAAAAATTGAGAAGAAAACAAGAAGTAATTGTAACAGGATGCTGTTACTAAGTCTCCCAAACAAAGCTCCCATAACTCGCCATTCATATGGTCCCATGTTCATTTGATTTGATTTCTTGTCCCATACAAGACTATATATGGCTTACAGGTGGGGATCTCCACCATTTACAAGTATTCAAATAAGAGGGGGAGGGGATGATCCCCAGGGACTTCTCTTTTATTTCATTTCATTTGTTTCATTGTCCCCCACAAGAATATATATGGTTTAAGGGTGGGGATCTAGACTGTTTACAAGATTTCAAACAAGAGGGGGTGGGATGACCCCTCCGGACTTCCCTTTTATTTCATTTTCATTTGTTTTATTGTCCCCTACAATAATATATATGGCTTAGGGGTGGGGATCTGGACCGTTTAAAAGATAATAGTACATTCTCAAATTGAACGGGGTGGGGTGATCCCTAGGAACTTCCATTTAATTTCATTTGATTAGTTTTATTGTCCCATACAAGAATATATATGGTTTAGGGGTGGGGATGTTGACCGTTTACAAGTTTTCAAACAAGAGGGGTTGAGGTGACCCCACGAACTTCCCTTTCATTTCATTTCATTTGTTTTATTGTCCCCTACAAGAATATATATGGTTTAGGGGTGGGGATCTGGACCGTTTACAAGATAATAGCACATTATCAAATTGAACGGGTTGGGGAGGACCCCAGGGGACTTCCCTTTTTAAAATTTCATTAGATTTGTTTTATCATCCCATTCAAGAATTAATGAGGTTTAGGGGTGGGGATCTGGACCATTTACAAGATAAAAGCATATTCCCAAATTGAAGGGGATGGGGATGACCCCCAGGGACTCCCCCTGTATTTCATGTGATTTGTTTTATTGTCCTATAATCATTTCTGAAGACTACATGTATCTATCACTTACAGTTTTCAAGTTATATTCATTTAAAATTTTTAGAAAATAAAATCCCATAGAGTTCTTAGAAAACCCCACCCTTCTTTCTGCCCCCCAAAATACCCCTTAATAGACCCCAATGCACAAACAAAAGATTGATGGCTCACCTAGACATATTAGTCTAACATTCTATGAAAGCCTAAGTTAAACTTTGTTTGGGAGACTTGAAAATACCTCTTGAAATTGCAGTAATATGTTCGAACTTGAAAAGCATTTAACACGCATTACCAACATTTATCACTGATAAAAAAAAATTATACTGTTACCAGGAACATATATATATATTGTCAGATAAACTGTTCCCAGCTGTAACAATGTATTGGATTTTCACATTAAAATTGGTGTACAAAATATTTTCTGCTTTTTCTTTCTTTTACATATGTCTTTTGGTTTTCAATTCTAGTGTTTGTATTTATTTACCATGTATAGATGTATTTTGTCACCTGTCTGTATTTTTTTAGTAGCCAAATCCGGGATTATCCTTATCCGCTTCCGGAATCGAATCCGATATTGTAATCTCGTGACAGCCATTTTGGTTCCAATGTTGTTTTTGACAGATTGTGAGATACGATTTTATTCGGATTTACACATTATTTCTCGGCGATTTTATGTATAAAGCTAGCGGTTGAACAAATTGAACATCGCTGTCATGAATAGTAATGATGAAAATAAGTGTGAGATCGTTTATTAGGAAACTTTGGTAAAAATGTTTGCAAAGTTATTTTTTTATATTCTTTCAAGGTCCGTCGGGCATGGGTAGCTCGGGCTTGTGCGTACATATATGTAGCTAGTAACCAAGTAGAAAGTCCGACTTCAAAAGTGGAAGGTCGCAGACCTCGCTAATTTGAACTCCTGCGTCCAAATTATAAAGATACGAAAATTTCGTCTTCTTTTAAATTCAAAATTGCCGCCAACAGCGTGATCAGTTGAACTTATATACGTAGATGATTACGTATTGACGACAAACAATATTCCTACGACTTTTGCAATTTGTGAAATCTTAACTACTTGTCTTTAGAAATTTTCGGCGATTAGATATTTCATACATTTGTTGTTTGACATCTTAGCCAAAAGCTCAGGGGATAATAAACTACAGAAGGATTCCTAATGTGCTCTACTTCCTATGTGCAACTTCAAAACTTTTGGGAAAATCGACGATCATTTAAGGTTTTTTTGGTCATATTTTTTTGTAATCCTGAATGAAAAGTATAAAAAAAAACTGTCCAATAAGTTACAAATAATATAGTAGCCAGCTAGATGATAACAATGGCACGTATTTCAGCATTTATTGGGTAGCACACAAATCAAGGGTGCTCGCATAAGGCAGCTTAACTGCCTAAAAATCATCTGGTCCATGGTCTGCGCCCATTGCATTAAAAAAAGACTCATCATGGCGGCTATGTATTGATTGTCGGAAACTAAATGAAATTACCATTTAAGTCTTAGATGCGTATCCGATCCCCAAGATTGGTTAGAGGTAACTTTAATGCTATATGTGTGGATATCAGTGGTTCTTAGAATTAGATATTGCTCATCAACAAACACTAATGAAAATAAGTGACAAAGAATGACTATGCATTCAATGCTAAACAGTTGACTTTATCAGTATATATAAATGCCATTCGGACTACGTAACATGGCAATAACGTTTAGCGAATGATTAAAGCAGCAGCAGGTGGAATTCAATCGCATATTGTAGTGATATATTTTGTTTATCATGGAAATACTGATAACAGTAGTATACTGGTGTTTTTATAGTAATATGAAAACTATTTGAAAAACATCTTTTCGTCCTCAATGCTCTTCAACTTCATACTTTATTTGGCCTTTTTAATATTTTTTTATTCGAGCGTCACTGATGAGTCTTTTGTAGACGAAACGCATGTCTGGCGCAAATATATGATTTGTATTTAATTAGTCAATAACATGTCATACATGTGAGCGGTTTAGCTAGCTATTAAACCAGGTTTTATATACCATTTTATACACAAGAAAATGCCTGTACCACGTCTTCATTTCCACAATTTCGATAGTTGTGTTATTTTACCTTTTAGTAACATTTTGAAATAGCAAGTTAAAGTGTTAAACAGGGGACTTTCATTTAGAATATGTTTTCAGTAAAAAAAATGTTGATATATAGATATTCGCTGCTCTGTTTTTATTGATAGAACCATACTATCTTAAACTGAATGGATGTATAATGCATGTACTTTGACCTATACTAGTTTACTTTTATTACTTGTGACGTGGATGGAGAGTTGTCTCATTGGCACTCATCTTCTTATATCTATATGTACACGTAATTGAACAGGAGCAGATATGCTAAAATGTCTTCTGAATTATTTTTACAGGGAAATGATATCTCAAAGACAAAATAAACCTGTCGGGTAGACATGTTCATATATATGATCAGAATTTACATACCAAGACAAGATATTTTCAACCTATAATTTATAATTCTGAGAGGCAACCATAATCCAAGAATCTTAAAAACTTACCTCTATCCCGAATTTTAATACTACATTTTGTAATTATTTACTGCCATTGTGCATATGAGGTCAAGGTAAATTTTTCCAGGAAAGAAATATCCTGACCATGACGGTGAGAATGAAGTCAAGGTAAATCTTTTCTGGAAAGAAAAATTCTGACCATGACAGTAACGTTAGGGCAATATAAATCTTTCAGGGAAATATCTATCCTGACCATGCCAGTGAAAATGGTCAAGGTTAATCTTTAAAGAGAAAAATGGCTCTTGTTATATTTAACATTGCCATAAAAGCAAGAAGTTTTGCTAGCCATAAAACCGTGTTTAACCATCCATTCTTTCTTAAAAGTCAGGAAAATGGTAGTTGCTATCTTATAGTTCGCTTCTGTTTGTTACGTCGTTTGATTATTTCTTGCACTTCAGTGTTTCTGTTTTTTCGTTTTGTTCCTTATATAGATGATGTGTTTCCCTCGATTTATTTTGTATTCTAATCATCGATTTTTTACTTTTCAAAAGTGGTATACTACTGTTGCCTTTATTCCTGAACATGACAGTGAAAATTAGGTTAACGTAAATCTTCTCAGTGAAAGATTGATCTTTAACATGACTGAAAATTAGGACAAAGTAAATCTTCTCAGGGAAAGGTGAATCCTGAACATGACTGAAAATTAGGACAATGTAAATCTTCTCAGGGAAAGATTGATCTTGAACATGACTGAAAATTAGGACAAAGTAAATCTTCTCAGGGAAAGGTGAATCCTGAACATGACTGAAAATTAGGACAAAGTAAATATTCTCAGGGAAAGATTGATCTTGAACATGACTGAAAATTAAGACAACATATATCTTCTCAGGGAAAGGTAAATCCTGAACATGACTGAAAATTAGGACAACTTAAATCTTCTCAGGGAAAGGTGAATCCTGAACATGACTGAAAATTAGGACAACATTAATCTTCTTAGAGAAAGGTGAATCATGAACATGACTGAAAATTAGGACAACATTAATCTTCTCAGGGAAAGGTCAATCATGAACATGACTGAAAATTAAGAAAACGTAAATCTTCTCAGGGAAAGGTGAATCCGGAACATGACTGAAAATTAGGACAACATTAATCTTCTCAGGGAAAGGTCAATCATGAACATGACTGAAAATTAGGACAACGTTAATCTTCTCAGGGAAAGGTGAATCCTGAACATGACTGAAAATTAGGACAACATTAATCTTCTCAGGGAAAGGTGAATCATGAACATGACTGAAAATTAGGACAACGTAAATCTTCTCAGGGAAAGGTGAATCATGAACATGACTGAAAATTAGGACAACGTTAATCTTCTCAGGGAAAGGTGAATCATGAACATGACTGAAAATAAGGACAACATTAATCTTCTCAGGGAAAGGTGAATCATGAACATGACTGAAAATTAGGACAACGTAAATCTTCTCAGGGAAAGGTGAATCATGAACATGACTGAAAATTAGCACAATGTAAATCTTCTCAGGGAAAGGTGAATCATGAACATGACTAAAAATTAGAACAACGTAAATCTTCTCAGGGAAAGGTGAATCATGATGATGACTGAAAATGAGGACACTGTAAATCTTCGTAGGGAAAGTTGAATCCCAAAAATGACAATGAAAATGAGGTAAGGTCAATATTAATCTTTTTGAACAAAGATGTGTCTTGACTCGTGAAAATTAGGTCAAGGTGAATCTTCTCCGAGAAAGATGAATCCTGACCATGACAAGAAATTAGGCCAAAGTGGTTTACCATATCTTGGTTCACATTATAAAGATCAGTATTTAAGAAATAGAAAGAAAGACACAAAAGGAGTTTAATTGACAGAAATGTGTCAGGAAATGAGATCCCCATTGATTGATAGATAGAAAAATGAAAAACCAGCACATCCCTTCTTTAAGGAGTGTAGGTATGAAAATAGTCCTCCTTACTTCCTAGCAAATTAGATATTTATGATTTGAAAGTAGCACTATTCTGTAATGGACCAAAAACACACTTACAATTTAGACAACTATGGCAGAGAAGTAAAACTATGTCTCACTTTCAACACATTTCCTTGCAAAATTTATTTAAATTAAAAAAAAAGCAAAGTGCTGATCATTTTATTTTAAAATATTTTGAATTTGTATATAGTAAAATTAATTGCATTGTCAGTTGCTATAAAATATCTAACTAAAAACATTATGTTTAAATGAATATAAATTATACAATAAATCACATTAAATGCACCAAAATATAGCCATTTACAATCTAATAAAAAATATTAAAGCTGCATCTATCATTGCAATATAAATTTTAACAGCATTACAGAATCTACATAATATATGTCAACAACCTTTTTGCTAGATTATCAGTACTGCTCTTTTATATCAAGATTTTAAAAGGAACAATTCAAAGGCTTTGCTAGCACAGTTAGTATTGATTTTGGAGCCTCTAACACTGGTTTCCAGACTTAGTGAGATGTATTCATGTTATATTAGTTATTCTATGTAATATTCATAGTTTGCTGATGGTTTTTAAAGATAAGGTGTTTCTCAGCTACAATCTCATTGAAGGGTGACTGCCCTGAAATGAGATATGACCTAGAAACATCCTTAAGTTTGAAAGGCCATTGATAATCTGTTTATTGATATTTGTCCCATAATGTTGTGATGTTTACATTGAAAATGGTATTTGCACCTAAAGTTTCTAGCACTAGTTTTCTATCTTAAGCTGTTAGCATGATATGAAAAATCAAAAAAAAAACCATTTCAAAGAGAAAATAAACAAAATAGCAATTAAAGATATCCTATGAAATATAAAAAATAAGGAAAAATGCTTTAAAATCATAAAATCAGGAGAATAAACAAATAATTTTCCAGATTAATTTTTAATTTATTGCTCGATGAGGCTTTTTTATTTCTGGAATATGATAAAAGAAGACTATCAGTTTAAAACTAACACAAATAATTATCTCTTGTTACAATGAATTTATTTTTCATAAAACATTCATAGAAGAAATTGATTTTTTTTATTTTTTTAGGTTTTTTTCCCAGCATGTAAACCCACTTTTACCCCCTGATACCAAAATACCAAATTTTGTAATATTTCAGCACAAAAAATACTGCAATCAAATATGAGTTATTTCAAATGAGTTATAAAATCTTATGACATTACAACCCCAAAAAAATGACCAATGAAAATGACAAAATTAGTCAGAATTCAACAAGAGTCATATTAAAATATGCTTTTCTTTTGTTTCTTACAAAACAAGGTATTCTCCCTTTTCTCAATTAAAATAATAAATACATATCACTGAATCAATAAAAAATATTGCATACAAGTACCCTCATTAAGACTATGTTTACTTAATTCTTAAAGACATGGAATATATTTCAGAGTTTGACATAAAAATACAAAATAACTTTGGTATTACAGAAGCGTAAAGAGTAAAACAAAATACTTTCTATGTAAAGATACAAAAATTACAGTTTCTTAAAAAAATGCTCAAAAATATCATTACATAACAAAAAACATAGAGAACATCAAAGGGAGGTAATTTACTATTGAAATAACCCTGAGCAATATTGTCTGTTGCCAATAATCAGAAAATTCATTTATCAATTAAAGGAACAGAACAGTTATTTCTTATCTTTAAAATACCAAACAATTGAAGGACTATGGATGATCATTTCCCAGCAGAAAATTAATTGCTTACATCCACATCATTTGAACTGCTGATAGTTGTCTTATTGGCAATCAGACCACATCTCACTTTTATATTAAGTAAACAGTAACAAATTAGTCAGTTCTTAATTATGCATGGTTAATTGATTTCAACACATTTTGTGGAACAATCAACATGTATATTACTTTTCATGTTTTATTAACAATCTATTCTATGGTAGCAGTGTGAGACAATAAAGTAATATAAAAGTGCAGATTTTGAAATATGATTTGAAAAGGGACCACCAAATAGTTAACCCTTATCCTCACAGGATATTTATGGCACATATATATCTCATACAAAAGATTATATTCTGTTTGACAGAATAACATGCAGTTTTTGTCTCACACTCCTTTTATTTAAAAATTCCTGTTATTTCCTGGAAAGATGTTTGGCCCAAATTGAAAGATTTGTCCAATATGTACTCCTAGTATCTTAAATTATTATAAATACCTGCCAACTTTTCAAAATGCCCATGGGGATTTTGTGTGCCAGATGGCTGTCATAGTCCTAAAAACCATTAAAGGGGGCCTGCAAATTCATTCTAATATTGTTTTTTGGCTTCTTCATACTTTTATAAGCTTATGGTCATTGTAAAATTAATTGTTTTATTTAAATTGTGGACAACATCGCTCTTTCAAAATTCCATGGGGGAAATCCCCCGCGAATAGTGACAGTTGGCAGGTATAGTTATTGTATGGACCATCAAATTTGTGATAATTAAAGTTGACTGCTTATTGCACACTTATTCTATATAAATCTGTTTATTATATAATAATAACTATTTAGGCAGTGCTAGATAAGACACAACACATAATGAACAATGATCCCACAACACCTGTATTGAGCCAGCTAATATTTATAATTTAGCATGTGTTTGTTGGCCTTTCTCTGTCACTAATATTCATAATTTAGCATGTGTTTGTTGGCCTTTCTCTATCATGTCACCCATCTCTGTGAAACATTGGTGAACTTCATTCATAAACACAACAGAATCTGTTTCTTTACAACTTCTCCATGTCGTTACAACAGCAGCTATTCTGTAAATAATCATCAGATATGTGATTTAATGTTATTCTAGAATGATATAATGAGGTGGATTTAAAACATGCTAGGTGGCATACAAGATAAATTGTATGATGTTAATGCCACTTTCTTTTTTAGACGAAACGTGCGTCTGGCGTATGTATTAAATTTAGTCCTGGTATCTATGATGAGTTTATTTTCAGCACTATTGAATGTTTCCTGGCATTTAGTTTTTTTTGGTGGATGAAGCCAGAGTGCCAGGAAAGAATCATGATCTTTGACAGGAAAACAAATCAAATAATCAGAGTACATAAAGATTGGAATTGAGCATACATGCCACATGCATGAATTCAAACTCACAACCCCAGTGTTAACAGGGTAGCATGAAATAATAAAGTGGTATTCACCACCAATATCAATCCTCTCCATAACCTTACAATTAACATTTAAGCTTGACGTATACATACTGTTTAGGTTCCATGTGATAAAAACAACCATAACCATCTTCCACCATTGGAGCCACTCCACCATAAACTGTTGTATATCCAACAAAGCTTGTAGACAAGGCAAAGTTACCACCGCCACCACTGAAAATAAACAAAATAAGTGAGGACACACACAGATGTAGGCATTAGAACCACTCTACCATAAACTGGTGTGTATCCTACAAAGCTTGTAGACAAGGCAAAGTTACCACTGCCACCACTGAAAATCAACAAAATAAGTGAGGACACACACAGATGTAGACATCAGAGCCACATTGACAAATGAACTTGCACCCTTAGTTTTTACCTTTAATTTTGTGTTGTGTTTATACATTGATCTCGTGATCATGTCATCAAACAAGTAAAACACAGCAAAACTGCATTCATTGAATCCAGGTATACCTAAATGTTACAATCACATCGCTTGTTTTTTTGTAAAACTTTGATACACTTTACACAAAAAAAATCTTGGTTTGCATTTACATTTAGCATTTTTAGGGCTTTTTTTTTTACATGTTATTAAAGTCACATTCATTGTATAAAATCAAATACAGACTGAGAACTTTGAAATGTCTGCCTTATTTGCATGTTCTTAACTATAACAGATGTTTAATGGTCATATAGATACAAGTCTTACAAAATACCTTTTAGTAAAAGCAGGATCAGTAAATATTTGTGGAACAGGTAATCCTTGTTCTCTTCCTAACAGGTATAGCCCTAGTAAATGTCGATCACAACCTAAAATTTAAAAAAAAATTACAGATAGATTTGTCACAGATAAAACAGAATGTACCACTATGCTTACAAGGTGATCTAAATATAATGTTGTAAGAAGTGTACATTAAGAAGTGTAACGGACCAAATCAGAAAATTAAATGTTAACATACCATCAAGAAGCTAGATATGTTACACCTATAGTATAGACATTTATCAGAGGAAAACAAGTTTTAAGTAATTACATTTCATAATGTAATAATAAACTAGAGGCTCTTAAGAGCCTGTGTCGCTCACCTTGGCATATGTGAATTAAACAAAGGAAGCAGACAATTCATGACAAAATTGTGTTTAGGTGATTGTGATGTGTTTGTACATCTTCCTTTACTGAACATTCTTGCTGCTCACAATTATCTTTATCTATAAACCACCGTGTAGTTTCAGTGGAAAATGTTAGTAAAAATTTACAAATTTTATGAAAATTGTTAAAAATTGATTATAAAGGACAATAACTTCTTAGGGGGTCAATTGACCATTATGGCATAGATGCCAATCCCCTTTTGACCCATTCAGTAACAAACTATCAAATTTTCCGTATTATTGAAAAGTTTTCAGTAATCATTCAAAAACGTGCATTTACCAATAAAAAATACTGACGAGTGATTGCAAACTGATAGGCACTAACATGTTTCATTAAACATGTTATCTGTTGTATGTATTCTATTCATTAATTGTTTAAATGTTCTCGACTCGTACATTTTCATTTTGTCAAGAAGAATTAGAGAAAGGGGGAAAGCTACTCATAAAATGCAAGTTTGCCTCTTAGGAAGTCAGTTAGTTACACAACAATAGGTCGATAACTCCTGAGAAACTGGAAGCATTACATTGGCATTTACTAAATACCAGACCAAAACGGAGAAGCAATGATAAAAAGACGAGTTTTACACAATTGAACCGCGATGATTGGAAATCCGTAACTATTCGACTATGACAGTAATAGCGTACTTTTGATAGCAAAATCGGAAAAATTACGGGAAAATCGTAATGGTTGGCATCTATGTTATGGTCATTTTGACTTATTTTTTAGTCTTAAATTGCTGTACATTATTGCTGTTTACAGTTTATCTCTATCTATAATAATATTCAAGATAATAACCCAAAACAGCAAAGTTTCCTTAAAATTACCAATTAAGGGGCAGCAACCTAACAACGAGTTGTCTGATTCATCTAAAAATTTCAGGGCAGATAGATCTTGACCAGATAAACAATTTTACCCCTTGTCAGATTTGCTCTAAATGCTTTGGTTTTTGAGTTATAAGCCAAAAACTGCATTTTACCCCTATGTTCTATTTTTAGCCATAACGGCCATCTTGGTTGGTTTGCCCGGTCACAAAACACAATTTTTAAACTAGATAGCCGAATAATGATTCTGGCAATGTTTGGTAAAATTTGGCTCAGTAGTTTCAGAGGAGAAGATTTTTGTAAAAGTTAATTAAGATTTACGAAAAATGGATAAAAAATGACTATAAATGGCAATAACTCCTAAAGGGGTCAACTGACCATTTTGGTCCTGTTGACTTATTTGTATATCTTACTTTTCTGAACATTTTTGCTGTTTACAGTTTATCTCTATCCATAAAAATATTCAAGATAATATCCAAAAACAGCAAAATTTCCTTAAAATTACCAATTCAGGGGCAGCAACTCAAGAACTGGTTGTCCCATTCATCTTACAATTTAGATAGATCTTGACCAAATAAACAATTTTACCCCTTGTCAGATTTGCTCTAAATGCTTTGGTTTTTGAGTAATAACCAAAAACTGCATTTAACCTCCATGTTCTATTTTTAGCCGTGGCGGCCATCTTGGTTGGTTGGCTGGGTAAAAAAACACAAATTTTAAACTAGATACATCAATGATGATTGTGGCCAAGTTTGGATTAATTTGGCCTGGTAGTTTCAGAGGAGAAGATCTTTGTAAAAGATCATGGAGATTTACGAAAAATGGTTAAAAATTGACTATAAAGGGCAATAACTCCTAAAGGGGTCAACTGACCATTTTGGTCATGTTGACTTATTTGTAAATCTTACTTTGCTGAACATTATTGCTGTTTACAGTTTATCTCCATCTATAATAATATTCAAGATAATAACCAAAAACAGTAAAATTTCCTTAAAATTACCAATTTAGGGGCAGCAACCCAATAATGGGTTGTCTGATTCATCTGAAAATTTCAGGGCAGATAGATCTTGACCTGATAAACAATTTTACCCGGTCACATTTGCTCTAAATGCTTTGGTTTTTGAGTTATAAGCCAAAAACTGCATTTTACCCCTATGTTCTATTTTTAGCCATGGCGGCCATCTTGGTTGGTTTGCGGGGTCAAATTTGAAACTAGATACATCAATGATGATTGTGGCCAAGTTTGGTAAAATTTGGCCCAGTAGTTTCAGAGGAGAAGATTTTTTGTAAAATTTAACGCCGGACGACGGACGCCAAGTGATGAGAAAAGCTGACTTAGCCCTTCGGGCCCGGTGAGCTAAAAAAGGCAGGATAGACTAAGACATCAAGATTCAATTGCATTTGAGCTAAATATGTAAATCCTTAAATCACAACCAAACAAAAAATTCAAACAATACATTCCAGGATTTAAATGCCATTTTTGAAATGGCAATCGTTAAAAAGTTAAATTTTCATGTAGTCAAATTCCTGCTGTGTCTGATCATCTTGGCTATGCCAGGATTACAATCCAGTCCCTCCTCTCCACCCTTGGCTGGTGTAACCAACATTTGTTTATGACAATGCTGATTCTTCTAAAGGCAGAAAACACTCACTCTCATTCTAACTACAGAATTCTGATCCCTCTAAAGGCAGAAAACACTCACTCTCATTCTAACTACAGAATTCTGATCCCTCTAAAGGCAGAAAACACTCACTCTCATTCTAACTACAGAATTCTGATCCCTCTAAAGGCAGAAAACACTCACTCTCATTCTAACTACAGAATTCTGATCCATCTAAAGGCAGAAAACACTCACTCTCATTCTAACTACAGAATTCTGATCCCTCTAAAGGCAGAAAACACTCACTCTCATTCTAACTACAGAATTCTGATCCCTCTAAAGGCAGAAAACACTCACTTTCATTCTGACAACAGAATGCTGATCCTTCTAAAGGCAGAAAACACTCACTCTCATTCTGACTAAACAATTCTTGACCCTCTAAATGCAGAAAACAATCACTCTCATTCTGACTAAACAATTCTTGACCCTCTAAATGCAGAAAACACTCACTCTCATTCTAACTACAGAATTCTGATCCCTCTAAAGGCAGAAAACACTCGCTCTCATTCTAACTACAGAATTCTGATCCCTCTAAAGGCAGAAAACACTCACTCTCATTTTAACTACAGAATTCTGATCCATCTAAATGCAGAAAACACTCACTCTCATTCTAACTACAGAATTCTGATCCCTCTAAAGGCAGAAAACACTCACTCTCATTCTAACTACAGAATTCTGATCCCTCTAAAGGCAGAAAACACTCACTCTCATTCTAACTACAGAATTCTGATCCCTCTAAAGGCAGAAAACACTCACTCTCATTCTAACTACAGAATTCTGATCCCTCTAAAGGCAGAAAACACTCACTCTCATTCTAACTACAGAATTCTGATCCATCTAAAGGCAGAAAACACTCACTCTCATTCTAACTACAGAATTCTGATCCCTCTAAAGGCAGAAAACACTCACGTTCATTCTAACTACAGAATTCTGATCCCTCTAAAGGCAGAATACACTCACTCTCATTCTAACTACAGAATTCTGATCCCTCTAAAGGCAGAAAACACTCACTTTCATTCTAACTACAGAATTCTGATCCCTCTAAAGGCAGAAAACACTCACTCTCATTCTAACTACAGAATTCTGATCCATCTAAAGGCAGAAAACACTCACTCTCATTCTAACTACAGAATTCTGATCCCTCTAAAGGCAGAATACACTCACTCTCATTCTAACTACAGAATTCTGATCCCTCTAAATGCAGAAAACACTCACTTTCATTCTAACTACAGAATTCTGATCCCTCTAAAGGCAGAAAACACTCACTCTCATTCTGACTAAACAATTCTTGACCCTCTAAAGGCAGAAAACACTCACTCTCGTTCTGACTACACAATTCTTGACAGCAGTTGAAATCTCTTCAGTGTGGAGGTGTAAAAATAATTGTGTCAGTATATAATGTTCACAAATTACCTGAAGCCGGACTCTAAATGTATGTTGACATTCCAAGATTTGGGTGAAACATTCTGATCAGGAACTTCAAAATTTGTCACTAAATATCAACCTATATTTTTAGAGTAAAGAATTGTCGCACAATCAGCACATGGTACTTGTTAATTTACGTTTTTTACATTTTCATGTTATCATCTCAAAGTTGCTTTATGATAAGATGCAGCCAGTTATAACTGCAATCCATAAAAACCTTTACCATGTAGATCCTATTAAACCACCAAGGGTGGAGAGGAAGGGACTGGATTGTCATCCTTGGCTTGCAAAGACGTTGCTGAATGAATATGTTTGACATGCATAACAACAATCTTTAATGAAGTTATCTTAGAGTAGTTAATTTCCATGATTTTAAAAATTTTATAATAAATCTATCACCTAATTAAATCTTACCTTTGACTTCCTGTGCTTCACTCATCAATCTGTTATGTTTATTTGAAGCTTTCAGATATAAATTATATTTTGTCTGTTCCTGGAAAAAAATATTTACAACACAAAATTATAGTAAACATGTTTAATTTCTACAGCTTTATTTTCCCTTTTATCAGCTGTTCTCTACATGCTCCTCCATAGAAGGTTGTTTTCAAATAGGTTTTTACAATAATGTTGTCAGTTATAATGATATTTTTGAACAAATGATTAAAAGTACTGACTGTTCAAAAACCTAAATGCTTAATGTTGAATGTAAAGCTCCCAGTGAAAAAAGATTGAAAACGGTAGATAATTGATGGAGTATACAAGGGATTTATTAACACTTTAATCGATGCTAGAAGGACAAGTGTATGTGATAATACATTCTAATATCTATAAAAGAAAAAGCAAACCCTTAAAAATGTTTAATAAAATGTCAAACAAGAGTGCACAAGCTGAAGTGTCTCCCCTGCTTTACTGACTATTGATTTTATGTTAAATGTCTTAAAGATAAAAGTTTTATATAAGTATCAAATAAACATTTTTAAAAATCCATTACGATGAAGTCATATAGATTTTCATATACAGATGACTTACCGAGGTATTTTTATTGCACATAGATTTACTCTACTACAAAGCATCTATTCTCTCTGTGGCTATCAGATATCTATAAAAAGATGACTTACCGAAGTATTTTTATTGCACATAGATTTACTCCATTCCAAAGCTTCACTTGTACAACTCCTCATTGTCTCTGTACGTCCATTATAAAATCGTCTTATTGTTGCTGTTTCATATGTTGGCCCGGGTCTGAAATGTAAGTTATGTTATCATCATAAGAAAATATCTAAGATAACTTTGAAATTGGCTCCCTTTGAAATATAGAATTGATACTTTGCATTTATATATATATAATACTTCAAAATTACATAGGACATGTATTCAATTTTTGTGTATTTTATAGTAAGTTTACTGTTATTCTAGTGGTGCATGTGAGTTTAGATGTAGTTTATGTCTACACTTACTTTTTGTGTATTTTAAAGTAAGCATACAGTGATGTACACAGCCAGTTGCCTGGTCGCCAAATGCGACCAGAACCTTTATTGGGCGATTAAAAATGGATAGTAATTGGCCCAAAAATAAATCATTTGGAAAGTGTATTATCATTCTCAAAATCGTAGTTTACTCCTATAATAAAGGACCCCAACTTCGGAACACCCATTTTCGGAAATTCTCTGGTCACATCTTTGTTGCAAGTGCATTAAAATATCAATATGGCGTCGTGAAAATGTGCTTGTTAATAGTGGGTCAAAATAGTTTTACTGACAATGATGGTCGCTAAACTATTCGTGTTCTATATAGGCTAGCGACAGTCATTGACAGTAAAACCTCGTCTAACCCACTTAACCAAACAAGGCCAAAGGGAATTATATGAAAAGAACTTCGGCATACACAGATACATCCAAGAAGCCGTCAAAATATTTTTCATACGAGTGTGGATAGTTTAACCCCCAAGGACAGAAATAAGTGCATGTGGCAGTGACATAAGAAAATAATTCTATCATTAATTTCTTTTCATTTTGTTTTGCATTGACACTTTGGACACACCTGTTGAAATGACTGACCAAATAGAATATCGTGGAAATTCCCTGTGCTATTTTTAGATCAATTCGCAGAAACTTGTTTAATTTTAAACGTAACAGCAATATTTCATCAGTGATAACACAAAATCACTATGCAACCGAAACGGAAATGGAACATTGCCTCTCTCTACTCTCTCATTGAATGAGACTTGAAGTCACTTCTTCCTCTCCAAAATCCTAGATTAGGCACTGACTACAGAAATTATTTTTTTAGGGTTATGTATCAGGAAGGTTTGAGGAATTGAGAAAATCTACCTTATTTATATTGCTTTTTTTGTCATTTTTTATGGCTCAACACGTAAAAAAATTTGAGTACAATAATTGGGCTACCAATATGCATTTTGGGCCTGTGAAGTACTTTTAACACTCGCCCAAAAAAAAAAATTCTGTCTTTCCGACACTGGCATACTGAAATGCTAGTTGTACATGTGTGTCTGCATGTAGTTTATGACTATACCAACTTCTGTGTATTTTATAGTAGTATTGTAATGCCAGTTGAACATGTGTATCTGAATGTAGTTTATGTCTATACTTACTTTTTGTGTATTTTATAGTAAGCATACTGTAATGCCAGTTGTACATGTGTGTTTAGATGTAGTTTATTTCTATACTTACATTTTGTGTATTTTATAGTAAGCATACTGTAATGCTAGTTGTACATGTGTGTTTAGATGTAGTTTATGGCTATACTTACTTTTTGTGTATTTTGTAGTAAGCATACTGTGATGCTAGTTGTACATGTGTGTCTGCATGTAGTTTATGACTATACCAACTTTTGTGTATTTTATAGTAGTACTGTAATGCCAGTTGAACATGTGTATCTGAATGTAGTTTATGTCTATACTTACTTTTTGTGTATTTTATAGTAAGCATACTGTAATGCCAGTTGTACATGTGTGTTTAGATGTAGTTTATTTCTATACTTACTTTTTGTGTATTTTATAGTAAGCATACTGTAATGCTAGTTGTACATGTGTGTTTAGATGTAGTTTATGGCTATACTTACTTTTTATGTATTTTGTAGTAAGCATACTGTGATGCTAGTTGTACATGTGTGTCTGCATGTAGTTTATGACTATACCAACTTTTGTGTATTTTATAGTAGTACTGTAATGCCAGTTGAACATGTGTATCTGAATGTAGTTTATGTCTATACTTACTTTTTGTGTATTTTATAGTAAGCATACTGTAATGCCAGTTGTACATGTGTGTTTAGATGTAGTTTATTTCTATACTTACTTTTTGTGTATTTTATAGTAAGCATACTGTAATGCTAGTTGTACATGTGTGTTTAGATGTAGTTTATGGCTATACTTACTTTTTGTGTATTTTATAGTAAGTGTACTGTAATGCTAGTTGTACATGTGTATCTGGATGTAGTTTATTTCTATACTTACTTTTTGTGTATTTTATAGTAAGCATACTGTAGTGCTAGTTGTACATGTGTATCTGGATGTAGTTTATTTCTATACTTACTTTTTGTGTATTTTATAGTAAGCATACTGTAATGCCAGTTGTACATGTGTATCTGGATGTAGTTTATGCCTATACTTACTTTTTGTGTATTTTATAGTAAGCATACTGTGATGCTAGTTGTACATGTGTATCTGGATGTAGTTTATACCTATACTTACTTTTTGTGTATTTTATAGTAAGCTTACTGTGATGCCAGTTGTACATGTGTATCTGGATGTAGTTTATGCCTATACTTACCTTTTGTGTATTTTATAGTAGGCATACTGTGATGCTAGTTGTACATGTGTATCTGGATGTAGTTTATGCCTATACTTACGTTTTGTGTATTTTATAGTAAGCGTACTGTAATGCTAGTTGTACATGTGTATCTGGATGAAGTTTATGTCTATACTTCCTTTTTGTGTATTTTATAGTAAGTGTACTGTAATGCTAGTTGTACATGTGTATCTGGATGTAGTTTATTTCTATACTTACTTTTTGTGTATTTTATAGTAAGCGTACTGTGATGCCAGTTGTACATGTGTATCTGGATGTAGTTTATGGCTATACTTACTTTTTGTGTATTTTATAGTAAGTGTACTGTAATGCTAGTTATACATGTGTATCTGGATGTAGATTATTTCTATACTTACTTTTTGTGTATTTTATAGTAAGCATACTGTAATGCCAGTTGTACATGTGTATCTGGATGTAGTTTATGTCAATACTTAGTTTTTGTGTATTTTATAGTAAGTGTACTGTAATACTAGTTGTACATGTGTGTCTGCATGTAGTTTATGACTATACCAACTTTTGTGTATTTTATAGTAGTACTGTAATGCCAGTTGAACATGTGTATCTGAATGTAGTTTATGTCTATACTTACTTTTTGTGTATTTTATAGTAAGCATACTGTAATGCCAGTTGTACATGTGTGTTTAGATGTAGTTTATTTCTATACTTACTTTTTGTGTATTTTATAGTAAGCATACTGTAATGCTAGTTGTACATGTGTGTTTAGATGTAGTTTATGGCTATACTTACTTTTTATGTATTTTGTAGTAAGCATACTGTGATGCTAGTTGTACATGTGTGTCTGCATGTAGTTTATGACTATACCAACTTTTGTGTATTTTATAGTAGTACTGTAATGCCAGTTGAACATGTGTATCTGAATGTAGTTTATGTCTATACTTACTTTTTGTGTATTTTATAGTAAGCATACTGTAATGCCAGTTGTACATGTGTGTTTAGATGTAGTTTATTTCTATACTTACTTTTTGTGTATTTTATAGTAAGCATACTGTAATGCTAGTTGTACATGTGTGTTTAGATGTAGTTTATGGCTATACTTACTTTTTGTGTATTTTATAGTAAGTGTACTGTAATGCTAGTTGTACATGTGTATCTGGATGTAGTTTATTTCTATACTTACTTTTTGTGTATTTTATAGTAAGCATACTGTAATGCTAGTTGTACATGTGTATCTGGATGTAGTTTATGCCTATACTTACTTTTTGTGTATTTTATAGTAAGCGTACTGTGATGCCAGTTGTACATGTGTATCTGGATGTAGTTTATGCCTATACTTACTTTTTGTGTATTTTATAGTAAGCGTACTGTGATGCCAGTTGTACATGTGAATCTGGATGTAGTTTATCTCTATACTTACTTTTTGTGTATTTTATAGTAAGCATACTGTGATGCTAGTTGTACATGTGTATCTGGATGTAGTTTATGCCTATACTTACTTTTTGTGTATTTTATAGTAAGCGTACTGTGATGCCAGTTGTACATGTGTATCTGGATGTAGTTTATGCCTATACTTACTTTTTGTGTATTTTATAGTAAGCATACTGTGATGCTAGTTGTACATGTGTATCTGGATGTAGTTTATACCTATACTTACTTTTTGTGTATTTTATAGTAAGCGTACTGTGATGCCAGTTGTACATGTGTATCTGGATGTAGTTTATGCCTATACTTACCTTTTGTGTATTTTATAGTAAGCATACTGTGATGCTAGTTGTACATGTGTATCTGGATGTAGTTTATGCCTATACTTACGTTTTGTGTATTTTATAGTAAGCGTACTGTAATGCTAGTTGTACATGTGTATCTGGATGAAGTTTATGTCTATACTTCCTTTTTGTGTATTTTATAGTAAGTGTACTGTAATGCTAGTTGTACATGTGTATCTGGATGTAGTTTATTTCTATACTTACTTTTTGTGTATTTTATAGTAAGCGTACTGTGATGCCAGTTGTACATGTGTATCTGGATGTAGTTTATGGCTATACTTACTTTTTGTGTATTTTATAGTAAGTGTACTGTAATGCTAGTTATACATGTGTATCTGGATGTAGATTATTTCTATACTTACTTTTTGTGTATTTTATAGTAAGCATACTGTAATGCCAGTTGTACATGTGTATCTGGATGTAGTTTATGTCAATACTTAGTTTTTGTGTATTTTATAGTAAGTGTACTGTAATACTAGTTGTACATGTGTATCTGGATGTAGTTTATTTCTATACTTACTTTTTGTGTATTTTATAGTAAGCGTACTGTGATGCCAGTTGTACATGTGTATCTGGATGTAGTTTATTTCTATACTTACTTTTTGTGTATTTTATAGTAAGTGTACTGTAATGCCAGTTGTACATGTGTATCTGGATGTAGTTTATTTCTATACTTACTTTTTGTGTATTTTATAGTAGGCGTACTGTAATGCTAGTTGTACATGTGTATCTGGATGTAGTTTATGTCTATACTTACTTTTTGTGTATTTTATAGTAAGTGTTCTGTAATGCCAGTTGTACATGTGTATCTGGATGTAGTTTATTTCTATACTTACTTTTTGTGTATTTTATAGTAGGCCTACTGTATGCTAGTTGTACATGTGTATCTGGATGTAGTTTATTTCTATACTTACTTTTTGTGTATTTTATAGTAAGCGTACTGTAATGCTAGTTGTACATGTGTATCTGGATGTAGATTATTTCTGCGTAAATATGTCTTTCCATATTTTGTATAAAACTTGGCATTACACTGCAGATTGTCTGACTAAAAAAGAAAGATTAAATTAAAATCTGTGCTCATTCTTTAGATATTTATAAAAAAAATATTCTCTTTAAATTATAGAGCATCTTAATGACTTATTATAACAAATAGAGCATATTCTCAACTCTCTTATTACAGAGCATCTGCTTGACTCCATTATTAGAGAGTATTTTCTCAACTACCTTATCATAACAACTCCTTTATTAGAGAACATATTCTTTTCCCCCTTATAACAACTCCTTTATTATAGAGCATCTATAAGACCTTTCTTCTCCTCAAATCAACTTTGCCTGACAGATTTGGATCCTCAGTTTCTGAAAAATTTGTAAATTTAAAAAGTTGCACTCAGGCAGTATAGTTTTTCTCATCTTATTGAGTTTTTCATGTTGACTACATAATTTTTACTCACATTTTAGGTGAAAGATTTTATGTCGACATCATATATTTTATATATATTTTTTGACAATATAAAGTTTTCTCACATTGATTACATACCCAGTTCATCTTACATAATAATACTTACTACTTGTTTGTGGTCAAGTTTAGCTTTGATTATATTATCTTTAATAACATCATCTACATGGAATATAAGTTGTACAGGTTCTGGTAAATCTCTTTTTGTAGTACTTCCCTGTAAGAGAAAACATGTAAAGCAAGTCTCAATCGTAATAAAATATAAAATATCAGTCTAAGGCCTGTAAAAGGTAATCATATAATAAAGTTTTTCGCTAGATGTCCTTTAAAAGTTGTTTTTGTTTCTTTGAAGGGCACAAATATTTTCCATATTCTCCTATAGATCATCCCTTAACTCCCTAAGGTTTACTCCAAATAAGTTAATAGCTTTCTGTAAACTCCATTGCAATGTCCATTGTTTCATCTAACATATCATTGTTTATTAAAACCATTGTTACCCTGTCTCTGACATATAGACATCTGGATTTGATATTGTGTTTACATTGTCGAAAATAGATGATATGGACATCTGGGTATGTAATGGTGTGTAATTGTTGTTTGAAACAAACATCTATATTTATTTGATACTGTAAATTCAGGAATTATTGCCAGGTTTTTATTATTGCAAAAAAATGTGACAGAGTTGTAAACTTGTATTTTGAAATATTTTTAATGAATTAAACAGGATTTTTTTCAAAATCTTAAAAATTAAAATCGCATTGAAGTCTAAAATGACAAAATTGCAATAATTTCTGAATTTACAGTATTGTGTCTACATTGCCAATATTAATGATGACATGATTGGAAAAGTGCTCATTAACAGAAGGTGGTCATTAACAGAAGGTTGGTCATTAACAGCAGGTGGTCATTAACAGAAGGTGGTCATTAACAGAAGGTTGGTCATTAACAGAAGGTGGTCATTAACAGAAGGTTGGTCATTAACAGAAGGTGCTCTGGTCATTAACAGAAGGTGCTCATTAACAGAAGGTGGTCATTAACAGAAGGTTGGTCATTAACAGAAGGTGGTCATTAACAGAAGGTGCTCATTAACAGAATGTTGGTCATTAACAGCAGGTGGTCATTAACAGAAGGTGCTCATTAACAGAAGGTGGTCATTAACAGAATGTTGGTCATTAACAGGAGGTGCTCATTAACAGAAGTTGGTCATTAACAGAAGGTGCTCATTAACAGAAGGTGGTCATTAACAGAAGGTTGGTCATTAACAGAAGGTGGTCATTAACAGAAGGTGCTCATTAACAGAATGTTGGTCATTAACAGCAGGTGGTCATTAACAGAAGGTGCTCATTAACAGAAGGTGGTCATTAACAGAATGTTGGTCATTAACAGAAGGTGCTCATTAACAGAAGTTGGTCATTAACAGAAGGTGGTCATTAACAGAAGGTTGGTCATTAACAGAAGGTGCTCATTAACAGAAGGTTGGTCATTAACAGAAGGTGTTCATTAACAGAAGGTGCTCATTAACAGAAGGTTGGTCATTAACAGAAGGTGCTCATTAACAGAAGGTGGTCATTAACAGAAGGTGCTCATTAACAGAAGGTTGGTCATTAACAGAAGGTGTTCATTAACAGAAGGTGCTCATTAACAGAAGGTGGTCCTTAACAGAAGGTTGGTCATTAACAGAAGGTTGATCATTAACAGAAGGTGGTCATTAACAGAAGGTTGGTCATTAACAGAAGGTTGGTCATTAACAGAAGGTGCTAATTAACAGAAGGTTGGTCATTAACAGAAGGTGCTCATTAACAGAAGGTGGTCATTAACAGAAGGTTGGTCATTAACAGAAGGTTGGTCATTAACAGAAGGTGCTAATTAACAGAAGGTGGTCATTCAATACAGGTGGTAATTAACATAGATTTGACGTACACACAACAATTAATATGCAAGTGATGAAATACAACATTAAACAAATTCCCAAGACAACTGTGCAAGTTAACCTTGGTTTAACCTTTAACCTATATGGTGATTCTCAAACAGGATTGATAGGAGCCAAATCAAACCATACCTGCCATTTTCCTTTATTTTTTGCAATAAACAGGTCATTATAATATGTACTGGCTACAAGAACCATTGCATCCACTGGTGTGTGCTATAAATAGAAACATAAAACAATTACCTGCCAATGTCCTTTAGTTTTGCATACTAGCAGTTCAACATAAGACTTAAAGGCAATATAGACCATACCATCAGCAGGTGAGTGCTATAAATAGAAATATTTCAACTTTACCATCAGTTGGTGTGTGCTATAAATAGAAACATATCAAACTATACCATCCGTAGGTGTGCTCTATAAATATATATATATATATATATTGACAATACCATCAGCAGATTTGAGCTATAAATAAAACATAAATAAAATATAAAGCAATTGTGAGCAAAAACAATAAATTGCTTCTCCGAGCGCAGTTGGATAGGACTGCAGAGGTCCAACCGTGAACAGTTAGGGCAAAAATGAACACAAAGTCAAAGAACTTGAATTAGTTATGTGATTTGAATTCATAGTCATCTTTTTGCTTTGTGCACTACACTATGATGTTGTGAATTGAAAAATAAAATGTTTGCGTTCGTATAAAAACTAATAAAAATATGTAGCTGCTGAAGATAACCAAGAGAAGGTGTCCGTAGGACATTGTGTCCTCCTACAACTATTATGACTATCACATTTACAGGTTTAAGCGTCAGAACTGAGAAATCAGGGTCAAAACAATAATTTGGTAGATAAAATATTAATCTTCAAATCATTATCAACATGTGTACAAAGTGTTTTAAATTTGAAATGGCTAAACACCTTGCGTAAAAACCTAATCCCCGAGAATGTACTGGTTTCTTGACTTTACATTTTCTGCTTAGTGAAACCATGAGATCAGGGTTAACAATTGCAATTTGGTAAGTAATTTTGTAATTTCAAATTATAAATGAACATTTGCATCAGAAAACTGTGGAAAACATGTATAGGATACCAGTAGGATATCTGTGGATACGTACTAGTTACATGTAAGATACCTGTGGATACCCAGAACACATACATGATACTTAGGATATCTTTAGGATACATTAGATACCTGTAGGATACCTTGAATACATAGTAAATCACATGTAGGATAACTGTGAATACCCAGAGTACATACATGATACCTTGGATACCTTGGATGTGTGTAAGATACTTGTATGATATCTGTGGTTACCCGGGTTACCTTGGATACCTGTATGATACATGTTAAGATACTTACATCACAGTTGGAACCTGCTGTCCCATTTTCAAAAAAGATAAGGTTGAGTGATTTATCAAACCATTTGTCTATTGGTGTTCCACCCAATGATTCTTGAAACAACTGAAATAATATATATTCTACATGTTCAATAAAACTAATAAAGGGATCAATGTAACAAACAAACATTCAACCTATAATGGTTTAATTTTTAAATTGTTATTTGGATGGAGAGTTGTCTCATTGGCACTCACACCACATCTTCCTATATCTTTTCAATCTCACTAGAAAAATCAGTATGAGCGCGGCTTGAATACCACTTGAAATGTTTATGATGATACACAGCTTTGGTTGGTGTTTCTCAAACTCTCTGATTAGATGCTTTGGTCTGTGATACACATGTGCTCCTAGAATGGAGGAAATAACTCAGAAAGAAGAAGACAACATGGAACACTTATGATTAAAACTTTTCTCAGTGGTGCTAGTTTGTAGTATTTCTTTTTTTTAAAGGTGCAAGTTAAGTTTCTTTATGCTAAAAGTACTCCAAGAATGGAGGAAACAACTAAGAAAAGACAACCTAGAACTCTCGGATGATTTAAAATGTTTCTTCAGTGGTGCTAGTCTGTAGGATTTTTTTATCAAGTGGTGTGAATTTTGTCTCTGTGTGACACTGGTGCTCCAAGAAAGGAGGAATATACTATCAGAAGAAGAAAACAACCTTACGATTAAAAACATTTCTTTGAGATTGTTATATATTTTTTTTTTTTAAATGGTGAGAGTCTTATCAAGTAATGCACCTTGTAATAATTAGTGATAGTGTTTCGTACAAGATGGTTGTAGGTTGAGTGGTCATAAAGTCAAGACAAATTGAATACAAAACCATTTATGCCTGCTTACACAACATATAGACAGTAATGAACCAGCTACAGAACTTTGTTTGGGGTAAACAAAATAGACAGTAAGGAACCAGCTACAGAACTTTGTTTGGGGTACACAACATAGACAGAAAGGAACCAGATACAGAACTTTGTTTGGAGTACACAACATAGACAGTAAGGAACCAGATACAGAACTTTGTTTGGGGTAAACAACATAGACAGTAAGGAACCAGCTACAGAACTTTGTTTGGGGTACACAACATAGACAGTAAGGAACCAGCTACAGAACTTTGTTTGGGGTACACAACATAGACAGTAAGGAACCAGATACAGAACTTTGTTTGGGGTACACAACATAGACAGTAAGGAACCAGATACAGAACTTTGTTTGGGGTACACAACATAGACAGTAAGGAACCAGATACAGAACTTTGTTTGGGGTACACAACATAGACAGTAAGGAACCAGATACAGAACTTTGTTTGGGGTACACAACATAGACAGTAAGGAACCAGCTACAGAACTTTGTTTGGGGTACACAACATAGACAGTAAGGAACCAGATACAGAACTTTGTTTGGGGTACACAACATAGACAGTAAGGAACCAGATACAGAACTTTGTTTGGGGTAAACAACATAGACAGTAAGGAACCAGATACAGAACTTTGTTTGGGGTACACAACATAGACAGTAAGGAACCAGCTACAGAACTTTGTTTGGGGTACACAACATAGACAGTAAGGAACCAGATACAGAACTTTGTTTGGGGTACACAACATAGACAGTAAGGAACCAGATACAGAACTTTGTTTGGGGTACACAACATAGACAGTAAGGAACCAGATACAGAACTTTGTTTGGGGTAAACAACATAGACAGTAAGGAACCAGATACAGAACTTTGTTTGGGGTACACAACACAGACAGTAAGGAACCAGATACAGAACTTTGTTTGGGGTACACAACATAGACAGTAAGGAACCAGATACAGAACTTTGTTTGGGGTACACAACATAGACAGTAAGGAACCAGATACAGAACTTTGTTTGGGGTACACAACATAGACAGTAAGGAACCAGATACAGAACTTTGTTTGGGGTACACAACATAGACAGTAAGGAACCAGATACAGAACTTTGTTTGGGGTACACAACATAGACAGTAAGGAACCAGATACAGAACTTTGTTTGGGGTACACAACATAGACAGTAAGGAACCAGATACAGAACTTTGTTTGGGGTACACAACATAGACAGTAAGGAACCAGATACAGAACTTTGTTTGGGGTACACAACATAGACAGTAAGGAACCAGATACAGAACTTTGTTTGGGGTACACAACATAGACAGTAAGGAACCAGCTACAGAACTTTGTTTGGGGTACACAACACAGACAGTAAGGAACCAGATACAGAACTTTGTTTGGGGTACACAACATAGACAGTAAGGAACCAGATACAGAACTTTGTTTGGGGTACACAACATAGACAGTAAGGAACCAGATACAGAACTTTGTTTGGGGTAAACAACATAGACAGTAAGGAACCAGCTACAGAACTTTGTTTGGGGTACACAACATAGACAGTAAGGAACCAGATACAGAACTTTGTTTGGGGTACACAACATAGACAGTAAGGAACCAGATACAGAACTTTGTTTGGGGTAAACAACATAGACAGTAAGGAACCAGATACAGAACTTTGTTTGGGGTACACAACATAGACAGTAAGGAACCAGATACAGAACTTTGTTTGGGGTACACAACATAGACAGTAAGGAACCAGATACAGAACTTTGTTTGGGGTACACAACTTAGACAGTAAGGAACCAGATACAGAACTTTGTTTGGGGTACACAACATAGACAGTAAGGAACCAGATACAGAACTTTGTTTGGGGTACACAACATAGACAGTAAGGAACCAGATACAGAACTTTGTTTGGGGTGTCTTTCCAGGGCTTTGCCAAGACTGTCTAACCCAAATCACTATCCTAACCAAAAAAGAGGCTGTTTACCAAATCACTATTCTAACCATAAAAGACACTATTTACCAAATCACTATCCTAACCAGGCTGTTTACCAAATCACTATTCTAACCAGGCTGTTTACCAAATCATTATCCTAACCAGGCTGTTTACCAAATCACTATTCTAATCATAAAAGACACTATTTACCAAATCACTATCCTAACCCGAAAAGACACTATTTACCAAATCACTATCCTAACCATAAAAGACACTATTTACCAAATCACTATCCTAACCATAAAAGACACTATTTACCAAATCACTATCCTAACCATACACGACACCATTTACCAAATCACTATCCTAACCATAAAAGACACTTTTTGCCAAATCAATATCCTAACCATAAAAGACACTATTTACCAAATCACTTTCCTAACCATACACAACACTATTTACCAATCACTATCCTAACAATAAAAGACACTATAAATTTACCAAATCACTATCCTAACCATAAAAGACACTATTTACCAAATCACTTTCCTCACCATACAAGACACTATTTACCAAATCACTTTCCTTACCATACACAACACTATTTACCAATCACTATCCTAACCATAAAAGACACTATAAATTTTCCAAATCACTATTCTTACCATAAAAGACACTATTTACCAAATCACTTTCCCCACCATAAAAGACACTACAATGTATTTACCAAATCACTTTGAATCTACCAAAAATTGTTGAACTGTTTAAACACCAGTAGATTATTATCAAAATAATAATTAGGTATAATTTTTACATTTTAATTAAGGTAATCTTTAAGTGTAAACTTAGATGGACTTAATCTGCATCGCCCAGAATATTATTCAAGGATCGAATAACTGCTGGAAGAAAAGATTTCTGATAAAATGCTGTTCTACACTTTATATTCACGTGTCATTCTTTAACTTGTGTCAGAGTTATGAATATTAGATAATTATTGAGGGATTATCCCTCAACAATTGTTTAAAGCAGATCAATTGATAAACTAAGGGACTAGTAGGGAACTTACTTCAACTTCACTAGTAGGGTTGGCATCATCTAAAGTCGCAACAAAAATAGCAGTCTCAATGGTCCGTAGATAATGAAAATTTTCAGGATGTAAAGCCATTAATCTGCTTCTCATCTGTAAAATATAAAAGAACACTTATAGTAGACGAACTTAGGAGCTGGTGGCCCTCACATGGATCTGTATGCATTTTCAACTACGGTCACTCTCCAACATTAAAGACTACAAATAGTGACTTGAATGGAGAGATGTCTTATTGGCACTCATATCACATCTTCTTAAATCTATAGAATATAATTCAGGAATAATATTTAATACCTTACTTTGTTAATCTTGTTGAGCTGATTGTTTTAGTATTGCTAACAGATGTTCTCTACTTATTAATTTTTTTTGGAATAAAATTCATTATTAAAGGACAATAACTCCTAGTCCTGGTTAATACTTTCCTTACCTCAGCCCAGGGAGTTCTTTCAAGTGCTGTTAGTGCCCCCACACCTTGACCCTGTGGATGTGTCTTGCAAAAATCCTTGATTTTTTGTAATTGTTGACTGATTTCAGGAGGAGTTAATATTTCATAATCTTCATCAACACAATCAAATGTAAATATCCTCTCCTTGTACATCACTATAGCATGTCTAGGTGTATCTCCTTGTGATTCTAATAATAGATATCTAATTATAACTTTATGACAATTATCTTTATAATCTAGTTCAAAATTTAAGGATACAAGAAGCTGAATTTACTCAAATTTACTTAAATGAACAGCACATCAACATTTGAGTTTAATACATTTTCCTGTATTTAATACAAAATGTGAAATAATAAAAAAGAGAAAACAAACAGCTTTATTTATGTGAAGTTCAACTCCTATACTTCATATATAGTTACTTTTCCTTGCAGACCTGTTTAACAGTTTAACTAGAGGCTCTAAAGAGCCTGTGTCGCTCACCTTGGTCTATGTGAATATTAAACAAAGGAAGCAGATGGATTCATGACAAAATTTTGTTTTGGTGATGGTGATATGTTTGTACATCTTACTTCACTGAACATTCTTGCTGCTTACAATTATCACTATCTATAATGAACTTGGCCCAGTAGTTTCTGTGGAAAATGTTACCGGTAGTGAAAATTAAAATTTTTTATGAAAATTGTTTAAAATTGACTATAAAGGACAATAACTCCTTAGGGGGTCAATTGACCATTTTGGTCATGCTGACTTATTTGTAAATCGTACTTTGCTGAACATTATTGCTGTTTCCAGTTTACTTCTATCTATAATAATATTCAAGATAATAACCAAAAACAGCAAAATTTCCCTAAAATTACCAATTCAGGGGCAGCAACCCAATAACAGGTTGTCTGATTCATCTGAAAATATCAGGGCAGATAGATCTTGACCTGAGAAACAATTTTACCCCCTGTCAGATTTGCTCTAAATGCTTTGGTTTTTGAGTTATAAGCCTAAAACTGCATTTCACCCCTATGTTCTATTTTTAGCCATGGCGGCCATCTTGGTTGGTATGGCGGGTCACGCCACACATTTTTTAAACAAGATACCCCAATGATGATTTTGGCCAAGTTTGGTTTAATTTGGCATAGTAGTTACAGAGGAGAAGATTTTTGTTAAAGTTAACGACGACGGACGACGACGAACGCGGGACACCAAGTGATGAGAAAAGCTCACTTGGCCCTTCAGGCCAGGTGAGCTAAAAATCAATTAAGCTGACATCTGCATGCCATAAATGCTCTGGTGATGTAGTTCAGAGTTTCTCCTGTGACATACCTGTTTTAAAGTTGAAGGACAATAATCAAAATGGACCCCTGGTATTCTACATGTACTATATGCTCTGAGGAATTGGTTCAATGTCTGACCTGTGACATACCTGTTTTAAAGTTGAAAGACAAATGATCAAAATGGACCCCTAATATTCTACAGGTACTATATTTTTTCTGAGGGATTTGTTCAATGTTTGACTACTGACATACCTGTTTTAAAGTTGAAGGACAAATGATCAACATGGGCCCCTGGTATTCTACAGGTACTATATGCTCTGAGGAATTGGTTCATACACATCTTGTTTCCTTTACTGTCTTTATCTATTCTTAATTTTTCTCTAAAAAAAAAGAATAATGTGAGGGATAACAGGAATAAACAAAAAATACAGAATACATCAATCACTAGCATCTGACTTCTCGGAATTTAAAATACAGAATGTTCTGATGTCAGTACATCAACCACTATCACCAAACTCTCAGGAAAAAAATCAAAATACCCCTGATACATCAACAGCTACCACCAAACTCTCAGGAAAAAATTCAATATACCCCTGATACATCAATAGCTACCACCAAACTCTCAGGAAAAAAATCAAAATACCCCTGATACATCAACAGCTACCACCAAACTCTCAGGAAAAAAATCAGTATACCCCTGATACATCAATAGCTATCACTAGACTCCTCAGAAAAACGTGTCCATAGTACACTGATCATGTTCACTGGACTGTGAAATTGGGGTCAAAAACTCCCTTGACCAAAAACCTTTAACATAAAGCGGAAGAGACAGAAAGATAAACAGATGGACTGATGAACACAGACAAAAAAGAACATACTGCCACTAGGTGGGTAATAAAAATTTGAGTGTATGGAAATAATTTTTAACAACTTTTTAAATTTTTTATTATCGTTTAATATCTGCTTCTTAAGGTAGATCACCAGTATATATTTTTTGAGACAGAATTTTTTTATAATTTGCCAAAATGAAGATTTTACTATGCTCTTTTCAAAAATTTAATAAAAAGTATAGGTCACCGTGCTTTTTTTCAAGCTATGAGGCGTTCAAAATTGCCAAAATTTGGTTAGTTTGTTCATGAAAAATCACATAAGTGTGCATAAAAAAAAATCTATGAGATAGAATCTTGAAATAATTTGTGAGAAGAAAGGTTTCATAATATGTTTTAAGAAAATTAAAAGAAAACATGGTGTCACCGAACTTGTTTTCTTGCTACAAGTAAAAATAAAAAAAATCCCTATTAGCCTAGTATAAATTTTGTACTAAAAGAGTCATCTCCCCTTAAATGGCTCATTTGAAAAAAATGATTTTAAAACCCAAAAAATTATATTTGTCAAAATATTTTGTATAATACGATTAATTAGCAAGTTTTCTTTAAATAAAAAAAACCAGTCAAACCATTGAATTGCAAATCTGTCTCCAAATTTGCAGATTTAGGCAAATAACTAGACCGATTTTGTACTGTGATTGTACAATCCAAGATGGCGGTATACCATGAATCTACCTTAAATTATGTTACATACTTATTTTTCATGTTGATTTTTTATATTTATTTTACAATATTTCATTAATAAAAGGCTAATCATTTTATAATTATGAATTTTACATACTGTCTAACCAACTGCCAGAATTTTAGAGATGAATGCAAAATCATGCCAGCTCTGTATATCTGTGTGCCTGCCTTTGGTGGGTAGACGTGGTGAATATATGGTCCAGGTCCACCAAAGTTAACATGAGGTGCCACTGGGTATCGACCCTCTAAGTAAGCAGCTGAATCCCACCAACTTTCCAACTGAAGAATTAAATAATCAGCCATTTATATCCAATTCATCAATAAAACAACAATTTATTGATGATGAAGTACTATACATATATATTTCTTTCCTAAAGGAGTCTTGTCATGCCCAAGCAGTAAAATAAAGCTGTAGTGGGGCAAAGAACAAAATATGGGTGGGGAGGTAAAAAACGAATAATAAATGGGTATTATTTTGATAATAGGTGAAACAAAATGAACAAAGCTAATGTCTCATGGACAACTATGTCAAATCTCCTTATTCTTATATAGGTCTGGTCAAAATTTACCTTTCCTTAACAAACGATATTTGACATCAGTTACAATAAGTCAGTTTTCATAAATTGTACATGATAAATGTGATTTTGAAATTCAGGACAAGAATTCAGGAAAGATCCTAAAACTGATTAAATAAATATTGATATTTTACATTAACTGTTAAGAATCAGAAAGTTTAAGTGTAAATCCTAATCTAATAGACCTTTTACATACCCAATTTCTAGAGTGTTTAGCCTTTTCTAAAAGCTCCTTGTGCAATTGTTTGCCAACACCAGATGCAAACTGTTGAACAATAAATTCTGTCTGTCTATATTGCTCTGGTGTTACGTGGGGTTTTACTGAAAAAGAAAATTGATATTTGCTAACACACCGAGGCTCAATTATAATTATAGAATATAACTTATAAAATGGAAAATGGAAATGGGGAATGTGTCAAAGAGACAACAATCCAACCACAGAGCAGAACAAAAACATCTGCAAGTAACTCAGAGCATGCAGGGGGAATAACCCATCAGATAATAAATATCTACTCAAATCACATACATGCAGGGGGAATAACCCATCAGATAATAAATGTCTACTCAAATCACATACATGCAGGGGGAATAACCCATCAGATAATAAATGTCTACTCAAATCACATACATGCAGGGGGAATAACCCATCATATAATAAATATCTACTCAAATCACCTACAGTACATGCAGGGGGAATAACCCATCAGATGATAAATGTCTACTCAAATCACATATGTGCAGGGGGAATAACCCATCAGATGATAAATGTCTACTCAAATCACATATGTGCAGGGGAAATAACCCATCAGATGATAAATGTCTACTCAAATCACATACTTGCAGGGGGGATAACCCATCAGATAATAAATATCTACTCAAATCACATACATGCAGGGGGAATAACCCATCAGATAATAAATGTCTACTCAAATCACATACATGCAGGGGGAATAACCCATCAGATGATAAATGTCTACTCAAATCACATACAATACATGCAGGGGGAATAACCCATCAGATGATAAATGTCTACTCAAATCACATACTTGCAGGGGGGATAACCCATCAGATAATAAATATCTACTCAAATCACATACATGCAGGGGGAATAACCCATCAGATAATAAATGTCTACTCAAATCACATACATGCAGGGGGAATAACCCATCAGATAATAAATGTCTACTCAAATCACATACATGCAGGGGGAATAACCCATCAGATGATAAATGTCTACTCAAATCACATACATGCAGGGGGGATAACCCATCAGATAATAAATATCTACTCAAATCACATACATGCAGGGGGAATAACCCATCAGATAATAAATGTCTACTCAAATCACATACATGCAGGGGGGATAACCCATCAGATAATAAATATCTACTCAAATCACATACATGCAGGGGGAATAACCCATCAGATAATAAATGTCTACTCAAATCACATACATGCAGGGGGAATAACCCATCAGATGATAAATGTCTACTCAAATCACATACAATACATGCAGGGGGAATAACCCATCAGATAATAAATGTCTACTCAAATCACATACATGCAGGGGGAATAACCCATCAGATAATAAATATCTACTCAAATCACATACAGTACATGCAGGGGGGATAAAAAATCAGATAATAAATATCTACTCAAATCACATACATGCAGGGGGAATAACCCATCAGATAATAAATATCTACTCAAATCACATACAGTACATGCAGGGGGAATAACCCATCAGATAATAAATGTCTACTCAAATCACATACATGCAGGGGGAATAACCCATCAGATAATAAATATCTACTCAAATCACATACAATACATGCAGGGGGAATAACCCATCAGATAATAAATGTCTACTCAAATCACATACATGCAGGGGGAATAACCCATCAGATGATAAATGTCTACTCAAATCACATACATGCAGGGGGAATAACCCATCAGATAATAAATATCTATTCAGATTAAGTACAGGTTATTGGACATCTGTTCATTATGTTACTCAGATTTAATATAGGTAGGGAGTATAAACCTCCTGTCACCTCATATTAAATATATATGTACAGTGTGCACATAGGCTTGGTACATAAGTTCATTATGTTACTCAGAGTTGCTTCTTCCAAGGGAACATTACTAACTTGAGACTTTATATAAGTGCAGTCAAAGCATTTTAAATCTATTTGTTACATCTTTCCATATAACAGTAACTAGATATAGGAAGATGTGGTGTGAGTGCCAATGAGACAACTCTCCATCCAAATAACAATTTAAAAATTAAACCATTATAGGTTAAAGTACGGCCTTCAACACGGAGCCTTGGCTCACACCGAACAACAAGCTATAAAGGGCCCCAAAATTACTAGTGTAAAACCATTCAAACGGGAAAACCAACGGTCTAATCTATATAAACAAAACGAGAAACGAGAAACACGTATATATTACATAAAAAAACGACAACTACTGTACATCAGATTCACAACAGAATTTCAGGGAGATAATCTTAGCTAATTAACCAGCATCTAAATATCTAATCAGTGTATGTCTAAGATCTGGTATAGGTAAGAGAGATAATCCTAGCTTCAACTCACCAAAATCTAAATACCTGTCCAGTGTATGACTAAGATCAGGTACAGGTAAGGGAGATAATTCTAGCTATAACTCACCAGAATCTAAATACCTGTCCAGTGTATGACTAAGATCAGGTACAGGTAAGGGAGGTAATTTATCCTGATTACTGAATGTCTTCTCTTCAGTTGAACTATAAATCAGGTCTGGGTCTAAGTTACCTGCCATTCTACAAATATACACAATTACAATAAGAACTTGTTTATCTTATTCCTCCAAATCTATGCCACTAATTAGTTCATTATAAAAAGAACATTGTTAAGTAGTAGACCAAACTATACATGAAAAGTTTTAATTGAAAAAAGTAAAATGTAAAATTATTCATCACTTTCAAAATGATTTTAATTTCTTTTTGATAATTAATGAACAGATTTAAAGATGATTAATAAAAGTTTGAAACTTTAGTGCAGAAAGGTGATTTGAAATTTCACAATGATGTCTTAAAAATTGCCATTAAACATTTAATGCATAGTTTTTGGACAAATTAGAAAAGGCAAAGCTTTATGCAAAGAGACATAATATTGCTATACTCATGAACATCTTAATAAAACACATTTTGAAGTCAAATATATGTACATGTATACAGTCATGTTTATTATTATTAGTGACTAGATCTCAAATTGAGGCAATTTACGATAGTTTTTCACTTATTGCAGCTTTACATGCTAAATTCTCATAATTCTTATCAGCCTTCTGTTAAAGCTTTTTATTCATAGTTTCAGACATTATATTACATTATTAAGGCCAAAAATCTACATCAGTCATTTGAGCAAAGGGCTGCCCCGAGACTATTGTAATTTGGATTAGCTCCATAGTAGGACTTACATTTCTAGATTAAAAAACATGTGATAAATAATGAGATGAATATATTTCTGTAGGTACATGTAGGGAGAATACAACTCAATGCTTGGAAAAAATCATGAAATTTTTAGACTGATGTCACTGAAGTGTTCTTTACACTAGTAATTTTGGGGCCCTTTATAGCTTGTTGTTCGGTGTGAGCCAAGGCTCCGTGTTGAAGGCCGTACTTTAACCTATAATGGTTTACTTTTTAAATTGTTATTTGGATGGAGAGTTGTCTCATTGGCACTCACACCACATCTTCCAATATCTATTTAAAGCCCCTTTAGTGGAGAATGGCCTGCTTTTTTACGCTTAGCTGTATTTTCACTAAGATAGCTCTTTACATGAAACAAGAAAATATTCTGCAAGAAGCAACATCATAAAAAGCATAAGCATACAAGATTTTTTTTAATTTAAAGTCGAGTATACATCTACCAGGACATTCGAATTCTGTGTTCAGGGTAATTTTCTGATTTTGCAGCCACAGATTGATCTAGAACTACAACTGTTAACAGTCATTAAGGTATTAATCAAAGAGGAGATTGCTCTGAGGGATATGACCTTTATGGGGACTCCAGGATTCCGTATTTTTAAGCTCGGGATTTCGTGTTTTTAAACCCGGGATTTCGGGATCAGGACCCCTCCTATCCCCCCTCATACATGTAGCTGGATAATATTATTTTTAAAACTAATTCAATTGCACATGTAAAATAGTTACAAAATAGCCAATCCCGGATAAAAGTGTATGAACAATGTAATTGACCTAGATGGTTCTCTATTTCTTTATGGAAATACAATCTCAAATATCAGTTTCATAACAGTTACATATATGAAAAACTCCACTTCAGTTCTTATATGACAGAAAAAGATTGATCGGAATTCAGAGAACTCTCGCATTTTACCAAAACTAGGAATTCACTCTGACGTGTTTCTAAATTTATAAATACACTAAATATAAATACTGCTTAATTCTGATTTTCCGTGTTGTTAAAAACATGCATATAAGTCAAAGGAATTATCAAACATGAACATTATAGGAAAGTTGTTTAGGTTCAATCCCTTTGTTTGTTTTTACCTTTTAAAGCAAGACAATCATAAGAATCTGAGATGTTCCTTTATGTTTAGAATAAAATGATTGACGTAAGGGAAATGCTATGAGCCACCAGTACAAGTCTATACGCAATCGTATCCCAAAAATTGACCAGCAGATGCTATTTCTTGGTTGATACAGTAATAGGGAGTCAAGTATTCAGTACATTCATAATAAATTGTAGGTACGGATACATGTCAACTCGTACTTTCGGCAACTCGTACTTTCGGCAACTCGTACTTCTACTAAGTCGTACCCAATATTTTTTTAGCATTATAATATAAGTTTTCTACGTTTATATCCGTAGATATGGATATTTTAACTCCCTGAAGTATCCCAGTGCACCCTGAGGTAGATTCATAGAATATGAAAAGGATATTTTTTAGTGAACATTGCGTTGACTCATGTCTTTTTTTTTAACATTATAATGCTTCATATTTTGTTATTTACCTTCTGATTTATCTACCGATAGGATTAATATCTATAAAAAAAATCCTCAAGTGTCAAAGTGTGCTCGATCCTTAGAATATTTGAAGAGATTTTTTACTGAATATTGCGATAAACACGTAGTTTGTTGATGTGTTTACACTTTGTTTTTTAATCTTTTTTTTTTATATAAGTATGGCAGTCAGTTCGTTTTCTCGTTTGAATTGTTTTACATGGTCATTTTATAGCTGACTATGTGGTATGGGTGGGCTTTGCTCATGGTTGAAGACTGTACAATTACCTTTAGTTGTTCATTTCTGTGTCATTTTTGGTCTCTTGTGAAGAGTTGTCTCATAAGCAATCATATGAGATCTTCTTTTTCATATGTCTTATTTCGTATATTTTATCTATATAATGAATGCATTTCTAATAGTTTTGAAACCATAAAGCACATGCATGTATAAAGCAAATTGTAAAAGATTTATATATTTAAGAAATAATTCATGGGGGCTTGAATATATCGTGATTTTACCACGGGTTGGCCCTTTATGACAAATATTTTACCCTGAGCGATAGCGAGGGGTAAAATATTGGCATAAAGGGCCAACCCGTGGTAAAATCTAGATATATTCAAGCCCCCATGAATTATTTCGATTCTAATAGGACAAATACGGCATTATTTTGGATCGAAGCGCTCTATGTGGAGGCAAATATTTGCCGTTCCCATAAATTAACGCACTTTTAGATTGGCGTAAACAACGTAGCAAACAGAATAAGAGACATGCTCAAACTATTTACAATAACGTATTTAGATGATAATGATAATTAACTTATATGTCTACTTTGTATAGAAAAATGGGCTTATACCACATTTGAGCATCGTTTGTTTACGTTTCCTTGTTGTGATGATTTTCGGTATCAGAAGCGTGTATTTTCCCGTAAAATGCTTAAATTATAACGTCATCATTCTATGACGTCGGGTACTTCATTCATAAAAAAACATATGACGTGGGAGTACGATCGGAACAGCCAATGCAATATATTCATATTTTACCACGGGTGTGTACTCAAAGCGTTTGAAGGACGTCATGTTAGAATTTTTATTAGATACTATAATCAATAACAGATAAGAATAACAATACATTAAATAATTTGATTTATCATTTACTTAGATATATTATAGCGCATCACATTTGGCATCCATCGTCTCCGTTATGTCAGTTTACAAACTAGAATTAGCTGTGGTCCGCATCCCCGAATCTCCAGCAGAATTGTTCCTGCTACACATAATTCAATTTTACTAACAATTCTATGCAAAGGTACTTGACATCACGTATATTTAAACATTATTGATAATTTGTTTAACCTATAAGAAATTACAAGTAATATGTGACACTTTAATAAACAAATTATTTATTGCAGTTCGCGTGCTGGTGATTAATTGATCATTGATTATTGTTTCACACCTGAAGCATGTCGATTACCAGTAAAAGGGCCCTTATTCACACACGAAGGGTGCCATTAATTAACCGTAATCAAAACAACTTCACATCTGATCTAATCTTTCTACATTTTCATTTTTTTTTTTGCACAATATTATGAAATATATATCAAGTTCAAGTTGCTAGTGCCGCACTTATACCGATTTTTTTTTTTCATTTACTTCTCTCGTTTTATTCTACTTTTAACAAACCCATTCTATTTTGTAGGTATGTTATTCACTAATGACCACTGATTGGCATATAGACCACTTTCGAGTTCATCCGTCACCGGAAAAAACTCGTCAATTATACGCGCCTCTATCACCGTCATTTGTGCGTTTAGGGGCGTCGTCACTTCCTTCCAATGTTGAGCGAGTGGTTTGAAAACTATAATTCTATATTGTAGGAATTATTCGGCAAATTGAATTCTCAAAATTGACAATCAACACTGCTGTCATTAGGGAATTGTCAGTAAGTACCTACAGAGCAACCATTATTTCTAGTTTATCCTGCACAAAGACGATCACTAAGACGCTTGATGAACGTAAATAGTGCAGGGATACAGGCGAGCCCCTCTATCTGGTAAATGACGTCATAAAGGCGTGCATAATTGACGAGTTTTTGCCAGTGACCGATGAACTCGAAAGTGGTCTATTGTGTACTCATAATTATTTTAATGTGCATATCAAATAAATTGCCGTCTAAACAATTTCAAACAATCAATTCTAAGGAATACTAATGATTATAATGATTAGCATTTTATAAGCTTATTTAAAACAATTATGATTGCATTTTATTAACAATGAAAGTTGGTTTTTTATTTGTATTTTGCTATATAATGATATACGAAAGAAAGTTACAATAACTATGCATATAAACTAGATAAATAATATCAAATAAAACATGGTTAGGAGTTGGTAAAAATAGGGTACGAGTTGGTTGAGTACGACTTGCCGAAAGTACGAGTTGACGTGTACCTGTAGGTACTAGGTGTAAGGAGACCCCTAAAATTTGTTTTTGTCTTTATCGCCGTGGCACTGCCCAATGAGAACTTTGGCAATACATATTGTGCAGTGATGCTTTGACTGTAGTAATTAAATTACTTAAGGCACTGTGTTTTTCAAAATATATCAGTTGTGGCCACTTGTGCCTACTGTCAGGGTTGTTGTGATACAAAGTCCATTTCCGGTTATTAGTTTGCGATGCAATCATGTGATATAGTGTCGTCTGCAGATTTTTACAAGTAAATATTTTTTTGGCACTGGCTACTGTTACATGGAAATGTACCAATAATAAAAATATTATCGTTACATTGGACACTAATTGCCGGAGTGCAAAGTTGGGTAAGGAACCGACTAATTACGAATGTAAATATAATTGAGGCTACGGTTACATTGCGTTATTGTTACATGATATTATCTAATTCAGAGTTTAACGTAGCGTCCAAGTTATCACTGAACTAGTATACATATGTGTTGAGGGGCTGTTGAAGGACGCCTCCGGGTGCGGGAGTTTCTCACTACATTGAAGACCCATTGTGGCCTTCGGCTGTTGCCTGCTTTAAAGTCGGGTTGTTGGTGCTTTTAAGTTGACACATTCCCCATTTCCATTCTCAATTTTACCTCAGATAAGTAGTGTCAAAGGCGAAAATTAAAGTTCAATGGTTTGTTGTTGGGTTTGGGTGAACATTTTAAAACTTTGGATTGGTTTGAAACGAAACTCATTTAATAGCAAGACACAAATTTCATACAACTATACAAACACAGTTCTGAAAAATGATATAATCACAAGCAAAGTTTGCTAACTGTGAACATCTGCATGTATACATGTATCCATGGAGGACGTAATTTCGTTTCGAAATCAGATGGAGCCTAAGCCAAAGGTAATTTTTTTCCCTTTACAAAATCTATATACCTATACACAAATATTGTTTGGAGAGGTTTAAAAAAAATGTGTCGGACTTTAAAATGCTCCAAAAACCACTTACTGGATATGTAGAAACTGTCATTGTAAATAAAAATAAATAAAGAAATTGTATGTAATAATTGTATGTATTGTAAATATAATAGTACATATTACTAGTCCCATCTGTATCTGTATCTGTATCAATATAAATTCTGCCAATGTAGGCACACCACCAAAGGAGTTGAATATGTAATCCTCCACCACACAATGTTATAATACACAATGAATGTCAAATCCAATTATGAATACACAGTAAAATATCGGTAAAAAGTGACTTTTCTGTAATGCCACCGTTATGTACATTTAATATATAATTTGACAATAAAAAGATAAAAATTTAATTTTGATCTGTATGCACCCATATATAATAACCAAAATTTATTAAGGTTTATTTAACTGTCTATTTGATTTGATTGCAACTGAATGATACCTGTGGAGATTCCTACCCTGATCATCAGCATAATGTCACATGTTATCTAATATACACTCCTCACGAAAGATTGTTTTTCTTTTCGCATTTTTGTTGTTTAATTAGCAGATCATATCGCTTCATATGCAGATTAGAAATAAGCTGTCTACACACTCTTTCTAGTTGTCCAGCAATATTTTGAACAATTTCATTGTTACATTTATTCACAGTATAGTAGAAAGGATTAACCATCGTACATTGCCGTTATTTCATGTACAACAATAACGCAATGTAACCGTAGCCTCAATAATTATTGTTACATTCGTAATTAATCAGTTCCTTACCCAACTTTGCATTCCGGCAATTAGTCTCCAATGTAACAATAATATTTTTTTATTATTGTTACA